>NC_135477.1:204435011-204774187 GCF_052094955.1 Ictidomys tridecemlineatus
GGCTGCCAGGCAAACTCAATGATATACTAGAAGCTGGAGAGAGGAGAAGACAGGCAGACCACAGGGCTGAGAAAAAGGGTCAAGCATAGGAGTCACAGGTGGGAGAGGAAACCATATATGGCAGTGGTGGGGTCCTGAATATAAGGATGGGAGGTGATGAACAGACAGCCTCCTCTGTCTGTTCAGCTGTCTCAGGGTCTTCAGCTTCCCCTCCCCCACTGATGCTGCCCACCAGTCTTCCTGAAAGAGCCTTTAGTCAAGTGATTTCCATACTAAAAGAATCCCATGGCAGAGATGCCCACTCCTATCATTCCTAGTTGAAGCTCAAAGAAAAATAAATAACACAGAAGGTGAAGAAAGTAATGAAACTGTTCCTCACACAGGACATGAGGTTCCAATCAGAGGGAACAACAAGGAATGTTGGGGAAGAAGCTTAGTGGTCCTGCACCCCTGACTCAATCCCCAGTGCTGGAAAAACAGCAAAACTAAGGACTCCTGCTCTTTGGAAGATGCTATGAAGAAAATAAAATGATAAGCCATGAAATGCAAGAAAAGATTTGCAAAACATAGATCTGAAGCCAGTATAGAGAACTCCTGAAACCCAGTAAGAAAACAACACATTTTTTTTAAATGGGCAAAAGATTAGAGCAAACACTTCACCAACAATATACTCATGGGTGAGAAGACATGAAAATATGTTCAACATCATAAGTCATTAGGAAAATACAGATTGGAGCTCTAATGAGATACCACTACTCATTTATTAGACTACAATTTGAAAACAAAAAGAATAGCAATAAATGACAGTGTCAAAATCTAGTGAGGATGTGAAGCAACTGGAAATCTCATTCATTGCTGGTAGAAAGTAGAAATGGTGCAGATGTCTCCTAAAAATTCCCACATATGTTTACCTTATGACTCAGCAATGCCACTCTTAACAATTTATCCAACAGAAATGAAAAGTTATGTCCACATGTCTCTGCACCAATGGTTGTTATAGCAGCTTTATTTATAACTGCCCAAAACTTGCTGGGCACAGTGGCCCGTGCCTGTAATCCCAGTGGAATGGAAGGATAAGACAAGAGGTTGGCAAGTTCAAAGCCTCAGTAACTTAGTAACTTAACAAGGCTTTAAGCAACTTAGTAAGACCCTTTCTCAAAATTTTAAAAATTTTTCAGAAAGAAAATATAAGGGTCCTGATGGTGGGGTGGGGTGAGGCTAGGAATGTTGCTCAGAGGTTAAGCACCTCTGGGTTTAATACCTGGTACAAAACAAAACAAAATAAACCAAAAATAATACTACCAAAAACTAGATACAAAGTAAAAATCCTTCAATAGATAAATGTATAAATAATCTCTAGGGAAAAACAATACTATGCAGAAAGAAAAGACAATAAACTACTGATATGAGCAACTACATATATGGATCACAAATGTGTCATGCTCAATGGATGAAGCTAGACTAAAAAGCCTACAATGCCATTTATACATGATTCTGGAAAGAGAAAAACCACAAGAACTCAGAGATGAATGGATTCTCTGGGGTAATGGAACTGGTTAACCTTGATCTTGGAGGAGAGTATACAATGTCATTAGTCAAAATTCCTAACTATAGACAAAAAGAGTGAATTTTACTGTTTTTAATTATTCAACAATAAATGACATTTTTACAAAATGTTACCATGCTTCCCAGATTTCCACTCCTTCTAAACTACTTCCCATGCTTGATGATCTTTCTAATCTTGAGCC
This sequence comes from Ictidomys tridecemlineatus, assembly GCF_052094955.1. Lineage (NCBI taxonomy): Eukaryota > Metazoa > Chordata > Mammalia > Rodentia > Sciuridae > Ictidomys > Ictidomys tridecemlineatus. Next base: position 204,436,760 of record NC_135477.1, read on the forward strand.
CCAAAGGATCAAACTCATTGCCCATGCCACCTTGTGCTTGAACTAGATCCATTTCTTCATCATTCTGTTAACACCCTACTTTCAGGTTTCTGTGCCTTTCTGCAAAATTGTACCTCTCACAGTAAATGCCCTTCTGTCTCCTCTCTAAGTGCACACCAAGGACCCAGAGAGGGACATGTTCTATTCTACAGCCTGGGTCTTGCCAAACTCCCAGTCTCTTTCAGTCTGCTATATCACTCAGGACTCACCCCTTGGCTCACAGAGTTCCTGGGTATCTCCCAGTGTTATTCTGATTGCAGGTTGTTTATCAACACAAGTAAATGATGTACTTACTCACCTCTACACCCATTCCTCAAATAACTACCACCTAGCACACCCAGCACAGAGTAGGCTTTCAATTCAATGCACCCAGGAGGGAGAATGGCCAGCAAGCTCCAGGGTATGGAGATATATAAGCTGAATCTTCATAGATGGGTCTGGAAGGACTCCTGAGGCACCATCAGGGCCAAGCCTGCAGATAAAGCACAGAAAATGCCTAATTGCAGAGGTGCAAGTTGCCTCCACACAGCCAAGGTCACAACACTCATACCACTTACCTGATTCTCATAGGGTCGCCTGGCATTGCCCACTGCCACAGCTTTGATGAACAGCTTCAGAATTAGGGGGAGAAGGAGGGCTCCCGTGGGTATAGCCACTAGGATGCTTTGCACAGGCTAAGAAGTGAAGCCATGGAATAGCTCCTTCTTGGCCCAGCATTTCAACCCACATCATCCCCTCCATCCCTCCCACCGCAGCTAGCACCGCCCACCAACTCTCACTCCCTGGACTGGACAGTTAGTCCAGTAAAACGAAGTGAACCCTAACTTCACCACACTGTCCTCCCACCTGTTCCTTTTCAACTTCTTTTATGCTACTCTGTGGTCCCCCTAGATTCTTAACTTCACAGGCATCCTAACCCTCCCATATCCCTGACTCCACTGGCCCTCCACATGTCCTTCAAAAGTCCTCCCAAGTGACTTCTCCCTCTAGCCCTGCCCTTGGTCTCCCCCATTCCTACTTGGCTGTTCACCCCTACTTCTCCACCACACTAGCTCTTCACACTGTGGGCCTTTGGGACTGTGTGGATACATCATGGTATAGTCCAGGAATGCCATGTGCCTCCTGTGCATGATGAAAAGCACACAGGTGGCCAGCATGGCACCCAGGTAGAGGCACAGGGACAGGAGGAGTAGCAGGTAGAGCTGGATGTTTGATGCCTCACACAGTTATTCAAACACCTGCAATGGTGATCAAACTTTTAGGGGAGAGGAGGCAGGACTGAGGATCCCTATGGAATGGCCTCCATCACCCCCTAATCCTGAGGCCTCCCCCAATTAAGCCCTCTAGGCCTCCTGCTCTTGCCCTACACACAGGTTCCATCTCAGAAAGAACCTGGCATTTCCAGGGTTAGAGCACAGTTAGGACCCCATGGCTCATCAGGTCACCTGTCCTGAGTGAGGTGTATAGAGACAAAACCTGCCTGGTGTCGCTTGGAGCAGGATATAACATCTCTGGACCTCTGTTTTTACAGAAACTGAATCAAGATGAAAAAACATCCTCGCCCATCCAGACATATGCATTTGTGAACCCAAGCAGGATGGGCACATCAGAGAAACACACTCAGAGCCCAGGAAACTCTCCAACTGGGACACCCAGACCAAGACAGGCAAAGATCCCCACGACATGGCAGCAGTCAGCTTAAAGGGCTGAGGATCTAGTATCAGCAAGCCAGGAGAGAGGACAGTCACTACTTTTCCTCCCCAACTCCACCAGGCCCAGCACAGATGAGCTCCCCTCTTTGGCATATCAGCACCTGTGCAAGCAAGGACAGCCTCCATGGACAGCTACAGACACAGAGGTGATGACATATATAAGTGACCAACAGAGGCTGAGAGCCACTTGAAGCACTCTGGGAACATGGTCTGATACTCCCATCTGGCCTACTCATGATGTGAGGTTCCTGGTCCTGTCAAAGTGCCTAGGGACAGGTTGGTGAGTGGACAGGGAGGAGGAGCACTCACTTCCACACAGATGTCACAGCTTTTACAGTGGAAGGTTCGGGGCAGGAGTTGAAAATAACAGGTGGGACACCACAACATTTCGTATAACCTGCCATTCACTCATGCCATGTAGGGAGCCTCAGGGTCCTGCTCGAAGGTGCCAGGCAGGGAAAGAGGTTTGGGCAGTGGAGGAGGCCCTTGTATCACTCTGCTGCTCAGGGCAACCCATAGCATCACTGGGCAACAAGAATGTGGGGTGGAAGTAAACAGGGGAATCCTGGTCCTTGTTGAGCAAGCTGAAAATTCAGGTAGGCGGCAGTCAAAGAGAAGAGGCTGTCCAGCCTCAAGAGCTCTGTATGTTGCTCCCCCTTTTGGAATAGTAATCAGTGCTTGGAATTGTGTGAAATGGGAAGGAGGAGGAGTGAACTACATGGTTTTTGAAGAATATGTAGGCCTCTCATGCCAGCCTGTCTAGGCCTCTCTTCTAAAGCAACTGGGAAACCTCCAGGGATTCTGTTTTTTTCACACTTCAGTGACTTGGGAAGTGAAGTGTCAGGGCCCAAGTAATGATGACAGAATAAGAAGGAATCCTGAGGTCACAGGTGGGGTCAGCCCTTTAGAAATAACCCCTGTAGGCACCAGCCCTTTGGGTGCCACATCCCTCTCCCAGGGGTCTGAGGCCTTACCTCTGTGTAAGATGCCTGGGTTCGATATAGTCATAGAAATGAGGCTGTAGATAGTGAGGAGGCAGAGAAGACCCATGGCCACTGGAAAAGCCTACTCTTTTTTTGGCCAGTGCTCATCATCTGAAACAAGGGCCAGACTCAATTTTAATCTGGGAAAACCCAGAGCCCCCATGAGGCCCTGCTCACCTGAGGTCAGTCTCACACACCTTAAGGTCAGATCTGAATATCCAGGTAGAGACAGACCCCATTTTCTTCACCAAATATCACCAGCATTATCAGCCTCCCATACTTCTCTAAAAGCCTCAGGCTCCCCATGTCTCTGTGCTTCTAACTAAATATCCTCCTTCCCCTCCTGGCCTCCCTCCACTTCCCTGCCTCTGCATTCTCACTGTCTATTTCCTGTCTGTCTCTTGGTGAGAAACCTGACAGCTGGCATGGAGACTCATGGAAAGGTGAAGAATATTGTGCTCAGAGAGACCAGTGCTGTCACAGTCAAACGAGCCCAATGTCTCAAAAAAAGCCAGGATGTGGCTGGGGGTGGGGGTGGGGACCAGAAAGCATTTGAGATACTCATGCTCTGATGCCTGCTCTCAAACAAATGAGAGCCAACCCCTCCTTCTCCTGGCTTGGCACCCAGAGTACCATGACTACAAGTGTGACATTAGAGTGGTTCCAGAATGGAGGCTGTAGCTGCTTCCAGTGCCCTCTGAGAGCAACCCTCCCCTGAATTCACATACACACCTGTATACTGGGAAATCCTGCTTTTACAATGGTGGCTTTGTTGGAGCTGGTGAGAATGGGATCTGGTTTGTCCTCCAAATGTTCATAGGCTGAAGAGTTGGTCCTGGGTGTGGCAGTGTTTAGCTGGTAGCACCTGCAAGAGGTGTGGCCTAGTGGAAGGTAATTGTGCCACTGGGGATGAGATCCTTGGAAGGGAGTAATAAACTTCTCATGGGCCCCCATTAGTTCCAGTGAGAGAGGCTTGTTATAAAAAAGAACAAGACTCATGCTCCCCAGTTTCTCATCATGCAGCCTGTACCCCTTGCATTTCCTCTCACCATGATGCCATTCACCATGTTGTGAGCACTCTCACCAAAGGTTAATCACAGGGGCTGCCAAATGTTGGACTCTGAGCTAAATAAACCTCATCTTGTTATGAAGTACCCATTCTTGGGTCATTTGTTAGAGCCAGAGAAAGCAGGCTAATACAGAGACCATGTATTATGGTTCCTGGGGAGATGGCATGGGGAGAAGTTTGGTGATGGTTATCCACTCTCAGGCCCAGTGCTAATTGAAGTAGGCAGTGCTCATTGCTCATCCTATCTCTATTTCTTTCTTTTTCTTTAAACAGAGTTCCAGTTTCGGGAAGGAGTTATCAATCTACAAAACTAAACAACTTCTCAGTTCCCCTCAAAATGAAAAATAAAATGTTTTGGGGATGTGACTCAATGGATAAACAACCCAGGGTTCAATCCCTGATGATGATGATGATGATGATGATGATGATGATGATGATGATGTTAATGATGATGATACTTGTACATGTTTATGGCATACAACATATTTTGAATCATGTATATACTGAAGAATGGCTGAGTCAAGCTATTGAAGATATACACTCTTTCATATACTTATTTGTAGTGAGAACCCTTAAAATTTACTGTCTCAGTCATTTTCATGGGTATATAACATTACCAACTGTAGTCATTCTGTTGTATGTTGTTATTAACTGTAATCATTATATTGTATATTAGATCCTTGAAACTCATCCCTCCCATCTAAGTGTAATTTGATCTCCTGTGACCAGCATCTCACCAGAGCAGAGCCAAGCCACCCTTGGGCCCCTGGCAGTCACTACTCTGCTATCTATTTCCTTTTTTATACATTTTAAAATGAATGATAGCAGACTGCATTACAATTCCTATTACACATATAGCGCACAATTTTTCATTCATTCACCTTGATGGGATTAAGACATACCAAAGATTAAGAGATTCTGAGTGTGTCAGTGAGGGTGTGTTTAGGAATGATTGACATGTGGGATAACAACTGAAGTGGAGAATCTCCCTAAAGTGGGTCAGAACCATCCAATAGCATGGTGGATTGAATGGAATAAAAGGTGGGAGGACAAGGAAGCAGTAGCAGATACAAGTGTGATTCTTTTAGGAAGGGTTCTTGATTGCTGCTGCCATCACTTGAGAATATAAGACTCCCACTTCTTCAATCCTGCAAAGTGAGCTCTGCCATTAATCATCTAAGTAGTTTCTGGAAGCCTTCTGTTTCAGACTCTGAGAGTACTGTTGATCTCTCTTGTTTCGGGGGCTTCAGTCACTTGTGCAGCTACTGGTTCCTCCAGCTCTAAGCCTGCAGATGGCCACTGGGGACTATTCAGTTTCTGGTCAAGTAAGCCAATCTAACCAATCCCTTTTTATAATTATACTTCCTGTTCATTCTGTTCCTCTGCAGAGCCCTGACTAATACACCTTCCTGGTCACTGTTTCTGCTTCATCCCAGAAATTTTGGTATAATATGTTCTCATGATTATTAGTTATCTATGTATTTTCTCCTCTGTCTTATGCTTTTTTCCTTGATCAGAATATTATTTTATATTGCTTTTTTGCTTTTGACAAATTTGTGAATTTTCACTTCTTTTTTACTATGTATTTCTAGCTTTATTCTATTGAGGGTTTAGAAGATACTAATGTGTTTAAAATATTTTGCTGAAAAAATCTCCAGTATGGGACATAAATACATTTCATGGGGGATTATGGCCTCATTTACTCTAAAGAGCCCAAAATTCTCTGATTATAATATTGGGGTTTCATTTTTCAAGTTATGAATTGGATGGAGTTTTGGATGAGGTGATAGATCAATCCGATTATAACACCAGATCTGAAACCCAAGACTCATTTGTCATTTTAAATTTCTTTTTGGAAGTATTCCTAGTGACAAGTATTCTACCACACAGGCAGAGTTCAGGAAGGAAAAGGGTTACAACCAAACCAAGTTGTGATAGTCTAGGTATTGTGCTGACAACCCTGCTGAAGCCAGAAGAAAAATGTCCATTTTTCAGTGTCTTGTATGGAGCAAGACTTCCTATTACACAGACTAACAGATAATTGTTGCTGTTGTTAATCTCATTAAGTGAGCTTTGTAATGGGATTTCCTTTCAGGATTAAAGCAAGCAACACCCAGGTTCCCAGTGTGGTTGGACACTCACTGGAGGCCAGAGGAGTTTCAGAACACCAAAGCTGCTGCCTGCTGAGTCCCACATGCTTGGTGGTACCTGGTGTGAGGCCCACAAGGCCATGGAGCAGCACTTTCCCTGCTGTGTGCCACAGGCTTTGCATTCTGCAGACCAGGCACCTGGGCTACAGAGGCCTCCAACTCTGAGCTTAATATGTCCTGGGCCCTTGTCATTGTCCTTCTATATCCAACCGCCAGATACTTTCGATGACTACCAAGACTTGCACTGCAACCTGCATCCCACACCCCAAGTGCATCTTCTCTGGCATTGGTCATGGAAAGATGACTTTCCCTGGGCACACAGCACCTTGCGCCATGGCACAGAGCTTCCTGTCCTGGACTCTGTGTCTGCAATCCAGAAGAAGCCCCAGGCGCCCCCAGGAAAGTCAGGGGTCTTCAAAGTGCCTTGCCATCGACCACCTGCTGGGGTTTTCTTGTGTTTCAGGTGCATGGGTGAGGGATGTCTAGAGCCCAAGACCTCTGGTGGTGACCCTTGTAAGAGTCCTCTTCCCCCTGCTCCCATCAGCATCCAGGAGACAAGCCAAAGCTGCTGGGAGTGGATCCAGGCCCTTCTGCACAAGACTCCCTGAGGCTGCTTGAGTCTGCAACCTTTGAAACCCAGACGCACTGAGATTTTTCCTACAACCATGTTTGGAGGAGCGTTTTGGAAGGGATCATCTAGAAGTAACGCTTCTGTTTGCTAGTCCACCATGGAGGCTTCAGAGCTCTTGTGCATTTTTCTTTTGTTTTCTCAATAATATTGTGTCAATGCGAAATTCTTGGTTGTAGTATACTCCTGTTGGGGATGTTGGGGAAAAAAGAGGCTCAGAACACTGGGTGGTGAGAGACCAGGTCTAGATCTAAGGGGTCAATTCTAAACCTAACGGGGCCCTTCCTCATTGTTCTTTCTCTGCTTATTGGCAGCATGATTTGGTGGTGTCTCCAGGTATCCAGAGCACTGGTGTATTGGGTGTTGTACACGCACTGCATCTCCAAGTAGATACACAGCAGCCTTGAGAACCCAGATGAGAAATGATCTTCTTTTGTTACCCTGCCATCTAGTCCTCCCAAGACTATTTAAAAGGGGCTTTCACATCTTACAGTTGACTAACTGCTACCTCTGCCTGTCTTCCTTTCAAACCAACCAACAATCTTCTTCTTCTTGGGACTCACAGTCTGCCCAGGCAGTCAAGATTCAATGGAGTGGAGCTGGGGTTGTGGCTCAGTGGTAGAGCACTGGCCTAGCATATGTGAGGCTCTGGGTTTGATCCTCAGCACCACATATAAATAAACAAACAAATAAACAAACAAAACAAACAAATAAATAAATAAATAAAATGTATTAAACAAAGATTCAAAGGACTCAAGAAGCCAGAGAAGAAGATCAAGACTAGCCAGGGAAGGGCAGGAAATCTGCCTAGTCTGAGTCACAGCTGCTACTATACCCTTGACTGCGCTCATTGTGAGGCCATTCAACAGACCTCAATAGCTAGACCTCCAAACTCTAGGCCTTCGTATTCTCCCATTGGCACAGATCCTCCAGAAGACTCCACCCAGAGTGTTCTGCTGCCAGGGGTCCTGCAAAGTAAGCTACTAAAGATGGCCTTCTTGGACCCAACTTTGTCTAGCGTTTTTATATTTTGAAAATGAAATCATGGATCTTTTGTTTTTGACATCCTTACAAGATGTATCTCCAATAATTTTTAGTTTTTGTTTTGAGACATTATCTAATGAAGTAGCTAAACAGTTTTTTGAATTTTCTTAAAGTATTTTTATTAGGTGTTTATAAACTTTTTATTTTATTTGTTTGTATGTGGTGCTGAGAACCAAACCTAGGGCCTCACACATGCTAGGCAAGTTCTCTATCACTGAGCCACAATCCCAGCTCCTTGATTTTTTTTTTAATACCACAATTGAACTTAGGGGTACTCAACCACTGAGCCACATACCCAGCCCTATTTTGTTATTTTGTATTTTATTTACATACAGGGACTCACTGAGTTGTCTAGCACCTCATTGTTGCTGTGGTTGGCTTAGACATCACAATCCTCCTTTCTCAGCCTCCATAGCCACTGGGATTACAGGTGTGTGCCACCCTACCTGCCTTGTCTTGAATTTGTAGTCCTCTTGTGTCAGCCTTCTAGGTCACTGAGATTACAAGCCCGTACTATCCTGACACCTGGCAGGATTTATCTTTACAATCAATTTATTATTCAGGGAGCAAGAGAACTGTTGCTCAGTGATATTTTACAAAATATCAAAATGTAGCTACATTTTTGCTCCAGTAAATTAACTGGAAAAAAAATAAAACAGTGAATAAATTAATTGTAATAAACATATACCAAATAATATTGTTATGCTAGAATATGCTAAGGTCTTCTAGTATATAATTCTGGGAAGGAAGTGGATTCAATAAGTTTTGTATTTATAGCATCTATTTGACTAAGAAGAAAAGTGAGGGATGACTTCAAATTGCATTAGAAACTTTACACCCCATAGTATATAAGAGAATGAAGCAGTTTGATTTTGAATGAACACATGAGATGGCAGTTCCCTAGGTTTTTAAGTCCAAGTATAAAAGGCTAATCCATTGGATTGACAGTTATGTTTGTGTTTATTCTTGGTATTGGTCTCCTGGGGTGAAATTTCACCCTGAGTTTTTTGCATGCACTCTTAGTTTGGCATTCTTATTTCAGACCAAAGCGCTTCCTTTCTGCCACCTTCTCTTTCCTTTCCCCTCCCTCCACCCACTCTTTCTTCTTTCTCCCCTCTCTCTATTTTTCAGATACTGCACACAACTTTGATAGATCCCAAGCTCCAGGATGACCTCTGTGACTTCTATGGCCAATGCAGCTCCAGACACTGGCTTCTTCCTGGACCTCTAGGGAGTTTTTGTTCCTGAATCTTTTCTCATGCTACCTCTTCTCCTGGAATTCTACAGCTCTATTCAATGATGTCCTCCCCCACCACGTTTCACCCAATCTGACTGCTGATGTGTTCTTACCTTAAAACTACACGACTTTTTTTCCTGGAGCAAAAAGTAATGATGCTTGTGGGCAGTGTGAACCTGGAATCTGGAAAGGAGAGTTCAGACGACACTGGGTATCCAGAGTTCTTGGCTGTTATGGTGCAAAGTGGAGCCATGAAGAGATGTTTCGAGGTGAAGTGTTTGAAATCATAATTGAAGATTCAGCAAGAGAGCAAATTGGGATGAGTATTAGGGAGAAAAAAAATGGATGTGAATGAGGCAAAGAGGAAATAAAGTACATAAGATGGGATGCTTTAAGCTTTTGAAAGTACTAATTATTGATAATTACATATTATCAATGTCAGTCACTCCAAATCAATTAGAAAAGTGATGAAAATTATGGAACTCTTCAAATTCTCGCAGAGAAACACATAACATTACTAGCTTTTTAGTAGCAATGTTGAGCCTAGTCTCACCAATGTTAGACACCAGAAAATTAAAAGAAACACATATTTAAAAGGCATATTAGAAAGAGTTAAAAACTTTCATCACAGGGTCCAGGGATGTAGGTCAGTGGTGGAGCACTTGCCTAGCATGAATGAGTTCAAGGATTTGATTCCTGCTATATAAAAAAAAAGAAGGAATGTTCATTATACTCCATGTTGTTAAAATGTTGGCAAAGGACTAGGTTATGGCTCAGTGTCAGAGCACTTGTCTTGCACATGTGAAGCACAGGGTTCTGAAAATAAACAAAGATAATATGTCCTTGTGAAACTAAGAAAACCATTTCAAATAAACATTTTTAAATAATGTTGGCAGAAAGATGTTCCTCAATATTGGTGTTTGAATGAATTTGGTATGCAACATATCCATGTGTTTTAACAATTTTAAATATACTGTTTTGATATAGGAATTCCACTTTTAGGAATTTATTGTACAGATTTATTCACAGGAAAAAAACTCTATTAAGGAAAAAATAGTGTTCTTTCATAGTACAAGATAAAAATAATCCACTTAGTTAGAAATAAGGCAACCCTTAAAATCTCAAAGGAAATAGACAGCATAGAGGTTCTAGGACATATTAAATATCCTTATAATTCTAAGAGGTAGAAAGCATTAAGGAATTTTATATATATTTAATTTTTATGGTATTTAAAACATGGCTCCCTTTTGATACGGAATCACATAGATTTTACATCTCTAAACAAAGATAATGATGCTACAAAATTTTATACATTTTGTATAGGACATTTAATAAAAAATATTTGATAAAATCATTCTCTAATTTCATATCTTCCACTTTCATTCTCTTTCCTGTACTACTGGAAATTATTATAGTGAAATGAAATTTAAGTAATGAATATTCAAGAAAAGTATTTAGTAAGACTCACAAAAACTACAAAAATATTATGAGATTTTAGTTTGCAAAATGGATGCAAATGATATCAAAGATAATTATATAATAACTTTATAAAATTATAGATGGATGTAAAAGTTACTAAAGATTATTCAATGACAAACTTTTAAATAATACAAACATTACTTAAGACAAGTAAATGTGTCATAGTACAGTTAAGTGGAGGTCAAGTAAGGAGATAATTCCTCTTCCTGGTGCATTCACCAGCTAAGACCAAAGCACTTGGCCTCCCTCTGTGCTACTTATCAAAGACTGAGCCTTCCTCAGCCTGGGGAATTAGAACACATACTGTGGCCCTCTGCCCCTAGCAGAAACCCACCTGATCCTTTGGCATTCTTTTGCCTTAAGGTACTCATTCCTGAACTAAAAACTTAATCAATACATTAAATTAAAAATTATTGTCAAACACTATGGTTTTATAAAATATGCTGATGTTATATAACAGGTGTTATATTATGCATGATAATTGTTTTTTTCTTTCAGTTTCAAAAGAAATTAAAACAATTTTGTAGGACCATAATGTATTTTAAGGCCCTAGTCACTTTGCACAGTGGATGGGTGAGCCCTGCCTGAAATCTTACTGATTTATGTTAACAGCAGCTAAGGCTACGACTCTAGAGGGCCAAGTTATAAACCTACTACAAAGCAGAGTTTGATTGGCCCAAATGAATTGTTAAGAAGCAAGTTTGTGAAGGAGTCTATACTTTTATGGATGTTCTTGGAGCTCCTAATGATAAAAACTACTTCTCCTTGGATCATTGTGACAAAAAATGTAACAGTAAAATCCACACTGTAACTTCTTTCTCTCAAATATATGCCACAGAGATTTTTTCATGGATCAGTTTTAATTCAAGATCATGAGACTTTGATTATATTTCAGAAAAATAATACCATATAGAAAATGAACGTGAACATAATCTGAGGAGTGTCCTGCCCTAAATTTAAAAAAAAAAAATCACCATTTATCTAAATGTAATAATTTGAAATAGTTAGGGATTGAGAAAGTCAGCCATAGAGGTAGTTGTGTACTATCTATATGCAATATTGATGTTGCCCATTATCAATAATGATATTTGATTATTAATGTTGCCCATTATCAACCTCTAAAATGTCTTTAATTCCAGCAACTCAGGAGGCTCAAGCAAGAGGATCATAAACACACAAGCAACATAGTGTGACTCTCTCTTCCAATATAAAAACAGCAGGAGATGTAGCTTGGTGTTAAAGTGCCCCAAGTTCAATCCCAAGTTGCAAGGAGGGGGGGGAACTTTTAAATGTCAGGTTTTTCATTCTTTTGTTATCTATTACTTTATTTTGCCCATATTAAAATTTGGATTCTGAAATCTGAATACTCAGAAAATGAGAAATTATATCCCATCTGATTCAAATGTATGATATGTCAAAGTCATTGTACTGTCATGTGTAACAAAAAAATTATAATGTGCTATGCTATGTAGTTTGTCTCATCATTTTCAATACTGAAAGCATAGTTGTATAAAGATTGAGACTTCTAATTTTGTTTTATGTAAATAAACCAAAGGAAAGTACATTATTAAAATGCTCAATACTTTGGTAGGCATGGTGTATGTGTGTGTAAAACAGTGAAAGGTTCTCAGAAATGAAGATGTCATTTAGTACTATTACATTTGTAAAATATATCATCTCACAAGGTCTGGAATCATTTTTGCACAGTTACATATGTGGTCATGACACACTATAGGTGTTTTTTCCCCCCTTGGTGGTTCAGGTGAGTGAACAAAGAGCTTCATACATCTCTATACACAACTACAACTCCATTGTGTGTGTGTGTGTGTGTGTGTGAGAGAGAGAGAGAGAGAGAGAGAGAGAGAGAGAGAGAGAGAGATAAAAAGAAGGACTTTTAATTTTGCTGTCACTGGCCTTGAACTTATTTTCCTCCTGCTTCAGACTCCAAATCCCTGGGATTACAGGCCTTGGCCTCTGCACCTAGCTTCCTTTGTTTATTGTGGAGGCTAAACCTTGAGTTGTCCCCAAGGTTCAAGAAAATCCATGAGAGGGAGAGGAAGAAAAGCTGATTTAGATTTTAGCTTTTTAGGAAAAAGGATGATCCTATTGGAATCCTGTCTGTATATCTGAACCACAAAAATACTCCAACTTCTTCTTGACCTCTACTCCCATTCCATGCCACAGACAATTGACACTCAATTTAGCTGATGAGAAAAGCAAGGCAAACATGTCTGATCTCACTGTTCAGTAAGACCTAGCACCTAAGCCCCTCTAAATCCAAATCCCCTCAATCTAAAACCTACTGGGTTTCGGGGAACAGGAAAGTTTAAAAATCCATGTCCATGCTAATGAAGGCATTACATCCCATCAAGCTGAGCTCAATGTATAATTTATGTTTTTATCTTTTGAGACAGGATCTTGTTCTGTTCTCCAGGGAGGCTTCAAAGTCCTGGGCCCAAGCAATGCTCCTGCCTGAGCTACCTGTGTAGCTTAGACTACTAGTAAACAACATGGCACCCTGCTGATGATAATTTGATAAAGCTACCTGAGCCAACTGACATTAGGCATATGACCCCACCCAAAAGCTTTCAGTTTTGGTGGATCTCAAAAGAAAATCTGTAAAGTCTCTTAACCTAGACATAGCCAACCAGGGCAAGATTCTGTCACTGTCTGGACATGTCTGACTTAGAGCTGATGTCTTGGATCCCATGATTGTTAACTCAGAAGTCCCAAGACTAGAGATTTCATTTTGATGTCCTTCTTAGTTAATAAGAAATTAACTGTAGACCATTTAAAGGATATTTATTGATGCTTATTCTCTCTCCTCTTCTGGAAGGTCACATTCAGTTTTGAGAAAACACCATCAAGTGGCCACCCAACTATACATTCTGTTAGCACACTACCCTCATATCTCCAGATATGGCATTGAGTTCAGCCACATATCTGAGCTGGGTAATTGGCTCCTTCCTGCCCCAGACCTACCTATACAGCTTCCCATCCTGACCCTTTACTCATCCCCTCCACATCAATAGACAAGCAGTGAATACAGGAATGGCTCATCATGAAAAATTCAATCACATTAGAAACTAGAAGAATTCTCAGTTCATCTAAAAGAAGAGTTCTATAACAAATTAATTACACAAAGAATTTTTTTTATTCAAGAACCTTTATATCATTTCAGAGAGAAAGAACAAAATGAGGGATGATTATCACAGCCAAGATTTCAAAGTGCCTAGGCATGCAGAGCATAGTCCCAGTGCATGAGTCCACAGGGGCTATATGAAGGTCCCCAGTGGTGTATTTCAGGTTCCTTCTAGGGCTTTGGCTGAAGGGCATTGTACTCCAAGGCATCCTCAAGATGAGATTCCTTTCCTTTCTGGGTTCCTCTGGGATGTGAGCCTCTGTTTTCAGCAGCTTCTAGGGACATGCTGGGCTCCAAGAGAAGGCCTGAGTGTGGGTTTGTCCAATTGTACAGGCACTGGCACCTCCTGGTTAGTTCAGGATCCATTGGTCCCACTGACCATAGTGTTTGCAGATATTTGAGGTGACTAGAGCTCCTGAGAGGTTTTAGTCATTGGCTGCTGGATGGTCTTGAACTTGGTGCTGATCCATCTCAACTCCCTGCTCCTGTGTAACAACACATACTGTTAGTGCACGACCTCAGTTCCCCAAAGACAGCTCCCTGCTCTTTGTAAGCCCAGTGAGGCAGTTGGCTTACTGGAAAATTCACATCTCTGCAGCTCTGGAGGCACTGAGAGGAGTGGCAGCTCAGTGAAGGAAAATTATCTGAGTTCAGGCCTAGGGGAATGTGGGGCTCTGGACAAGATCTCCTAAGAGTCAATGATCTCCAGGTTGACTGACAGACTTCCATAGCTTCAGCTTTCCTACCATGCCAAGGTGTGTTTTTACCTGGCCTAGGAAAAGGACCAACTCATTCAGTCTGGTATGGACTGAAGCTTTTCATAGTGTTCTGTCCAGTAGTTGACCTCAGAAGCAACACCCAATCATGTGGGAGGGACATTCATTTGCATCATACATTGATTGAAGAACCTCATAAGATTAAGGTGCAAGTGGACCAATCCTGAAGGCATTTTTGAAATTCCTTGGTTTTGATTGAATTAGGGAAAGGATGCGAGGATGAGGTAGGATAGAAGCAAGCCTCTAGTTCTTTCAAGTTTCAATTCACTCCAAAAATTCTTTCTCAATTTCAAATAAACATAGACAAATTAACCATCTATGGTGGTGCACCTCTGTAATCCCAGCAGCTTGGGAGGTCAAGGCAGGAGAATGTTGAATTCAAAGCCAGCCTTAGCAAGGGCAAGGTGCAAAGCAACTCAGTGAGACTCTGTCTCTAAATAAAATACAAAAAAAAAATTCAAAATGACTGGTCTAATTCTGCACTTAATTTTTGTTAGTTTTTCAATGATTCTCGTTATTGAATATTAGGCTTTACCACAGATCTTTCTCTCAGCCCATTTTATCTTGTGTTTGGGACAAGATCTGGCTATCTTTCCTAGGATGGCCTCAAAAATCTGTATTTCTTCCCTCAGTCTCTTGCTTTTTTCGGATTGCCTGCAAGGGTCACTACACCTAGCTAGTTCTCCACATATGGACTTGCTGGTTTCAGAGACCAGACTCAGTGGTGCTGGATCATACTATTAAGACCATGGATATGCATACCCTTGATGGCCTTGACAGTTTCACTGTGTTTCAAAAGTGAACACAAATATTTGAACTTCTTGATTTGCAAGATTTTGTGGAGCTTTTTGTATAAACACAATAGTGAACCATTTTCACATATAACTTTTAACAAGTTATAGGAAGAGGATTAATTCATTCTTCAGGAGATTATATTTTTAATTGATGTAAAAAGTTTCAGGGGACATACCCAATTGTATTTAGAAGAATTTTTAACATTTTTTTTCTTTTTCTTTCTTTCAACTATTTTATTAAGTATCATTGGGTATTGACTCTAGGACTTCATGCATGCTGGCAACCACTCTACCACTAATCTGCACTCAAAGTCCCCATCTGCAACTTATTAAGATCTTTTTATGTACATTTCATCTGCTGCTTCAAATTCTGACATAGTAGCCTCTGATGTGCCTTAGCACACCCCAACTCTCTATTGTTCTGCAGTGGACATTTGTATTGCTGCTGTCCCCATAACCACACATAATTGTCTCTATGAACCTGTGGGAGAATTTCTCTAGAACAGGTGACGATTAATAAAACTGTTTCATAAAAAGTGTATGACCTTAATTTTACTGATAATTGACAGATTGTTCCTTAGGGTGCAGCATTTATTTTCCAATAGTGATGTGCAGTAATGCATGCACATATTCCCCCAAAACACTTGGAATGACCCAGTATTCTGACATTTGCCAGGGGTTTTGTGGCTCTGTAGAGGTTTACTCTGGTGCTTATGGCTACCTGTCCAGTCTTTTCTAATTTCTGAAACTCTCTCTATGGGCCAGTTGCTGTGTGATTTTTGAGAGACATTCTCTGATATTCAGTCTGAAATCTGCTTTTGGTTTTTGATCGGATTGCTAATTTTCTTTATCCCTTGTGCATAAACTGTGTGTTCAGTGTGGGTTCCTAAAGACTGAAGGAATACAATCATGCTATTATATTAGACTTTGTGCCTTGAGCTTATTATAATCTCTTTTACTTTTGACAACCCCAGAAGAATGGATACATAAAATAATACATTTCCTGTTGGGCTGGGGTTGTGACTCAGAGATACAGTGCTCACCTAACATGTGTGGGGCCCTGGGTTTGATTCTTAGCACCACATAAAGAGAAATAATGAAAGGTATTGTGTCCATCTAAAACTGAGAAAAAATATTTAAAAATACATATTCTCTATAAAAATAATATTTAAAATTTTTAGGATGTTTTTATAAGGTTAGTTTTATATAATTTTTTCTTTGAGAAAATATACAGGTAAAAGAAAACATGTCTTTCTAAATTCCATCTAGATACTTTATAGGTTTTCTTCTGTGTAAGCCTTTCCATCAAGAAATACATTGTTTAAATAGAGACATTTGTACATTTTCTATATAGGTTAACTCATTACCACAGGGATCCAGGGAAAAGAGGCAGACATTCTGCCTTCCAGGACCTCTTCTCCCTGGTTGGTATTAAACTGGATCACAGTGACACCACTCAGAGATGCTAGTGTCTGAGAAGCTGTGCTGGTCAGAACAGCCTTGTGGCTGTCTTAGACACCGAAGACTCCAGGCCCTTCCTTAGGTAGATGCAGGATACAGATATTGTGCAAAGAGACACATTTCCCAGCTAAGGAGCTCCTATCATCCCATACTTTCTTTCCTATACTTGGATATATTTGTTTCAGGCTAAAATTTGGGGCTTCTTTGCATCGCCCTGTCTGGATACTTTCCATACCTCTGTCCACCAAAGGAGACCATCTCTAAGGCTCCGATGTCCAGTCCACAGCACAGCTCAGAATCAGAGCTCTGTCTCCTACTGCTTGCAGCACTCCTCCATCCTCTCTTCTCTCTTCATTCTGCCTCCTGTTGATCAAGAGAACCAAATATTCATTAGAGCCTGTACAACAACATCAATTGCCTATTAGAAAGTAAACAAGGAGACTTTGGTAAGTGATACATCTTACATTTTTCTTGAACAGAAGTAGAAACAAAATCTACCAATCTGAACACTCAGTACTCCTAAAACTCAGTGGTCATGAATCAGGGTTAGAATTTTGCATGTCTCTGGGGAGCCTGTCTCTAGGACTATATGGATTTTACCAAGAGAAGCTGCCAGGTCAGGCGACTGTCTGGTTGCTTTGCAGCATGGCACTCTCCTGAGGATGAATTTGAGTTCTTTGATGTCATAGGCATAGGGTTCTGGAAAGGCAGGCAGGTAGAACTAGGGATGGTTCTATGGTGTATGGGCGCTAGGCAAGTGTCTGGGTGGAAGGAGACCAAATATAGCAGCCCCCATGGCCTATATTTTAGGCTTTCCCACCTGGGTTCTCCCAGCTGAGGACAGAAAGGGGAAGTACTTCCCAGAATCTTCTAAGCTCAGTGACAAAGGCAACTGGGATCTTACTGTCACTCTGTAGATTCCAGAGCCTGCTTGTCACAGGAGTGATTGGTCCATGACTTTGGCCTCTAGATCTGAAGAAGCAGTGGCAGGGCTGAAAGAGGAGGGAAAAAATTGAGTGGCTGCTCAGCATTTGTTATTTATTGATGGCCCACTTGAATGAACAATTTCAAGGTAGAGTTCATTATATTGGATGATGATGGTACTCTTGGCAGCAAATTGCTTCACAAGGTTGGGTCTGATGAACTTCAGTAGAAAAGCAATCATCTTTACTGTCCTGTATATCTAAAAAGAAAAAATTAAAAAATAAAAGAAAAAAAGAACATAAATCATCTTGGATGCAATTATAATAAATCTAATTGGTATGAGTAATTAATTAGATTAAGTAATTAATTAATTAGATTAAGTAGATTAAGGCTAAAATATTTCACAAAGGCTTACTCATTATGAAACACCAGATTCTCTGTTTTCTTTGTGTATGTGAAATCCCATTATCACAGCACTTCTTCAGGGCATGTACCTTTGCTTCTACAAAGGCTTAATTCATTATCCAAAATCACACCAAAGGCAATGCTGCAACCGAGTCCTCTGTAGAGAGTCCTGTTAGGAGAAAAGATGAAAATCAATTCTCCACTCTTGATTGGAATTCTCAGCTACCTGTTTTGTTTCTCTACTGATGAATTCCTAAATTAAAAAGACTAAGGAAAATAGAGGTGGGGTGGGGGAATGGAAAGCTATACTCTTCAAATATCAAAATAAATATGGTTCAGACTTAAATTCTTATCTCAACATTTAATAGATTAAAATGTGATTATAAATTTAAAATTTTTAAGTCAAAGCTGGTGGACATTATTCAATCTGTGAAGTGAGAACAAAATTCTTAATTTTGAAACTTATGTCTTAGGATTCTAAGAAACCATAGGTCAGTCCAGCATAGTTATGTCACACACTTGTCATCACAGCAACTAGGAAGCTGAGGTAGAAGGAATAAAAGTCTGAAGTCAGTTGAGGGACTAAAGGAGACTCTCTCTCAAAATTATAAAAAGCCTGGAAATGTAGCTTTGTTCTAGCGACCTGGCTTCAATTCCCAGTACTGAAGAAAAAAAAAGGAAATATGAGCAAAGTAACAACAGTTCCTGAAACACAGTACAACAAATAACCTTTGTAAAGATTTGATCATTCTTACATGATCATACTGCTTATTATCTTAGAAGCATAAACCCAATGAAGAACAAAACTCTGGCCCTTTAAAACATCTCCCTAATGTAAAAGAATTTTTCATGTTTTACTACCAGAGCCCCTTTATTGGTATTTTCTTTCAGCCACAGAGCCTTCCTAAATATCCCAGGCTTTCTAAACATTGAAGTCCTCCCACCTCAGGTTCCTTAATAGTTGATTACAGGTATGGTCCACTGTTGCAAGGTTACCAGAAATTTGTTATTAAAAAATTATCAGAAGCACACATATATTTACATCTTATAGAAACACCGGCCCCCCTGTTTAATGATCCCTTCAATGTCATCAACTCTGCATTATTATTCAATCAAGCATATTTCAGCAAGGTGTTATGAAAAGAGCTACATGTATGGCATGTTCTCTCTCAAATGTAGAATTTTATAAACAAAAAGTTTACTTGAATGTAGAGTAAGGATTATTAGGGTCTAGGAAAGATTGAGGAGAAGATGGAAGACAAGTTGGTGGAAGTCACCAATGCCCTTGGTATGAATGAAGATATAACATGAACCCCTTCAATGTTTGTTGTAAATATGTCAATAGATACATTTTAAAACAATACAAAAAATGAACATGAAAAAAACTAATTCTTTTCTCTTCTGTGGGAGCAGGTGCAGAATTCTGTAGTCCTTGAGTTCTACCTGGAAAGGGACCACAATGTGGGGGGAAATTCCCCACCTTGGGAAAGCCTTGAGCAAGCAAGAACCAATCCACTTACCTGAGGGTTGCTGAGAAGAATCCTTAAACTCACAGAAATTACTTCCTTTATGGATAGGATTGGAGGCTTCTGTATAAGCACCTATCAGGACTTGGCATCCCCAAGCTACTGTAGATGAGGTCCTAGTCCCAAAAGATCAGTGCATGCAAAAGTACAGAAGGGAAGATGAGCCTGTTGGACACCACATATGTCTCCCAGGGGCATTCCCACAGCTTTTTTGGTCTCTGAAACCCATTTCTATTTCAGATCCACTGCCCTGGGCTGCCAGCCCCACACAGGAGCCCTGCAGATTCACACCTTCCTTGTTTGGGTTGGAAGGTACAAGGTGGAGTGGTGTCCAAACTGAACCTGGAATATCCAGCTATAGTAGTGTCTTGGTGCAGGCACACTTTCCATCTGTGCCCTTCGTATTCTAGACCTATAGGAAGATTTTCAGATTAAATCAGCCTCTTTTGGTCTATAATAACATAATGAGATTTGTATTAATGGATTATAGTAATTGTGAGGGATTTTCTAAAAATATTTATTTAGTTGTAGATGCACACACAGTATCTATGTATTTTTATGTGGTATGGAGGATTAAACCCAGTGCATCACACATGTGAAGCAAGCACTTTACCACTGAGGTATGGCTTCAGCCCAGAGAATTTTTCTAAATGACATTTTATCCCCTCTTTAAATAAAAGAAAAAGAAGTAAGTAGTTATTTCATGAATTTAGTCAGTTAGTTGTAAAGCAGAAGAGAAAAACCCTCAGTGAATGGCAAAACAAAAGCCCCTTCTTTTGACATTTGCCTTTAGGTTAAGCCCCAACTTTTGTGTTGCCATTTTCAAACTTAAGCTCTTACCAGCACCAGATTCTGAGTTGGGCCCTGGCTACTATGCTACTCCTATCATTCAGAATCCTATAAGTGAGTTATCATTAGGTTTATCATAGAAAGCATATCATTTCTTATGAAAAATTGAAATTTTCCCTTTTATCTTGTTTTATTCAGAGTGAGAAAACTAGAGGGAAATATGAAAGGCAAAGGGCAAAATATGAAAAAGATGGTCTCCTCTCAAGAATGAAGGAACTGGCAGGGGTTGTAGTTCAGTGGTAGGGGGCTTGCCTACCATGTGTGAGGCACTGTGTTGGATTCTCAGCACCACATAAAAAATAAATGAATAAAATAAAGCTATTGTGTCCATCTGCAACTAAAAACTTTTTAAAAAGGAAGGAACTTAAATTTGATTAACAATTAGAAGTGTTTGGATAAATGATCTGCACACTTCTTTTACTGTCATTAGATATAAAAAGACAGACTCTTGATCTCCCATTGTTTATTAATGTTCTAGGTTTATGAAAAAGTTTTTAGAAAATAAAAAAAATATCTTAACTCATTGCTTAAGAGATCCTGACAAATCGTAGCGTGTACTTATTAATCACTAAAGGCCACTGAAATGAAAACAATGTTACTGAGATGTAAAAAAATTTTAACTACCCAAAATAAAACTTTCTTTCCCAGCAACATCAATACCCCAGAGTATATCCTAACATTTGAAAGGGTGGATGTTGGAGCATCATGGTGCTGAAGACCAGTGTGTCTCACTGATCCAAAGCAGAATCAAGAGGCAGAGGTTGTGTTGTCTTGCCTGCCTAATGGCTCATTCCAACCACGCCTATTCACACCTCACCAAGCAAATATCTTCACTTCTGTTCTTTTCAGTGGTGGTAAGTGTGCTGCAGCAGCAAGAAACAGGGTCCTGTTTGTGAATGAAAAACAGATAAGGCTGTCTTAGCCTTCCCACTTTCTGCCCTGTGGGCCTGGGTCCCATTGGCTGTGGATTGTAGTCTACTGATGGCTGTGAGCTGTTCCCTGCTGGGAGGCCTTCACCTGAGAGCAGGCTGGAACTGCACTCTCAGGCTCCCCACAGACCTACTGAATCAGAATCTCCTGTTAAAGTATGAGCAGGTGATTCCTTTTGGTATTAGAGTTTGGGGAGCACTCTGGGAGCTAAAGAATGATTTTCTAAGGGTGTGGAAACCAGAATTAGACAGGCATCAGTATAGATAAGTAAATAAAGTCAGGTCACATCTAGGAGGCCAATTTTGAGTGAGTCTGGGAAGTGGGAGACTGTCCCTGAGAGATCTTATCAGGAAACTGCCCCTGCTCCAACCTGTTGTCAAAGTAAACATTCTCAGGAAAATCTCTGCCCTACAAGGAGCTATAAGGTTATTAGGGTGTTTTTCCTCTACTCCATCCTGCCCTTCCACCTTCAGCCTACCTATTTCCCACCTTTTGGTCATCCCACCAAGCATTCCTGGGCCTAGTCATGACCACAGGAAGGAGAAAAATAAGGAGGGAAGGAGAACATCAAAGGAAGCCTAGGACATATAAAAAGGGCAGAACACCTGGCTTCTTGGAATACCAGGATAGCAGCTATGCCCCCTTTCTCCCTCGCAAGAGTAGTCTTTTAAATAAACCCTGCTTCATTTGCTTGCCTTGGCCTGCTTCTCTAATGTTCAAACTTCAACATGTGCAGAAGCAGCAGTCTTCACCAATAACCAGTAATATCATATTTGGAGATTCATATTTTGAGGAGCTTACCTCTATACTGAGGTAAGCTCCTCTCCATACATCCCACATCAGTTTGAGGTACATCTTTCTTTCTCTTATTTTGGAGGATGATGGGTACCTGTTTGCTATTTAAATGCAGTTAGTGCAGCCACCACTCGTCAAGACTAGGGTGAAAGGTTTCTGGCCTAGGCAGCTGTTAATCACCTGTTAAACACAGAGCAGGTATGTCGGCGTCTGCTGAAGCCTCTTCCTACTCTTCTGTCCAGGTTCAGAGAGCAATTGGCTTGAGTATACAGTGTCCCTAGTCCCCATCTTCCTTGAATGTGTGGAAGTAGATGAAGGAGTATGGAACAACATGAGGAATTTCTGGCCTGAGCTACAGTCAGGGGAAAATTCTAAGGTTCCTGCTCTGAAAATTTCTCCCAGCTGCCCTAAGAGGTATAAAAGGTGATCTGTAGATGAATGACACTGAGGGAAAGCCCCAGTTACATTTGCCTCCATTTGAGCCACACAACACTCCCAACCCCATGTCCATTCCCTCCTGGATGCTCCCTTCCTTTGCAAATCAGAAACACTGGCAAACACTGGAGAAGGAGAAAAGAGTGGGGTGGGGTGGGGGGGAGCAAGGGGCACCGAGGGGAGTGCATGCGGTAGGGGACCCAAGCAAGGGGCCCCCGGTTTGACCCAGAGACCCAGAGCGGCGCCACCGGACCCCACAGCACTCCACGAGACAGGACGACGAACACGCGCACAGGGGCCCGGCACAGGAGCCAGGCCCCAGGACTGGAGCTTAAAGCTCCATGGTTAGGGAGGGCTGGCTTGGGTTAGGGCCAGCCCCCAAGGAAAGAGGGCAGGGGAGGGAAGGTAGGGGATCCCGCAGGCCAAGGTCAGTGCAGCGCCCACGTCCACTGCCAGGTGTAAGGCTACAGGCAGCCAAGGGGGCCCAGGCGAGGGGCAGGGCTGTGTTTCCTCTAGGGAGCCTCCAGGGCTCAGAGGCCAGCCCATTGCACTCCTCTGAAATCCAGAGGAGTAGATCCTCCAGACAGGGACCTGGAGCCAAGCAGGGCCAAAGGAGGGCCCTGGGTGTGGAAAGGATGCCAGCGCCAGAATGAACCTTGGTCTGGGTGGGTAGGGACCCGGGACCCATGGAGAAGCCCAGGCTGGGGAGAATCAGGTTGACTGGAGGGACCAGGCAGTGCAGGGATCCCACAGCACCAGGGCTAAAGAGGGGAGGTTTAAGTGCAGGCATCAGCAAGGGGCCTGAGATCCAGAGATGGAGACAGGGCCAGGGTCCTGGAGATGAGTGGTCTGGGACTATAGCAAAGAGCCAGGCCCAGGTCTGGAAAGCCAGTTACCACGCCCCCCATCAGTCCCAGGAAATGGGAGGAAGGGAGTGGAGACAGTGGATCAGGTGGCACAGGGGGGAGGAAGGCTCAAGGCTCAGGTCCACCTCAGGCTGTCTGGGGTCCTGGAGCATGGTCACAGGTCTGAGAAAAAGGATGTCTTAATGATCCCTACTAAGGGGCCCAGGCACTGTCCCAGGAATATGTATCTAAGGAAAGGGTCTTTAAACCTAGACAAGGATGGGAATCTATGGCCATGGAAGTTGTACACAATGACATCGTAATTTTGTGAGGCCAAGTTTTTATGACCAGGCAGTAAACATGTGGGAATGGGATAATGGCACAGGGCTGGTGCAGGGAATATTAAAAAGAAATTTAAACAGGTCCAAAGCAAGAAATCTAGGCAACAAGTGTAAAGAGCCAGTAACACCAAAAGGAAGAGATGCTGGGCATGGGGGGGGGGATGGAGTATCTATCTGCAGCTTCCCCAAAAAAAGGCCACAACACTTGCATTGCCCAGCCAAATCCCCATATCCAGTGCCCACACTGGCACTGTTCAGCTGGATCTTATTTCCTGCACACATACCTACTGTGCACCTATGGCCTTTCCTCATAACCCTATTTCTCACACTTGCATGGTAGAGCTGAGAGGCCTGATTGCCTGTGATGTTTCTAGCTCTGCTGCTGTGTCCAGTGTTCAGCCCCAGGTGTGACAGGAGCCCAGCAGTCCCATGACAATCCAATCTCAGGAAATCAAAAGTTCTAGGCAACCCCCTACCCCCATTCCACCCCACCACTATATGAAGGAAGGAGACTTACCATCTGAAGCAGGGACATCCGGCTTGGCCACCAGTAAAGCCCCTCAAGATGGAAAGAACTTCTTCCTAGTCATTTCAGTAACATGATTCTCACACATCAGGTACTGGCTATGAATGGGTCAAACTGGCCCTTCCTGAAAGTCTGATATAGGAGACGTCCAGGAGCAAGTCTTCTGCTCAAACCTCAATTTTTTTGTGTGAGAATCATGCAAACCCATAAAAAATACTGAACTGTTGACAAAAGGTTTACCTCTGTGGTCCCAGTTACAGTCACATATGACATAACATTTCAGTCAATGAAGATCAGTTTATAAGTTGGTCCCATCAGACTAGATCGCTTAGTGATGTAGCCATCTTACTTTATGTGGGTACATACTCTGATGTTTGCATATGGACAAAATTACCTCAGGATGCATTTGTCAGAAAACATTACATCATAGAGCAATACCTTAAGTGTATGCCTGTGAACAAGCATCATTTTGTTCCTTTATATAAATTACTCTTACTTATATGCCTTACAATTAAAATTGTCTATTGTGCTCCAAAGAGAGGCTAAGGTAGAAAAGCTGCCTAAAATTTTACAGCCTGCTGCCTAAAGCTAGGAGTGTCAATCAGTGATTGCTTCCCTAGCTTGTACCAGGACCTGGTTTTTAATCACAAGAACAAAACAAGTCCTAGAGCCTTAGTCTTCTAATTCCACCAACAATATGGGGCCACCAAACCAGAACAAATTCAAGTGAATTTGCTGTTTCTCATCTCAGATGTGAATATGTCAATCCTGTGTTGACTTCATAGGATCAATTTCCCTGCTATAACCCTGCCCCTAATAACCAACCTTCCTCATGTCTGGTCTTTATTGAGTCTGAGTTTCTTCTGATATTCTAGACACTTGGACAATACAAAGCCATAAAACAAATTACATCATGAAACTCAGTTATAACAACTACATTGTGCTAAAATAGAACCAATAATAAAATCTGTTACTGTTTTTAATCTGGAAAGCCCATGGTTAAGGCAATGCCACCATGTTCCAGAGGTGAATGTTCATGAGAGTTCTGACGTTACCAGTGGGTAAATCTATTAGTTGGCTTAATAATTTGAAGGGACCACAGGGAGGTGGTGAAAAGTATAGGCGTATGGGGCATGAATGGAGAAAGTAAGTCATTATGGGTTTGGCCTTGAGGACAGTATTTGTCCTTGGCCCCTTCCTTTTCTACCCTGGTTCCCCACTGCCAAGAGCTGAGCAGCTTTCTCTACCATACCCTCTGCCATGATATTCTGCCTCATTTGGGTGCCAGATCAATGGTGCTAATTGACCATGACTGAGTCCACTGAAACCATGAACCAAAATAAACTGTTCTTTCTCCAAGTTGTTCTTGTTTAGGTTATTTTGATCACAGCCATGAAAAACTGACATAGCATCTTTACATCTTTTTTAGAATATTTTTTATTTGTCAATGGACGTTTATTTTAATTATTGATATGTGGTGCTGAGAATCAAACCCAGTGCCTCACACATGCTAGGCAAGCACTCTGCCGCTGAGCCACAACCTCAGCCCTGAAGTTATTCTTAAAAATATTTATCAAATATATAAAACCTCAACCATATAACCACAAATATTGACTTAATAAAATTATTAGTTACAACACCAGAAATGTACCACTTGCCTGAGACTCTGTTCCTCACAATTAATATCCTGGAGGCGTCAACCTATAGGAACTTGATGACAAGTACCAACACAAAAGTATTTTATTTTTTAAATACATGACTGAAATTACCATTAATTTTAAAATAAAGGCACTCTGCTTATTTTTCTATGAAATCTTTATACTGAAAATATAAATGTTCCTCCTGGTAAGAAAATATCCACCAAGTGCCTAAAAACATGAACCAATAACAAATGTATTCCTTAAGTACATCTTATCTTCATTTTCCTTGGAAAACCTATATTCAACCATTTCAGTTAATACTCAGTGGAAACTAAAGTTGATCATTCCCTTCCATCTTATAGAAGATAACACTCAACTATTACTAACAATTAAGCATAAAAACCAAAGTTCCTAAGCACTATAACTATATGGAATACAACTATTTTACTTCATTTCGCAAATGTTGCTGGTACTTAACCATGTGCCAGACATTACAAATTACTTCTACTGAATTTCCATTACAGTCCTCACATGGGTCCATTATTTCTATCATTTTTGAAAACACACAAGTGATGAAAATTTTTATAACTCCCATATCAATATCATGCGGTCAATGTCCACAGGTCAAGTTCAAACTCCAAAGCAAGACAGATTACCAAAAGACCCACAAAGGGGTTGGACACAGGAAAGAGGGTCCATCTGGTTGCACCTTGTTTGGCCAGGCCACCCAACACCAATTCCCTTTCAATTCCCTCTTCCAGACTCTCTTTGCCCCCACCCACACAGCCCTGGGTGCATTTTCAGCAGCACTCACCCTAGGACTTTGTCCAGCAGGTTCTTCACCTCAGTACTCACAGTTTGTAGAGACCAGGAAGGGCACTGGCTGCAGCTGGGGAGATGCAGGAAGTAGGTGTGAAAAGTCCAGTTGCACGTGAAGGGTCAAAGGTGAAGGACAAATGCAAGAGCTCATGGATGCCAGGCCTGGGAAGAACCTCAGTGTCTAATGTACCATCCACTGCTTCCTCTCAATCCTCCTCCACAACTTTGTAACTTACTGCACCATCTACTAATTTCTTTCCTATTGCCAATCTCTCCCCCACTAGAACATATACCCTTTTAAGGGCAGCAGTTTTCCTTTTAAGGAAAATATTGAAGCAATGTCCCCGCAGTCTAATTGAAAAAGATCATGTTATGATTTGGACATAAAGTGAAAACTGTTAATGAAGAATGATTCAAAGGTGAAATGATTACACTAGGAGCTGTGACCTAAATCAATTCATCTTATTTTGAATAGAGTAATTGGGTGGTAATCATACACATGTGGGGTATGATTGAAGGAAGTGGGTCACTGGGTATCTATCTGGAATGGGTCCATATTCCCTATGGCCTCTTCCCCTTCCCCTCTTTCTGTCTCCTGGCCAACATCAATGGGGCAGCACTCCTCCATCATGCCCTTCTGCCATGACATTCTGCTTCATTTTGGGCCCAGAGCAATGGAGTACGTCCACCATGGATTGAACCTCTGAAACTAGTTTTCTTATCATGTACTTTGTAGTTAGTGACAAAAACCTGACTAACACAGGCCACAAGCCTTGTCTAGCGGAGGTGAAGGATACAGGAATGCACATACTAGAAAATGCCTCCTTGGAGGGCCAACCAGTAAATAATTCTGTGTTGTAGGTCATCCAGTGTGCTCCACTACTCAACTCTGCTCCTGTGCCAAGAAAGCAGCCATGACTGTGTTCCAGTAAAACCTTACTTAGAAAAACATGTGGTAGGCCAAATTTGATGCACAAAAAAACCATGTCCTGAATGAAGTAAAGTTCAAGTACACAGAAAAATGCCATCATTGGATTGGATGGATCTGTCAAACAGAAACAACAATGGCAGAGGTTTTAACAAGTCTAACAGTGACACAAAACCCTGAAAATAATGCCCCAGGCTGGGAGTGGTGGCTCCTACCTGTAATTCCAGTAGCTCAGGAAGCTAAGACAGGGGGATTGTGAGTTCAATGCCAGCCTCAGCAACTTATCGAAGCCCTAAGCAATTTTCTGAGACCCCTGTCTCTATGTAAAATATTAAAAAGTGTTGGGTAGGTGACTTGGTAGTTAAGCACCACTGGGTTCAATCCTCAGAACCTGAAAAAAAAAAAATTAAAAGGTACCACATTGTTAGCTAGAGACAGGACCACAAATGTAAACATTAAGAACCTGAATCTAACCTGAATCTAATATCAACCTCACAGCCTCAGGAACATATTTTGTAAGGTCAACACCCACTTGAGTTTATAAGGTCAACACCCAGTTAAGAGTTTAACACAGGTACAACTGAATTTTATAACCAATCTCATGGTGGAACTAAAGGACACAAGCTTTCAGGGACCAGACAGGAGTACTGAAGAACATTTCTACTACCTGATGATACCTGCACTAATTACACAAAGTAGAAAATAAAAAAGAAAGAAAAAAAGAAAATGAAAATCCATCATTTCTCATTCTCATGAAAATTATTAGAAAAATCACTGAATCAGCAATAACCTCTTATAAAAGTCCCTTTCAGGGCTGGGATGCAACTCAGTTGATAGAGTGCTTACCTTGCATGCACACCATGTTGGGTTCAATTCCCAGCACCACCAAAAAAAAAAAAGTCTCCCTTTCACAACAGACATAAAATATTTAAATCCTCAGGAACAAACAACATGAAATATATGCAGCTCGGGGCTGGGATTGTGGCTCAGTAGTAGCGCACTTGCCTAGCAGG
This sequence comes from Ictidomys tridecemlineatus, assembly GCF_052094955.1. NCBI lineage: Eukaryota > Metazoa > Chordata > Mammalia > Rodentia > Sciuridae > Ictidomys > Ictidomys tridecemlineatus. Next base: position 204,465,250 of record NC_135477.1, read on the forward strand.
AGCAAGACCCGGTTTCAATCCTCAGCACCACATAAAAAAATAAATAAATAAAAGCATTTTGTTGTATCCATCTACACCTAAAAAATAAATATTAAAAAAATTTGCAGAGCCAAACTTCAGTAAGGAGCACATGTGGTGATTGCAGGGAACACATGCCCTGCATGGGTCAAAAAAACATTAATTTTTGAAAAAAGATGTCATAATGAATGTTAATTTTAATCAATATCACAAACTTTGGGAGCAAGATAAAGTTGTTGGAAAATATATTTGAAGAGGTATGGGGAAGGGGGCCAATCTTGTAAAAACTAGCTGTGATATGTGGGAAGCCAGAGTGAATGCTTTGTCTATTTCTGGACCCCACAGTCCTGTAGGCAGGAGCAACCACACTTTTTTTGGTTAGAGAGGTGTGTTGAGGGAAGTGCTGGGGATGGAACCCAGGGTCACTCTATCATGGAGCAACAATGTGGCCATTTTAATTTCGAACAGCATTTTTTAAGTTGCTGAGGCTGGCTTCCAACTTGCAAACCTGCTGCTTAAGCCTTCCCAGTCACTAGAATTATAGGCATGGGTCACCAGGCCAGCCAGGTTCTTCTTCTAAGAAATCATTTTCTCCGCCCACTTACTCCATAAAGCTCCTGGGTAGCCTTTTCAGACTCCAGAATTACAAAGGCTTGGAATAATGGTATCTTCTGTCCACCTGGTCATGGGTTGAGCCTGGAACCAGGGCAGAGGGTGGCTTGGTTTTGGTGCTAGGCCATACGTTATGTAACTATGAAATATTTCTAAATACTTCTAAATGTTTGATGTTTTGGAGAGTTTTCCCTCCTTGCTGTAGCATGATGTGTTGCCAGACCTTATATGTCCCATCAGACTTTCCATGTGTCAGCCACTGATCTAAACTACTGAGCTTCAGAAAAATCTCAACTCCATAGTTTTGCCAGACACCCTAAGAGCTTAGGTTAAGGTAGGGCCACCTCTGTCATGTGAAAGACCATGACACTTCTCTGAAAGCCTGGAGCCAAGCAGTGACAAGGCCTCATCAACTGCAAATTAATCTCAGAAGCCTCATCAACCAATACCACCTGTATCAACTAGTAATTAGAGACCTTACCTGTTATCCTGACTGTCCACCAAGGTGGTCAAGCTGGCTTCTCCAAGAAATGCTCCTGTACAGGAAAATCTCAGCTTCAAGGACACTTTACTTTTCACAAAGCCTTTTTTCCATATTAATTGAACAGTGGGCTTTAAGAATTTTGGAAACCATTAATATGTGGTTAAAGTACTTCATCTACCAGCAGTATTCTATGAAGATTTTTCACATTATTCTCTCCCCTCTGAGCATGTAAACCTACACAACAATTCTCATTCTATTTCAATAAACTCTGATGCAGCAAATCATCTCTTCATTTCTGTCATATACAACAACTGGCTGCCAGCAGAATTTCATAATCCATAGAGGTAAATGATTGAACAAGGTTCAAATTTTAATTATAATTTTAATGAAAGCATAGAGAATACAAATTGCATAGCATTCTTCTTCATGCTCAATATTCCACTGTATTTTCAACTTTGATGACCTGGGAAGAATTTCTAAAAGTGGCAAAAACTATAAGAATTCTGTGCCATGCTCACAAACACTTCTGTCAAATTAGTGAGTAGCATAAAGCTGTTTTCACTGTAACTTGTGATATGTGCACTACTCAGTACCTTAAGATGATGGCATATTTTTTTTTGACCAGTAAGCATATAAAGGTAAATGAGTAAATTACTATTCTTAGTCTTTTCATTTTGAAATTTTGAAACTATTCTCTATCCTAACAAGCTAGAAAATTTTAATTACTTATATATTTAGGTAACAGGAATTAAACCCAGAGGACTTCAATCACTGAGCCACATCCCCAGCCCTACTTTGTGTTTTATTTAGAGATGGGGTTTCACCAATTGTTTTGGACATCCCTAAGTTGCAAAGCATGGCTTTGAAGTCATGATCCTACTGCTTCAGGACCCTGAGCTGCTGAGTTTATGGGCATGCACCACCACACCCAACTAAGTTACCAAGTTTTAAATACATGGTATACATAAAACAATAGGTTGGAAGCCAGGAATGGTGGTATGTGCATGCAATTCCAGTGAGGTGGAAATCTGAGGCAGGAGGATCACAAGTTTGGGGCCAGCTAGGAAACTTAGTGAGACCCTGTCTCAAAAGCAAAATTAAAATAACTGGGGCTATAGTTCCTTAGTACAGCACCCATATACCCCCAGTCCAGAAAATTAAGGTATGAAGATCTCCACTATCTACACGTAGTAAATTAAAGACAAACAATCTCAGATCACACAGATGGTTCAACAAGGACCAGTCTACATCGCAGAACAAGGCTTCTGTATGCGTTTTACAAGTATCTTTTCAGGTTTAAGACCTCAAGAATACACACTCCTTTTATGAAAACTCAAACAACTGAGTGTTGTGAAGGCACACATCTCACAAGAAAAATTTACATACTCATGGGCTGATGATGAAATTCCCACATTCTTTATAATCCTACTGCCACTATCTCTATCAAATGCTTTAATACCTTGCTTAAATAAAAGCTTCAATTGCTTACTAAACCCTTAAAATAGAGACAAAAACCAAAGTTTTTAGCAAGCTACAAAATCATAGAAAAAAAAAATGGAAAGCCCCGGCCCCTTGTAATCCCAGAAACATGGAATGCTGAAGCAAGAGGAATGCAAGTTCAAACCCAGCCTCAGAAACTCACCAAAGCCTTAAGCAACTCACTGAGGCCCTAAGCAATCACCAAAGCCCTGTCTCTAAATAAAATATAAGAAACTAGCTGGGTATGTGATGCAGTGCCTCTGGGTTCAATCTCCAGTACCAAAACCAACCAACCAAACAAAGATATACATACAATAGCGACACTCCTGTGAAAACATTACTACCAGCAAGGATCACCAAGACATCTTATTATACAGAAGATCACCACTGATTATTCTAAACACTTGAAAAGTCTTAATTAAAAACAGGAGAAGACTGGGGTTTTGGCTCAGTGGTAGTGAGCTTGCCTGGCAGTTGAGATACTGGGTTGGATTCTCAGCATCACATATAAATAAATAAATTTTTAAAAATGTCCATTGACAACTATATATATACTAAAAACAAACAAAGAACATGAAAGCCAAGCACAGTGGTAACCATCTGTAATTCCCTCTCAGTCACTTGGGGAATAAGGAAGAAATACAGAAAGTTAGTAAGCAGCCTGGGCAATTTAGGCCTTGTGCCAGAATAAGCAATAAAATCTGCTGTGGCTAAGCCAGGCGAGGTAGTGCACACCTATAGTCCCAGTGGCTCCAGAAGCTGAGGCAGGAGGACTAACAATTCAAAGCCAGTTTCACTCATTTAACTAGGCAGTATGCAAATCAGTGAGACCATCTGTAAAAAAAATATTTAAAAAGGGCTGAGGATGTGATTCAGTGCTTAAGTGCCCAGGGGTTCAATGCCGTGTACATAACAAAACAAAAAAACTCAATGGCTGTAGCTCAGTAGTAAAACTCCCCTGAATTCAATCCCCAGTGTCAAACACACACACACACACACACACACACACACACACACACACACACCCAACATAAGAATGAATGTCCAACTTGTTTATAAAGTACACACTTTTCTAGCAACTCTGCAAACTGAGTAAGGAGGAATCAAAGTTTGAAACCATTCTTAGCAACTGAGGGAGACACTTTCTTAAAATATAAAGCAAAAAAGGACTGGGGCTGCGGCTCAGAGGCAGAGCACTCAGCTGGCATGTGTCAGGCACTGGGTTCGATCCTCAGCACCACATAAAATGAAATAAAGTTATTGTGTTCACTTATAATTTAAAAAAATATGAAAAAATAAAATAAATAGAAAGCAAAAAGGCCTTGAATGTAGCTTAGTTACAGAGAATATCTGGGTTCTACCCCTAAATGCCCACAAGAAAAAAAAGAATGTTGGCCCATGAGTGCAGCTCTGAATTTAACCCCCACTCCCGCCAAAACCAGAGTACATATATTATCATTCATTAAATTGCTTATGTGGGCTGGGGATGTAACTCAGTGAAAGAGTCCTTGCCTAGCCTATGTGAGGCACTGGGTTTGATCTTCAGCACCACATAAAAATATACAAAAACAAAACAGAGATATTGTTTCCATCTATAATCTAAAAAAGTATTAAAAGTTCTTGTTTGAGTTATAAGAATACTAGTAAACAAATATCTTTATAAACAAGAATAGCCAGTTAGAACACAATGGGGGAAAATTCATTAGGAATAGACAGGTTGGTGGTTGGTGCCTCCCTGAACAAGAACACTAGACATTAAACCCAGGGCCTCCACAAATGCTCAACATTGAACGTATACCTCAGCACAGAAATCAGCAATTGTTAAAAATATTAACAATTCAAAGCCAGTTTCACCCATTTAGGAATAAACTCACATGCAAGTTCTACAATTATAAAACTGCAAAACTTTCTTGAAATGAGAAAAAACATCACCCAACTTGAGTCAAACCTCTATTTCGATGAAAAACATGAGAAACACAAAAGAGGGCTGGGGATGTGGCTCAAGCTGTAGCGCACTCGCCTGGCATGCGTGCAGCTCGGATTCGATCCTCAGCACCACATACAAACAAACATGTTGTGTCCGCCGAAAACTAAACAATAAATATTAAAATTAAAAAAAAAAACACAAAAGACAAAAGCCTAAACCTGGACGCAGGGGGTACCAGCCTGTAGTCTCAGGTGCTCAGAAAGCTGAGACAGGAGGACAACTTGAGCCCCAAACTTTATCGCAAACCTGCACAACATAGGAAGACACTCTGAAAGAAAGAAGAAAAAAATGAAGGAAAGAAGAAAGAAAGAAAGAAAACAAGCAACAAATATGAAATAACTCTACTCTGGAGCTGAGGCCAAGGAAGAAAAGTTGCAGGCTAGCCTGCTTCTAAATAAAAAATGAAAAGTGCCAGGGATAAAGCTCAGTGGGAGATCACCCCTGGGTCAATTCCCTAGTTCCAGAAAATAATAAAAATAATAATAATAATAAAACCATAGAGCAGTTCACAAAGAACTGGACAGGCTAACATAGTGGCACACATGAGCTTGGGAGGCTGAGGCAGGAGGAGCACAAATTCAAAATCAGCGTCAGCAATTTAGTGAAGCCTTAAGCAACTCAGCAAGACCCTCTCTCTAAATAAAAATAAAAAAACTGGCTGAGGATGTGGCTCAGTGGTTAAACTCTCCTCTGTTCAATCCCCAGTATCAAACACACACACACACAAACACAACACAGTGAATGTCCAGCTGTTAAAAAGGTACACTCCTTTAATTAATCCCAGCAACTCTGCAAAATAAGGAAGGAGGAACCAAATTTGAAGCCAGCCTTGGTAACTGAAAAAGCCACTGTCTTAAAATAAAAAGTAGAAAGGGCTTGGGATTTAGCACAGTGGCAGAGAATCTCTGGATTCAATGCCTAAACTACCAACTTAAAAAAAAAGTTGGCCGATGAGAGCAGCTCTGAATTTAATCCCCAGTTCCGCAAAAAATAGAGCATGTAATATTATGATCCTTTAAATAAAGGCATCAGAATGCTAGAAAACAAATATCTTTATAAACAAGAATAACCAATTAGAACACAATGGGGAAAAACTCATTAGGAATAAATGAGGGTTTGAAGAGTTGGGGGAAGGTTGATGTGATGACGCAGGTGAATGCTAGGCATTAAACCCCAGGCATCCACACATGCTCAACATTCACCCTACAACCTCAGTACAGAAATCAGCAATTGTTAAAAATATGTAACACCTAGGAATAAACTCTTATGCAAGCTCTACAATTATAAAACTGCAAAATTTTCCTGAAATGAGGAAAACAAAAGACAAACGCCTAAACCTGGACCCAGAATGTACCAGCCTGTACTCCCGGCTTCTCAGAAAGCTGAGACAGGAGGACACCTTGAGCCCCCAACTTTAACACTGCACTGGAAAATATAGGAAAACCCTCTTCCAGAAAAAGAAAACAAACAACAACAAATATAAAATAACTCTACTCCAGAGGTGAGGCAGTAGGTTGAAAAGTTGCAAACTAGCCTGATCTAAAAAAAAAAAAAAAAAAAAAAAGGTCAGGGATAAATCTTGGTGGTAGATCACCCCTGGGTCCACTTCCAGTACCTAAATAAATAAATAAACGAACCAAAAAGCAGTTCACAAACAACCGGATAGGCCTCAAAACAAACAAACGAAAGACATGTACAATAGAAACACTCCTATGGAAACATTACTACCAGCACCAATCACCAATACACTTACTATACATAAGATTACCACTGATTATCATAAACAATTTCAAAGGAAAACTCTTCATTACAAAATGTGAGAGCCACGCATAGAGGTGACTATCTATAATCCCCCCTCAGTTGCTGAAGTTAGAGAGCGGCCTAGGAATTTAGACCTTCTGCCAAAATAAGCAATAAAAATTGTAATGGCTAAACTAGGCAAGGTGGTGCACACCTGTTACCCCAAAGGCTCCAGGGATGAGGCAGAATGACTGTGAGTTCTAAGCTAGCCTCAGCAACTTAGCAAGGCACTAAACAACTCAGTGAGACCCTGTCTCTAAATAAAATATTTTAAAAAGGCTGAAGATGTGGCTCAGTGCTTAAGTGCCCTGGATTCAATTCCTAGGGAAAAATAACAACAAACAAACAAACAAAAATGCATAGCTATAGCTTAATGGTGAAATTTCCCTGGTTTGAATATCCAGTGTCAAAAACACACAATACACACACATACACACACACACACACACACACAAGCACACACAAGGGAATTAATGTCCACCTGCTTACAGAGATACACTCCTTTAATCCAAACAACTCTTCAAACTGAGGAAACAGGAATCCCAGTTTGAGGCCAGCTTCAGCAACTGACAAAGACATTGTCTTAAAAACTACAAAAGGGGCTTGTTTGTGGCAAGGCACTGAATTCCATCCTCAGCACCACATTAAAAAAATAAATAAATTAAAGACAGTGGGTCCAACTACAACTGGAAAAAAGAAAAAGAAAAAACTTAAAAAAACATAAAAAGACTTTGAGATGTATCTCCATAGCAGAAAAATATCTGTGATCAACCCCTATATCCCTAATAAAAAAAAAAAAGCTGACCTATCAGTGAATCTCTATATTTAATCCCCAGTTCTGCCAAAAATAGAGAATGTATATTATCATTCATTAAGTCATAAAAATGCTAGAAAACAAATATGTTTATAAACAAAAATAACCAGTTAGAACACAATGGGGGAAAACTCATTAGGAATGAATGAGGGGTTGAAGGGTTGGGGGGTGATGAACGCCGGGCCTCCACACATGCTCAGTATTCACCTATACTCTCAGCACAGAAATCAGCAATTGTTAAAAATATGTAACACCTAGGAATAAACTCTCATGCAAGCTCTACAGTTATAAAACTGCAAAACTTTACTGAAACGATAAAAAAACTTCACCCAAATGAAGTCAAACCTATATTTGGATAAAATTCATAAGGAAAACAAAGACAAATGCCTAAACTGGACTCAAAAGGTACCAGCTTATTGTCCCAGCTGCTCAGAAAGCTGGCACATGAGGTCAACTTAAGCCCTGAACTTTAAGGCTAACCTGGACAACATAGAAAGACCCTTTTCCAGAAAAAGAAAACAAACAACAACAATAAATATGAAATAAATACTTCAGAGGTAAGGCAGTAGGATGAAAAGTTGCAGGGTAGCCTGCTTCTAAATAAAAAATAAAAAGGGCCAGGGATAAAGCTCAGTGGTAGATCACCCCTAGGTCTCACTTCTAGTTCCTGGAGACAAAATAAATAATAATAGAACTATAAAGCAGCTCACAAACAAAAGGATATGCCTCAAAGCAAACAAGCAAAAGATATATGTACAATAGTGACACTCCTGTGGAAACATTACTACCAGCACCAATCACCAATATACTTACTATACATAAGATTACCATTGATTATCATAAACACTTTAAAGGAAAAGTCCTCATTAGAAAATGTGAAAGCCAGGCATAGAGATGACCATCTATAATTCCCTCTCAGTCTCTGAGAGGGAAACTAAGGCACTAAGGCAGGAGGAATGAAAGTTAGAGAGCAGCCTGGGAATTCAAACCTTGTGCCAAAATAAGCAATAAAATTGTCATGGCTAAACCAGGCAAGGTGGTGTACACCTATAATCCCAGTGGCTCCAGAGGCGAGGCAGGAGGATTGTGAGTTCAAAGCCAGCCTCAGCAATTTAGCAAGGCACTAAGCAACTCAGTGAGACCCTGTCTCTAAGTAAAATATTTCAAAAAGGCTGAAGATGTGGCTCAGTGCTTAAGAGCCCTGGATTCAATCACTAGGGAAAAACAACAACAACAAAATGCATAGCTGTAGCTTAATGTTGAAACTCCCATGGTTTGAATCTGCAGTATCAAACACACACACACACACTCATTCACACACACTCACACACAGGACACACACACAATGCACGCACACACACACAGGATGCACTCACAAACACACACACAAGGGAATTAATGTCGAGCTGGTTACAGTGGTACACTCCTTTAATGCCAACAACTCTTCAAACTGAGGAAAGAGGAATCCCAGTTTTAAGCCAGCTTCAGCCACTGAGGAAGACATTGTCTTAAAAAGTAAAAAGGGGGGCTGGGGTTGTGGCCTAGCAGGTGCGAGATGCTGAGTTCCATCCTCAGCACCACATAAAAATAAAATACAGGCAGTGGGTCCAACTACAACTAAAAAAAAAAAAAAAAAAAAAAAAAACTTTGGGGGCAGCAAAAAATGTAAACTACCATTAGTGTGATGCTTGTCAGAGTTCTGTTATCTGTAACCCCCCTTTTGTGTAACTTTCTGGGCTATAAAGCTGGGCTGTAGGAAAGGTGGGGCTGCTGTCTTGTTCCCACCGTTTTGGGAGGAAAAGGCAGTCCGGCCAGTCAAAATAATAAGCTTGCTTTAATTTGATTTTAATTGGAGTCAGTGGTCTTTTCTTGCGTCCTGGTCTAACATTTTGGAGTTCCCCAGCGAGATGACCCTACCCAACCACAAGACCAGACTGCTGGAAATTCTGAAGCCGGCCTCTGCTCCAGGGCTCCAGGCTGGAGAGCCACTCTAGGGGGTGCGCAACTTGAGACATTCCAAGGCCTCAGAGTGAGCCTTTGGTCCCAGGAACCCTGCAGTGAACTGCCACACTAAAACTATTAGCAAGCACCTGGTGGAGGAGGCCTCCATAGGTAAGTGTCGCCTTTATAACATTGATATCCGGTTAAGGGAGATCTCTTCTGATGACAGAGAGGTGGCCTGGCGAGGCTCACATATACTCCTGTCTGGACAGTAGGAGAAATCGTTCTGTCTTCTGTTCTGTTCTGTAGGGAATTCCTCTGGAAGGGTAGAGAGGTGCTGACGGGCACGCACGCACTCCTATCCCGGAGCTTTGGCAAGACGTTGCATTGCTCCTCTGTTTTTCTGTTTCGGCGCCGGGTTTCTGTTTTCTTGTTTTTGTTCTGTGTTCTATATGTTTTTTGTTTGTTTTTGTGCGTTTTGTTGTGTGATTTCAGTGGTAAAAACTTAAGGATATTGGACGTGAAAATGGGTAATAAAGCAAGTCAGCCTGACACCCCTTTGGACTGTGTTTTAAGGAACTGTGATGAACTTTACCCCCCTTTGTTAAGCAGGAGGAGAGAAGCCCCTAGCTGGCTGCTTGAAGCACCTCCAGTGCAGAGGGCAATGCCTGCTGGGGACCTAAGAACTGAGTATCTCCCAGGTTAACAAGTGAGACTTTTTTAAAACCCCTTGTCCCTTCAGATCAAGAGAGTCACAACCTTTGGGCAGAGTCCCTGGTGTTTCTCCTTTGTTAGCAAAACAATAAAACTCCCTTTTTCTTTTTCTCAAAACCCTGTCCTCATTATTAAATTGGCATTAATTGGCTCTGAGGTCAGGAACCGAACTTTCAGTTACAAATTTTGATACCCCCCCACCCCCAAAACTTTTTGAGAACTGACTACTGAAATGTTAGGAGATGAAATGTGCTTGGGGTGGAATCCTGTAAGTAAAAGGAGGGACTGAGGGACTCCCAGCAGCTGCCGAAGCCCTGTTGCTTCGGGGATTCCCTCCTTCTTTCCCTGCACTGTAAGGATTATGCCACCTCTATCTTCTTGAAAAGAGAAAAAGAAAAAGGAGACTCTTAATGCAGTAAAGTCGCCATGGAGACCCTTGATTTTATATTTCAGGTTGCCCCTCTGTGAAAACATCTGGTCCCCTTGTGGGGACATCTATCGTGCCACTGGTGTAGGAGATTTTTCTCTTATCTGCTCTGTTTTAAAGGTTTCTGTCTGTCAGCCATAGTCTGGAGCTCCTCTCTGTCAGTCCTGTGTCTTTGTTTCTGACCCTTTAAGACATGTGCAATAGTGTGTTGATATTATAAAATGTTTCTTGGGAATGATCTTGGCTGAATGTGTGTCTAAAAGATGATGTTTTCTCGTAACAATCTGGTATCTGAATGGGTTTTTGATGCATTGCACAATACTGCAGTTAAAAGTTGGGTTTATGATTTCAGATAATTCATGCCAGAGAACTTAAATACTTAGGATGGAAAACTAAAGAACTCTACTTCCAAGTTGGCAAGTAACTTCCCAATCATTCAGTCTTTTTTTCACCAATTTTGAATTGGGTAGCCTGGGAAAATGTTACTGTGTGTACCAATGCATTAATTTGGACAAGGATAGTAAATCATAGTATCTGTTGACAAAACAAGATGTAAAGATATAAAATTTTGTGAATTGTATCTTAAACTTGTATCATAATTTTCAACATTTGAACCTGAAAATTATGACTTATAGTTAAAATGCCTTAGGCCTGAGGTGTCTGCTCAGAATAGCAGTTTTTCCCTGCTCCTTCCAGACCTCAGCCAGGACTTAAGTTGAAATGCAAATGAAAGAAGCCTGCAAGCTCAGTAGGAGACTGATCTGAGACCTAAGGGAAAAAAAGAGAAGTAAATTGTATGGTATTTACTAATTACTGGCCAGTCATTTTTACTAGGACTCTTTTTTCCCTTAGATTCTGTATTTTTTTGAGCTCATGATTTTGACCCTACAGACCTAGGTTAATGTTTTTCTGATCAGTCCTATCTTTGACCAACTGTGGAGTTTTTGAAACATTGCAATGGAGATTTCACCTGCGAAAAGTTACTAAGGCCTTTACTATTGTTATGTGTGCACACTTTTGTTATGTGTTGTATATCTATATATACATATGTCTGTATATCATATATATGATATACAAATTAACATATATAAGGAGCGTTCATAAAAACAAATTAAAAAAAATGGATCCAAAGATCTTTAATTCGTGTGATTTAAATGGTTCAATTTAAATTGGATAAACAGATAAAAATAAATGTCTTTAAATTTAAGCTTACAAGTTTTTCTAGGTGTTCAAAAAAACTCATAAAATATTAATGTCTATAAAATATCTAATATGCCTTGGTTCTAGGACTTTTCCTTCAACAAAAAATGGTTTACACTGTTCAATACATTTGTCTAATATTTTGATAAATAAGTAAAGTAAATTTGATATGGGATTACTCATTCATGAATACATTTGTTAGATATCTGATTGATTTACTAAGGTCTGTATAAGTTTGTACTAAAGTCTGTATAAGATTGTAAAAATCAGTCATGTGTTAAAGAGACAAAAATTTCTTAAAACATAAGTTTACCCTTAACATTGTGTTTATTAAGTTTTACTTTTTTCTAGAGCAAGCAACCATAAAAATTAAACAACTGGTTAAATAAGAACTGTTATTTTAGAGCACTGTACTGCCATTTCTTTAAAAGCTAAACTTGGTTAATGTAGAAACATCAATGTAATTGTGATGCTATTAATGTGCTCATATCTTCCAGGTATACACGTCTGTAAGGTAGAAACTTTGAAAGAGCATTATATCAAGCTGGTGTTCGGAAGTTGTATGGTAAAAAATATATTGGGGATTTATTTACCTGTTATCAATAAGATATGTAAAGTTTTGTTACTTCTTACATTGGGGAACAATTTAAATGTATTTTTAAGTTAATGAGAGCCTAATCTATGTAAAGGTTAAAAACTTTCAGCCTTTCTTTAATTCATGTTTTAAATGTGATATCATATGGTGTTAGCTAATGTTCATGTGACCTCAAACAATTTATGTAAACTTTGTAAAATGATATTTAAAAATACAAAGATCAGCTTTAGAACTAAAACACTTAAGATTTATAAAGATCTCTGCCTTACCTGAGATGAGGCTCTGTGTTCCATCTTACTACATGTGAGAATGACTATAAAAACAACAGTAGGCCAGATTTTAGTTCATTTAAAGTTATGTTCAAAAGTTTGTTTTTTTGATGTTTTTTTCTGTCAAGATTACTAGGATCTCAAAGAGGGGATATTATGTATAACTAAGCCAAAAATTCAGGGTAGCTGTTACACGAACTAAGTGTTTTCTACTCTTGTTAATTTTATTTTGTAATTTCCTTATAAGTGATCTAAAGATTCCCTGTTAGTGTTTTACAGAAGTGTTGCTTTAAGAACACAACATGGGTTAGTTTGAGATAATAAGCCATCACCTACAAGACAGGATAATACAGATCCCAATTAATAAAAAGATAAATAATTATAAAGTTATAGACATTAAAGCCCAGTACTCTTAATATAAGGCTGTTAAAATTTATTTGCTGGATGTTTAAGATTAAGTTTTAAAATTAAAGTTAAATTAAAAGGGCCAGATAAACCAATATTCGGCTCTTGCCCTCTGAGTCAGTCTGAATCCAGGGAACAGGGGACTTCTCTAAAGAGCTTTGCAACTCTGGGCCACATAACCTCCTGATCAGGGAGACTAATGAGACCACTGGAGAACAGAAAGCCAATCAGTGCATTTGCTATGAAGAGGAGAATCATCAGAGAAGGGAGACATCCCTGGTGCTTCCGAGAGAAGCCACATGTCAAGCAAGACCTAGACCCATCCTAGCGCAAATGGCACTAGCAGAACTGAGAAGTTTCCCCAGGAATGACTCCCATAAAAGTTCAGCTGACTGTTAACAATAGATAGAAACAAAAGTCAGTTTGACTGCTTCATCTTAAACACTTAGCAGAGACAGTTAAAACCAAAATACAGCCATTCCTGGGCATTTTAAAAAATAATAATGATGATAATAATTATTATTATTATTTAAGGTATACACTTTATGTTAGCCTCCCAAAATAAGTAAGACTGGAGGCTACAAAAAAGGATTCTCAGACAGAAATGAATGATAACTATAAAAAGAGACTATCAAGAGGAGCTGCCAGAGACAGAAGTTTTTAGTTTAAAGCCTACAGTTATTCCTAACCTACACAGGTAGGCTTCGTGTAGGTTAGGAATAACTAGTATGATTATCCAGCCCTGAGTAACAGAATTAAAGGTTTCTCTATTGGACACAGAGCTCATACTAGTAAAATAATTTTGCAAGATCAGATGACATTAAATTATTAAACTGTATCTTATGGGGAAGGACATCTGTAACACTAAAAGTTAAATGTTAAATTTACAGGCCTGATAACTGGAAATGTTAAAGCCTGGTGAGGGAACTTCTATACAGTGAAACGTTCCAGCTGCTGCAACATTTACTCAGTACTCATGGTTTTTGTTTCTCTCATAGAAGCACCATTCCCAGATGACTTTACAACCTGTTCTTCCCCAACCAGACTCCAAACCGAACTGACTTCTAAAAGGCAACTCATGTCCCTCATGCCGTGCCCCCTCACGTCACCCTCTCTCAGCTCAGAAGAAGCCAAAATGAGTGATGCCTCTCTTCTTACAACAATTCAGCCAAAAATAAATAAATTATCAATATAAGTAATTAATTAAGTCAGGTAAAATCAGGGAGACCGGTTTGGGGTGAGTTCTAGAAATTTAGAGACTGTTACCTGAGGGATTAAAATTCCCTCAGTGCTCTTCCCCTACCCTATCAAAGATTTGAAAGGGACACATAAGAAAAGGGGGGAATGATAAACCCAACCTGATCTTTTATTAAATTGGGAGCCATCTTGCCACAAAGCCATGAAAAGCTAATTTCGGCTTTACTGTAAATTACTGCAAATTCTGAACCTGCTTGGAATGCCTGCCCATGCCTTGAACTCACCCATGCCTGGCTCTCTGACCAGATAGCAGCCCTCTCTGAAACTTTAGTGACACTTCATAAATATTGGCCTTCCCTGGCCAGACAATGACCCTCTCTGAGACTCTAATGGTCCTCATAAATTCTGATGTTGGGGCCAGCAAAAAATGTAAACTACCATTAGTGTGATGCTTGTCAGAGTTCTGTTATCTGTAACCCCCCTTTTGTGTAACTTTCTGGGCTATAAAGCTGGGCTGTAGGAAAGGTGGGGCTGCTGTCTTGTTCCTACCGTTTTGGGAGGAAAAGGCAGTCTGGCTGGTCAAAATAATAAGCTTGCTTTAATTTGATTTTAATTGGAGTCAGTGGTCTTTTCTTGCATCCTGGTCTAACATCTCAACAATTTATGAGGCCCTTAGCAACTTGGTGAGACACTGTTTCTAATTAAAAAATTAAAAATTGTCTGGGGATGTGGTTCAGTGGTTAGGTGCCCCTGGGTTCAATTCCTGGTGCCAATAAATAAATAAATAAGAATCAAAATTTTAAAATACCAGGGAACAAAATGTGAGTTCATTCAGGTAAGTTTATGTGTTATATATGCATGGTAAACACAAATCCAGGGTGATATCCTCAAATTAACTATGAAAATATTAATACTAGTATCACATTAGATATGATTTTCTCGAGTGCTTCCTAATGAGATCTTTCTACATCACTTGAATTTTAAAATAAACTCTTTGTTTTCACAATATAGTAAAATAAAATTATTTCATTTTCTAAATGATACAGAAGAACAAACATTAAGAAGCTCTACTTAGGTGCTAGGGGCATAGCTCAGTGGTAGGGTGCTTGCCTAAAAGTGTGAGGCATATTTAATCCCCAATACCAAAAAGCAAAAAAGAACTATAAGGGGCCAAATAAAGGAGATTAAAGCTGCAGACCTTAGGTCAGTTGAGGGTCACCCACAGAAAAATCCAAACAGCAAGGGGCAATAGAAGCAGATACCTTAACAGACCCTGGGCAGAGCAGGAAAGGTCAGAGAACCACAGACCAATCAGAATCAGGAGAGGTAGGGAGGGGTTGAGTGGGCAACCAAAGAATTCTAATTCTTCTTCACAAGATAAAAAAGACAAAGGAAAGAAAGAGCAGGCTGCTAAATTTAGCAACAAGACACCTAGGACCTGAAGAGAGTGCTCAGCATAGTATAAAAATTTCCAAAGATGCCATCCAGTCCAACAGAAGTTGAAGCACTGGTCACAATCTAGGGGGAGACGAAATTTTCCCAGAACAGCCAGAACACCCACAGGTTTTCTAATAAGACCACAGCTCAGACCCTGAAGCATTGAAGTGGTACTCCCTCTCTCCACAGGAAGGTCTTAACTGAAATTCTCCAGAAATCTTTACCATGGCTGATTTTAAGACTGTCAGCAAAAGAGTCTCTGCAAAAGAGTTCAATGTATAAACTTCCTATATTCTTGTTGCCCTGTTTTATTTGGCCACTGGCAGAGAAGATAGCAGAACTCCAGGTGCTGGACACCCCTTACTAGTTTTTCACAAACATATTCAGTATACTACTTTGAATAAATGTGCAAACAAGGCCTCTGGCCTTGAGTTGGGCTTCACAGAGATGTCTATATTTTTAAGATAAGTTACAATTGGGTTCCTTGGTAACAACTGGCAAGGAGAGGAAAAAAGGGGAAAAGAAGCTCTCCCCTTCTCAGGTGTTGTCCTTGAAGAGTTGACTTGCCCAAAACAGTGAAAGAAAAAGCTGCTTTAATGTGAACTTCTGCAGACTGTGAACTTCTGAGACCCTCCCCTTACATGCTTGGTATAAAACTTTGAAACTTCCTGAACTCGGGATTCAGGGAATTGATTGATTACAGCAAAGGCTGTACCCTATGAACCTGGCTACAGCCAAATAAAACTGTTTCCTGCCATCTTCGGTGCCTTGCCTCATTTGTCCCTACAACAGATCAACCTCTGTTGGGTCCAGAGTACTGTCCAAAGTAGTTGAAGCTGAAATGAACCCGGGGAGTTATCAGAGTAGTCTCTGTTCAGGGAAAGCAAGTAGAGGGGAAACCGTGACTCCCTTTTTGTTTGGTTGGGAATTATTGGAATTTGGGCGGTATAGAAATTCTGTCCTGGCAATGTCTGTGGGAAAGTGTGTGAAACTTTGTTAATGAGACAGACAAAGAGAAAGGTTCCGACCCAACCCAAGGGCCAAAGCAAGTGCAGAATCCTGATCCAGGTTTTCCTGGTAACTATGGAGTGAAACTCACTCCACAAATATTGTGTACTCTGTGAATTAGAATGGCCCACCCAAGCTGTGGGCTGGCCACCAGATGGATCTTTAGAAGAGAGAGTCATTTCTGAGGTCCTTTTGATTGTTGTTGGAACCCCTGAACCAATTTGCTTATATAGATTGCTTGCAAGAGATAGTTCAGAAACAGCCCCCTTGGTTGAGAACCTGTCTAGATGGACAGTCCAAGCTGATGTTCACCAGGAGCATCTCCAATACCCAGCAGAAAGCAGCTAAACAGAAAATATGACTAGGAAAGGGGAAGGCAAACAGTTTTTCCTGTGAGCCAGAAGACGACCCAATCCCTTATGTGCCACTCTACCCAACTTTGCCAAGACCACTGCGACAACAGACTCTCCTTTCAGCTACCTTGTCCTCAGAGGCAACAAATGATGGCCCCCAATACTGGCTATTCCTTCCTCTGTGATGTCCTCAGAGCTAAAGGCTTCCTAGGACCAAAGACTCTTTCACCTCCAAAGATGAAGGTAGAGGATCTGTCCTAAGACCATAGCCACAACTCAGATAAAAACTCTCCAGATGCCCCTGCAAGGGACTAAAGGACATACCCATGTTGACCAGAAGGGAAATGTCTGAGGGAGACAAGGCAGTTTTGTGTGCCAGCCTTTCACCACCACTGAGCTCATAAGCTGGAAAAATCATACTTTTTCCTACATGGAGGAAGCTTGGGCCATGACTGATCTGATGCAGCCCGTTATCCAGACCTAGGACGGGGCCTCAACAAAGAAGAAGGTCTAAAAATGAAGAGATGTCAAGAAGCCCTCATAGAAACTCTAAAAGAAAAGTAAAAAGAGAACAAAACACACTGTCTGGGCCCTGAGCCCAAGCCTAAGCCCAGCACATCTACAGACAATCAGAGCTGAGATAAGCCTCCCGCTGCTTCAGCATCTCCCTGTTGCACCCTCCATAGCCCTGAACATTTCTCTGGCAGCAATTATCAAAAGAGATGTGCCCAACTGACTCAGAGCTAAATGTCCAGGCCACCTCTGCTGCCGCCCCTCCGTCTGCCCAGAGGTGTCCGGGGGAGGAGGGGCACATACAAGTGTAACAGCCACAATGTAAGTTTGTCAGTAAAAAAATGCACAGGTGCCAGCAACAGGTGATCAATGCAGTCTTAGTGGGACAGGCTCAGAGAGCCATTTGCCAAAAAATACCATCCTAGAGGGCTTTACTGAGAAGTGTGCCAGTGAGTTGATTAAGGTGGCCACCACAGTTTTCATCAATTGAGATCCAGAGACTCAAAGACAGGCAGACCAAAAAGATGAAGAGGAGGATGAATCTTCTTACAGTGGCCCTCACCACAAACCCAAGGTCACTTAAAGGGGGGGGTCTCACTAGAACAAAGCCAATGGTCCAAATGTTTATAAGAAAAAAAAGCGTGGCCAGAAAAATGGAAAGCCTCCAGTGGCCCCAGCAGGCAAGCACCCACTGCCATGCTCAAATGCTAAGCCTTGAACAGAGAAGGAGTGAATATTTTCCTCCAGCCTATGGCCCCAGCCCCTCCTTTCAGTTTCTTCCCACTTGCTTGGAAGTTGATGATTGACGAATATGGCAGGGGCCCCATAGACACACAACTGCATCTGATGCTCAGGACCCAGCACCTCAGGAGGGCTCAGCTGCTGCGAGCCTCCAAATGAACCATGAATATGTTCATGTTAACAGCCTATAGTGGGCCACAGGGTGCTCACTCCAAAAACACATGCCACCCTGGCTGCAAGCCACACACTGGAAGCCACCAGCAGGAAGGGCCACAGAGCCCCATGCACCCAGGCATACTGAACAAAAACACAAGTGGAGCAGCTACTATGGACAATTAGAGCAGGCTTCCACCTGGCAGGAGGAGAAAGCCACACAGTCAAGGAGCAACACCTAGGTGGGCACAATGTGGCTGCAACACTGGGACCTGCACGGGACCACACCACTGCCCTCCATCCTTGGCAGACAGCCCATGACGAGATTGACATAAGTGGCTTTTACACAAATGATGTGCCAGATCATCAGTCTCTGTTAAGATTTACATTAGATTTAAGAGTTTGAGAATCCTAGCAGCCAAGATCCTGCACTGGGAAATAACAACAACAACAAAAAATTCTGCATCTTAAAGCACCAGAGGCTCTATATATGCCTCCCTTCCCTAAATGACAGTTCCTCCCAGGTGCTTGAGTACACCATCTTTGTGAGAGCACTGGACTCTAACGTAAAAGTCCACATCTATCAAGAAAAAGTCAAATACCTTAGTCACCATCTGACTCAGCAACAGAACAGAACAACCACTGGGCCTCAAAAGAAACAGGAGATCTGCTCAATTCCAGTCCCTTCAATCTGCCATCAGACTAGAGAATTCTTGGGGGCTACTGAGTTCAGCCATATATGGATCCCCATCTTTCAGTTAAGACAAAACCCCTCTATGAAGCCACAAAGAGTGGAGAATGGGATCCTCTAATATGGGGGCCAATTAAGCAAAAGGCCTTTGAAGATATTAAACAAGCACTCACCGGTGCACCTGGATTAGGGCTCCCTGACCTCACAAAGCCTTTCTTTCTGTATGTCCATAAGAGGTGTGGAGTGGCTATGGGAGTTTTGACTCAGATGCTGGGGACATGGAACCTTCCAGTGGCCTATTTGTCTAAACAGCTGGACTCTGTAGCAGAGGACTGGCCACCTGGTTTACGGGCCCTTGTAGCCACAGCTCTTCTGGTATTGGAAGCTGATAAAGTGGCCATGGGACAAGAGCTGGTTGTCAGAGTACCTCATTCAATTTGACATTGTTAGAATATAAAGGACACTATTGGTTGGCTAATGAAAAAATGGTCAAATATCAGGACATGATATGTGAAAATACACATATCCATGTCAAGGTCCTCAGAACTCTAAACCCAGAGAGTTGACAGAGAGGCCAGGTTACCTATCTGCAAGAAACGGGAAGAAAATCCAGCCCCATGTTTAAATGCTGCCCTTCTGTCTGGCTGACTAGCTAACAGAATAGGAGCCAACATACTCCCAACATGAAAATAAGTGATTTAAGACTGAAAAAGAAACTTCTCTTCTAGGTGGATGGTGGAGATTTTCTGATGGCTGGAACAGCCATCCCGGAGATTCTAGCCCCAGCCTTTATCAGACAGTTTAGCAGGAAAACATGTTGGACCTATGTTACTGCTGATGAGTCCTTGCTTCCACAATGCTGAAGTATAACACCAGAGAAGCACACCCAGGCAAGTTTAGAGTGGAAAGTAGAAACTTTATTAAGGACAGCAGAAAAGACTTCTACCTGGAGGAAGAAGTGTACCCAAGAGGTGGAATCTGTGAAAGGGATTATAGCTAAGGTCTTCTTTCATCTTTCCCACATTTCTGTCCTTTGTTCTGTTGTCTTGAAGTGATAGAATGTAGGTGAGCAGACTAAAGGTGAGGGGTAGATAGGCCAGAGGAGTAATCTGAGCAGGAAGGGACTGGGGCTGCCTTTGATTAGCACTTCCCAGTTTGCTGGGAGCTTCTTCTTTAACATTTCTTTAGAGTGGGCTCTGGGCCTTGGGAATGTTAACATTTCAATTTCCCCAACTGCTGCTCTGCTTCCCTGGGCTCCATTCTCAACATTGCCTTATTTTTTTTATTTTACTGGTTATTAGACCCGATTTACTAACTACACTATATACCTATCTTTAAACGTGGCTTCACATACAGCACTTGAGACAGTTCTGAGTTGACATTTCTATGTCCCCTGGCTCACAAGCAACACCTGGATGATCTGCAAACAATGTGAGGTTTGTGCTCACAACAATCCTTGTCAGGGGCCAGAGCTCCCAACAGAAATCCAAACTATAGGAGGAGCATCTTTTGAAGACTTGGAAGAAAACTTCACTGAACTACATGCTCAGGGGGCTATAAATAACTTTTGGTTTTTGTGTGTTCATACTCTAACTGGGTGGAATCCTTTCCCACCTGGATTGAAAAGGTTAGGGAGATACTAGGATGCTTCTCTGGAAAATTGTTCCCACATTTAGTGTCCCAATAATTGTTGGCTCAGACAATGGGCCAGCTTTTGGACAGAGGTGATATGATTACTGACCAAAAGTGTAAACATCAGATGGAAGTTACATACTGTCTATAGACTTCGGAGTTCTAGATGAACAGGACTTTAAGGTTCAATTGGATAAGCGGTGTCAGGAGACTCACTTACATTGTGATGAATTTCTCCCTATTACACTGTTTAGGATTAGATCTACTCCCACTAGAAGGAATGAAAGTATCCAGGGAATTGGCTTCTTTCTCACTTCATTATGATTGTAGAGACCTGCCTTGTGGCCTTTCCTATGCCTTCTAGGAATGGAGGAAAATCCTTCAAACTTGATTCTCTAGGATAGCAACACTTTTTCATGAACATTCTTAGGTCAGTGTTTAGACAAGAAATTCATTGCTGTGATGGATCATCTTGTAGCCTGGCTGGAATGGAGCTTGCTTTGTCATTTGTTTGGTACAGATTCTGGAACAGCCTCCTCTGCTTTATACAGCTGGAACATGATGCCAGATTCACAGTCCAGAGTCCCAGGCTACATTCTCAGGCTTTCTCTTTACAGTATAAACAGTGTCTCTCTCATACTCTTTGTTGAAATCTTGACAGGCCAGCAAGGCTCACTAAAAGAAAAAAAAGTGGCTCTTCAGAAGAGAAACCTCTGCATGAAGCTGTTGCTGGTGTTCTTAAAGAAAAGTCTCTATCTGGCAATGCTTTCTGAACTTTACTGTGACTCTGAAACATCTGGGGATGCTGCTAATGTCAGATTCTGATGCTGTGGTGGGGTCTGAGATTCTGAGATTCTAGCAAGTTCCCCAATGCTTCTGCTGCTGGGGAAACTTGCTAGAAAACAAGAACTGCAAGGATGTACACACCTGTGCAGAGGCAGGAGATTACCACATTAGCACAAGAAAGGTCCAGAGGGAGAACCCAAGGCCAGCCTGTTGCCAGGACACCAGATTAATGACACTGAGCAGAAAGAGGGATGATCCCTGGAGTAGCTATCAAGTGATACCATCTTAATTACTCATTGAAAAGAGTGCTACTTCCACCAGAGCATTATTTCCTGATCAATAGCCCTGTCTTTTTAAATATGCTTTCTGGCCATTTATAACCAAACCTTTCTTGTACTTGTCCTGAGAAAGAGAATCAGCTTCTCAGCCATCTCTACTTATCAGCAGCCCATATCCCTCAGAACCCACAGAAGTTTCTGTGTTGAGCTATTTTGAATGGTTGGAAACTCCTCATCACTTGCTGTGTGTCAGGGACTTTGGGCTATAAATTACAGAAGCTGGCATCTCCCCTTGTAGCCCTTGTGTTATGCCCCTGAGGCAGGCCTCTGTTTGAGGGAAGGGAGGTGGTTCTTGTGAGCCTTCTTTGAGGCATTTTGACCTGGGCTTCCTGTTGTTGCCTGAGGGCTTGTAGCTGGCCATCTCTTAATGTGCTGAGAGATGGTCTAGGAAGGCAGATTTGCCCTGCCTTCCCTCCATGATACTGTAATTGTCCGGGGAAATGTCGGAGGGAGAGACCACCCAAGAGACTGACTCCATGCAATTGGCAAAAGGGGATTTATTGGGGATCCATTCCAGCGCGCTGGGACTCTGTGCTCACTCAAGAAGGGAGAGCAGCCCAGAGCTCAGAGCAGAGTTCAAGAGGAGCTTAAGTACACATTTTGGAGAGGGTGGGGGGCTTTGCATACATCAGAACAAATCATCATGAGGCGTGGGAAAATTGAACAACAACCCTGAGTCAGGATTAGCGCATACATTGGCAAGAACAATCAGGGCAGGAGTGATTGGTGCTCCTAGGTGGGGTACACATTCAAGCTGATTGGTTTAGGTCCTGCAATGCCTACGTGCCAAGCAACTCAGAACCCTTAGCTATTAAACAACCAGAAAGTCAGTGAAAATATTTACTGGGCAGGTCCAGTATTGTACTAACAGCTGCAGGGATTACAGGTTTTGGGGGTAGCAGAGGGACTCTAACAATAGCTAGCCTTTTACTTTTTAACCCAATCTCTGCACTTTGGAAACTTTAGGATGCCTGGTTTTTTACACTTTAACTCAGGCTCTGTGACTTAGAATCAGCTTGGAAATTTTACCTTTACAATACCACCTCATTGATTAGAAAGGTATTGATGAATACAGGGGATTTAATAGTATCCTCCCCAGATTTCTCTGTATTCCCTTTTTCTGTTTGCCTCTGATTAGAGTTAGTGGTTCTTTACTTTTCTTTTTTAAAAGATTGGTGTTTTTTGTTTTTGGACCTTTATTTTGTTTATTTATATGTGGTGTCCAGAATTGAACCCAGTGCCTCACACATGCTAGACAAGTGTTCTACCCTGAGCCAAAACACCAGCCTGAGGCCTTTTCTTTCTTTGGATCTTTTGTCTCTTCACTGAGGAGGCCTGGAGACTTGGCAGAGTTAGCAGAGCAGTCCGTGTCACAATGCAGTGATGCCAGCTGACACCATCCTGTGAAAGACCTCTGGACAGAGAAGATGGTCCTGATGCTTGGCAGTGATCTATAGAAGACCCTCTGTATAGAAGGGAAGTGAACCAGGAACCCAGAACAGCTGGCTTGAGCCTTGAGCACCCCTGTTGGCTGATGCCTTCTTGGGGTTCTCAAAAACTAAAGTGATGGAAATGTGTAGGATCTAGGGTGCCAGGTCCTGCTGCTCCTGATGAAGCCCTAGTTCTTTCAATTGACTCTAATTCCTACCTGTGAGGGTATTGTCTGCACTGAATCATTTCTTCTGCCTAGTTTATCAACTGTGGTGTGTTGATGAGTCCACCTGTGGGGTTCCCAGCCTCAGCCCTGGTCAGGTATACTACTAGAGGTCAGCAGGAGAGGGGTTCTCTCTGTTGGAAGAAGGCTGCTGGCTTTCCTCAATGGCCTGTGTGGAGCAGCATGGAGCACACAGACAAAGAGCACACTGATGGGCCTGGTAGTGATACTGTCAGCACTGTTACAGTAAGCAGCTATTGCCACCTGGCAGGGCCACTTTCCAGGGCTTACCACCATGACAGGAAATGTTAAATTGATTGGGGACTTTGACATCCTGCCAAAGCGTGTCTGAGGAAGCCACCGCCAGAGGTTGATGAGCCAGACATATATGTGCAACACTTAGAGGTTGGTCTGTCCAGAAAGCTCAGCTTCTGAATTGAGGGGCAGGGCTTGTAGCAGTGCAAGTACAGCCAGTCCCAAAGTATCTTCAAAGACCCGTTGGGCACGTTCTCCCTGCACTTTCTCTTGCCAACCAGGGAGAGAAGGCTTTGGTCCTCACCCAGATCATGTTCGACATGGTGCCTAGGAGCTAGACAGGACCTTGGATGAGCTTTTCTTGATGGCTTTCAGACCCACTTGGCCTCATCTGGGCATTCTGAGTGGGACAGGAAAACTGGGGTTGCACACAGCATATCGACCAGGCCTGACAGCTCACAGTCTAACCTCCTTAACTTTTTTTTAAATATTTATTTTTTAGTTGTAGTTGGACACAATACCTTTTTATTTTATTTATTTATTTTTTTGTGGTGCTGAGGCTTGAACCCAGGGCCTTGGACATGCTAGGTGAGCGCTCTACCATTGAGTGACAACCCCAGCCCTAACCTCCTGATCTTTAAGAGAATACATTCATGCTGTTTTAAGCCATTAAGTGAGTGTGGTAAATTGTCTACACTCAATCATTTCTTCTGCCTTGTTTATCAACTGCTTAAAGTCTGAATGTCTGGCTTTCTATAATTAGATTTTGGGCTGTTGAAGGGAAAAAATATTATTATTTACATTTTTTTTTTGTTTTGAGTATTTCTTTTATTTTTGTGCCCCCAACCCAGTATTGGGAATTGAACCCAGGGGTGCTTTACCACTAAGCTTCCTTCTTAGCCCCTTTTTAAAAATGTTTCGTTTTGAAACAGGGGCTTATCAAGGTGCTAAGACTGGCCTCAAACTTATAATCCTCTTGCCTCAGCCTCTCAACTTTCGGAGATTACAGGCAGATGCCATGGTGCCAGCTTTTTTTATGTACTTCTTAGTAACCAGAAAATTGCATACACATATATAATCACCTGTAAATAAGTATGCAACTTAATGCAATAGCATTTTACTTTTTAATTTTGTCTCCTCTTTTTAAAACTTGTTCTTTTATATATACATGATGGTAGATGTATTTTGACGTATTTTACTAACATGGGATACATCTTATACTAATCACAATCCCATTTTTGTGGGTTATACATGATATGGAGTTTCACTGGTCATGTATTTATTTATGCACCTAGGAAAGTCATGTCCAATTCATTCTATTTTCTTTTCTATTCTTATCCTCCCTTCCTTTCATTCTCATTTGTATAATCCACTGAACTTCCATAGCTGCTCCCATTGTTAGATCTGCAGATCAGAGAGAAAATCTGACTTTTTAGAACTGGCTTTATTTTACTTAGCATGTTAGTCTACAGAGCCATCCATTTACCATAATTTCATTCTTCTGAGAATATTCCATTGTGTATGTATACTACATTTCCTTTATCCATTCATCTGTTGAAGGATAGGTTGGTTCCATAGCCTAACTGTTATAAATTGAGCTGCTATTGACATTGATGTGGCTGTGTCATTGTATAATGCTGATTTTTAGTCCTTTGGGTATATAGCATGGAGTGGGATAACAGGGCCAAATGCTAGTTCCCATTTCAATTTTTCTGAGGAATGCAAGAGCATTTTAAAAGTCAAAAATTTTAAAAATAGGGCTGTGCGTATAGCTCAGTGATACAGTGCTTGCCTAGCAAGCAAGTGCAAGGCCCTAGGTTCAATTCTCAGTATTGCAAATAAATAAATAGAGAGATAAAATTTAAAAATTAAAATTTCCAATTGTTGTCATTTCAAAAATGATTATTGAACTCATTGATAAAGTTATAATTTAATTCATGGAAGAAACAATTCAATTGTCTAAGAGCCTTCCAAGGAAGCAACACTTGTAAAGAATGGTATGTCTGTGTCTATGTTAGTGGCAAGTTAAGCTGCAATAGAAACGAGTGAGCTATCTTTGTTGCAAATGAGTTACCTAGAGATGAAATATACCACTTTCTTACTAGCTTGGAAAAGAGATTAGCCTGCTTGCTAAGGAGAATAAATTGTTAGTGCTTGAGAAGTGGGAAAACTTCGAAGGGTCCTGAATTCCCAATGCTTATCTTGTGCTTTGTGTATGTTTTGTTGAATTTAATTTTATACTTTAAAGCAGAAAACTTCCCCTTTAATAAATTGATACAGTTGACATTCTACTTAGTATTACACATATAATAAAATGATCTCAGGGGCTGGGGCTGGGGATCAGTGGTAGTCAACTTGTCTGGCATGTGTGAGGCACTGAGTTCAGTTTTCAGCACCATATATAAATAAATAAAACAAAGGTCTATCAACAACTGAAAATAAATTTAAAAAGGAAAGAAAGTGAATTTAGTCCTGATATTCTGCCACAGAATGCACACACCATTGGAAAAATGATAAGAGAGTTCTTGAGCCTCTTAGGGAAAATAGAATGAGAAATAATGCAAGCATAAAATGAAACAAAAGGAGATTCTCTTTTCTTTTAACACAGTTGATTTCTTGATATACTGATTTGCTAATCCCTGCTGCTGCTTCTATGTAAGAGAACATTAGTCATCTTGACCCATTGGCGTTAATGATTTTGGTAATTGTCAATTCTATTTGCATTTTCCTTTTGGAGGGGTGACCAGAGACTGAACTCAGGGGCACTTGGCCTATTTCCAGCCCTAGTGTATTTTATTTAGAAACAAGGTCTCACTGAATTGCTTAGCACCTCACTTTTGCTGAGGCTGGCTTTAAATTTGCAATCCTCCTGCCTCAGACCCCTGAGCCGCTGGGATTACACCACACCCAGCTGCATCTTCCTTTTGAACACGCAATTGTGCTCCAAGGGTAGAGGAATTTTGCAGCAGTGTCTGAAATTGAGCAGAAAAAGATTAATCTCATTAAAAACACTTGAGTAAACAGGGGAGAGAACAAAGAGTGTGCTAGTAACACTGGTCCCTGCTGCATGTCTGCATGTACTCTGGATGAGATTCATGGCTTATCAACAGCTATAGCTACTGTCTGTCATTGTTGCTGCTTCTTTTTCTTGGTCCCCTGGGTACCAAAACAACTTAACTGAGATGGAGTCCCTAGAAAGAAAACGTTTATTTTTCTGTTTCCCCCAAATTGGTGGCCAGGCTGTATTGCTCCAATGCTAGTCTTCCATACATCACAACTGTCTGTTTGTCCTTGGCCAGCTCTTTAAAGTACACTGGACATACTATTAGGCATATTGGCTGAAATGATGAGAAATAAAATGCATCAATTAAATTACAATACATAAAAATATTTTCTTATAAACTCACGATACATGAAATTAGCAAGTGTATGGCTTGTCTCAATTTATTTACCCCTAAAACTCTTCAAGAGCTTGAATATGAAGGTGGCAGGAGATTTAAGTGGAAGACAGAACTTAGCTCTTAGCTTAGGTGCTCTGAGCTCCTCCCCTTGGTTTGAGTGTGGTGCTGAAATCTCAGTGCCAAGGGTGAATGGGTTGTCTTCTCATTCTGGTCCTCTTATTTTGTGATTGTGTCTTGTCAACTGTCATTTTCTTCTCCCTCTGTCTCCCATTGCATCTGTTTTATGCTTTTCCTGTGTCATTTTGCCTTTAGGGTAATTTTGGTTGTTTATGTTGGGTCTCAGCTACTATTAAGATTAAGTTCCTTGACAGTCAAAAATTTATTACTCAGGCTGGGGCTGGAGCTCAGTGGCAGAGAACTTGCCTAGCCTGTGTGAGGCACTGGGTTCGATCCTCAGCACAACATAAAAATAAATAAATAAAATAAAGTCATGCTGTCCAACTATAAAAATTTTAAAATTATCACTCATATTTGTCTCTCACAACATATCAAAGCTCTGTTCACATACACATTTGCTGAGTATTTATTGACTGAATAATGGCAACTGATTGAATTATTAACCTACAGATTCTTACAGGGCCAGGTCTGCAATGGTCTGGAAGAATTACCTGGTAGATGCTTACCAAGGATTTTTACTGTATTCTTTTAAAAATTATGTAGAGTATAATTTTGTAAGCAAATTCCTTTCTTAAAAAAAACTTAATGTATTTTTTTAGTTGCTGATGAAACTTTATTTTGTCTTATATGTGGTGCTAAGAATCAAACCCAGTGCCTCACACCTTCTAAGCAAGTGCTCTATGGCTGAGAAAAAACCCCAGCCCAGCCCTGTTTTTGTTTTAATTGATGATGTTTACATTCATAGAAAGTTTTGCTTTTTTTTTCTTTTGGTGGTGCTGGAGATTGAACGCAGGGCCTTGTGCAAGTGAAGCAGGCAGTCTACCAACTGACCTATATCCCCAGGCCCATAGAATGATTTTTAAAAGGCTGTATTTATCCATCAAATCTACCTTATTTTATTTGTTGCCACACTCAGGATTGAACTATGGTCTGGCACATGCTAGGAAACACTCTTCCACTGAGTTGCATCTTCAGGCCTACTTCATTCTTTGGACAAAGAACATGTATATAAGGATATTTTAGAATTTTTAAAATGACCCAAGCACATCCCAAGATACTTATTATTTGAATAGAATTTATTGTCTGTAGAAGTCTTGGAGCTTCAAATTTCATTGAAAAGAAATACTGATGAAGTCTAAATCAATCACAGTAAGACAAAAATGAAGGTAAATTTGTCACATGGAGTCATTAGGCTGGTTTCAAACTAGCCCGTTTTTCCTTTTTTTTCTTTTTGAAAATGATGTTCAGTTAATCTATATAGCCTTTTACATAGATAAACTAAAAGCACATTGTAAAAGCTATACCTTTAGTCATTAACTACTGAAATCAAACTCTGATAGCTTTTAAAAATATATTTTTAGTTATACATGGACACAGTATATTTATTGTATTTATTTATTTCCTGTGTGGTGCTGAGGATTGAACCCTGTGTTGCACATGTGCGAGGGAAGCTCTCTGCCACTGAGCGTAACACCAGCCCTCAAACTCTGCTAGTTTTGATTGTTTATATCAGTAAGCCCTTACTCCACTGGGTCACCATATCCCTCTGTTGGAAAAAAAAAAAAAAAGAAAAGTGTTAGGAAGAGGAAAGAAAAATGGGATGTGACAGCTCATGCTGAGAAGGACCCCCTCTGTCCATTCACCTGTCCATTTAGAGCACAGGTAACTCTAAAATATGTCCTAGACCACCTGGATTATTTTTACGTATGATACCCAATTATCAAGAGTCCCATAAAACCGTGTCAGGCTAAACCAAATAAAATAAACCAAGGGTGAAAAAAAAATTGAGAACATTTGGAAAATTACACAAAAATGTTAATAAAAAGGTAGAGATTATTCAGTCATATTTGAATTAAATTCTATAGTCATATAATATATTAAATAAGAAGTATTGGGTCTCTGATTACCATGTGTTTCTGACATTATCTAGATCTTGGGGCCAGATATGAGTGCTCAAATGATCTGGTGCTGTGCACTGCCATATGTGAAATGAAAATATTTCTAACAAAAATACCACGGAATGTATCTGATTCAGCTACTTACAGTGGAATTTGAATTCTGGAATTATTAAAGAAATCATCAATTTCTTTGTTATTAAAAAGGACTGAGTTGTACAAAATAAGTGTATTGTCTATTATTTATGACTCAAGTCTAAGATTTTTTTTTGGAAAATGAATAAAATCTTTATGTAACTATTAATCTGACATCTGGTGTTTTACAATAACAAATAAGAAAGTGTTGACATTTTATAATTTGTTGCTGACACAAACCCATGAAATGAAATGTCATCCTCTAATTATTTATTGATACCAACCTATCACAATTCCTACATTAACTTTGAAATGTGCTGTATTTAATTTTCTGGTACCATCAATCTCCCCGCAGCATAACTCAGGTGACTCAACATAATCTTCAGATTAAACAGTGCCTCCAGTCACTCTATAAACACACTATGTTCCAATAAGGTTGAAAAATATGTGAATAAGTTCAGTTGCAATCACTAAGACAGGCTTCTGATTAATGGCTGTTAGAGTAACCACCATCCTTTGAAATGAGGGAAATTTTTCTTCTATAAGTTTACAATTGGAACAACAATTTGATGAAGAAAACTCACTCTTCATTAAAGTTGGCAAACATAAGAAATGGCTGATATAACCACTTCCTAATTTATTAATTTGTTTAATTCTTTTTTTTTGGTACCAGGAATTGAACTCAGGGATGCTTAGCAATTGAATCACCTCCAAAGCCCTTTCTCACTGAGTTACTTAGAGCCCCGCTAAATTGCTGAGGCTGGCTTTGAACTCACATTCCTTCTGCCTCAGCCTCCTGAGCCATTGAAATTACATGCATGTGCCATGGCATCTTGATATTCATGGCATCTTGTTTATTCTTCAAAAAATATTGATACTACTGTGTGCCACCCACTTGCCAACTGCAGATACAAAAGAACAAAGTAGACATGGTCTCTGCCTCAAGGAATTTGCATTGGAATTAAGTCAGTCATGTGTTGCCACATGCACTTTTTAAAATTTTTTATTTGTTCTTTTTAGTTATACATGACAGTAGAATGTATTTTGACATATTATACATATGTGAAGTATAACATCTCATTCTATGATTGTACATAATGTAGAGTTACACTGGTCATGTGTTCATATATGAATGTATGAAAGTTATGTCTAATTCATTCTACTGTCTTTCCCATTCCCATCCCTCCTCTCTTTCCCCCATTCTTTCCTGTCCAATGCAATAAACCTCCAGCCCTTCCCTCATTCTCCCACTTATTGTGAGTCAGCATCCACATATCAGAGACAATATTTGGCCTTTGGTCTTTGGAATTGGTTTATTTCCTTTAGCATTCTACAGAGCCATCCATTTACTGTCAAATGCCATAATTTTATTCTTCTTTGTGGCTGAGTGATATTACATTGTATATATATTCCACATTTTCTTTATTCATTCATCTGTTTTTACTTTATTTGTTCTAATTAGCTATACTTGACAGTAGAATACATTTTTTTTAAAGAGAGAGTGAGAGAGGAGAGAGAGAGAGAGAGAATTTTTTTTAATATTTATTTTTTAGTTCTCGGCAGACACAACATCTTTGTTGGTATATGGTGCTGAGGATCGAACCCGATCCGCACGCATGCCAGGCGAGCGCGCTACCGCTTGAGCCACATCCCCAGCCCCAGTAGAACACATTTTGACACATCATACATTAAGGGAGAACTCCTCCCTCTTCTGGTTGTACACAATATAGAATAACACTGGTCGTGTAATTGTATATGCACACAGGGCAATAATGTCTAATTCATTCTACTACCATTTCTACTCCCATATTCTCTTTTCTCCTTTCACTCTCCTCTGTCTAACCTCAATTACATCTGTTCTTCCCTAGCTCCCACCCCCTTATTGTGAATTAGCATCCACATATCAGAGAAAACATTTGGCCTTTGGGTTTTTTTTGTTGTTGTTGTTTGTTTGTTTTGTTTTGTTTTGTTTTTTAAACTGGCTTATTTCCCTTAGCATGATAGTCTACAGAGCCATCCATTTACTGGCAACTGCCATAATTTCATTCTTCTTTAAGTCTCAGTAATATTCTACTGTGTATATATACCACATTTTCTTTATCCATTCATCTGTTGAAGGACATCTAGGTTGGTTTCTCAGTTTGGCTATTGTGAATTAAGCTGTTATAACATTGATGTGGCTGTATTATTGTAGCATACTGATTTTAAGTTCTTTGGATATATAATGAGGAGTAGGATAGATGGGTTAAATGGTGGTTCCATTTCAAGTTTTCTGAGAAATCTCTATACTGCTTTGCATTATGGTTCCACCAATTTGCATTCCCACCAGCAATGTATGAGTGTACATTTTCCCCTACATCCTCACCATTATTTATGATTGCTTTTATTTTTAATAATTGTCATTCTGACTGGAGTGAGATGAAATCTTAGTTTTGATTTGCATTTCTCTAACTGCTAGAGATAGTGAACACTTTTTCTTATATTTTTTGATCAATTGTATTTTTTCTTCTGTGAAGAAAATGTTCATCATCTGGTTCCATTCTTTAGCCCATTTATTGATTGGGTTATTGTGTGTGTGTGTGTGTGTGTGTGTGTGTGTGTGTGTGTGTGTTGTTTGTGTGTGTGTGTGTTTTGATTTTAAGCTTTTTAAATTCTTTATATATCCTGGTGATTTATGTTCTATCTGAGGTGCATGTAGTAAAGATTTTATTTAATTCTGTGGGCTTTCTCTTCATGTTATTGATTGTTTCCTTTGCTGAGAAGAAGCTTTTTAGTTTAAATCCATCGCATTTATTTATTCTTGATTTTTCTTCTTAACACTTTAAGTGTCTTGTTAAGGAAGTCAGTTTCTAAGCCAACAAGGTGAAGAGTTAGACCTACTTTTTCTTCTAGTAGGTTCAGGGTCTAATAGAAATAGAAAATAAATAAAAAAAGTTTAAAGACATCAACAAATTTCTGGAGACATATGACCTATTCAAATTGAATCAGGAGAACATACCCAATTTAAACAGATCAGTTTCAAGCAATGAAATAGAATATGCCATCAAAAGTCTACCAACCAAGAAAATCCTAGGACCAGATGGATTCTCAACTGAGTTCTACAAGATCTTCAAAAAAGAATTAATACCAATACTCCTTAAGTTATCCCATGAAATAGAAAAAGAAGAACCCCTCCAAACTCATTTTATGAGGCTAATATCACCCTATGCCAAAACCAGACAAAGGCACATCAAGGAAAGAAAACTTCTGTCCAATATCTCTGATGGATATACATGCAAAAATTCTCAGTAAAATTTTGGCAAATTGCATGCAAAAACATTAAAAAGATAGTGCATCACAATCAAGTGGGGTTCACCTCAGGGATTTAAGGTTGGTTCAACATATAGAAATCAATAAATGTAATTCATCACATCAACATACTTAAAGACAAGAATCATATGATCATTTCAATAGATGCAGACAAAGCATTTGACAAAATACAGCACTTCTTCATGTTCAAAACACTAGAAAAACTAGGGATAGTAGGAACATACTTCAACTTTGTAAAAGCTATATATGCTAAACCCAAGACCTGCATCATTTTAAATGGAGAAAAATTGAAGACATTTTCTCTAAAAAACCAGAACAAGGGGCTGGGATTGTGGCTCAGTGGTAGAGCACTCGTCTTGCACATGTGAGGCACTGGGTTCAATCCTCAACACCACATAAAAATAAATAAATAAAATAGAGATATTGTGTCCAACTACAACTCTAAAAAATATTTAAAAATAAAACTAGAACTATATAAGAATGCCTTTTTTAAATCACTTCTCTTCAACATAGTCCTGGAAACTAGCCAGAGCAATTAGATGAAAGAAATTAAAGAGATATGAATAGGAAAAGAAGAACTCACTATCCCTATTTGCCAATGACATGATTCTATATATAGAAGACACAAAAATTCCACCAGAAAATCTGTAGAACTCATAAATGAATTCAGCAAAGTCAGAGGATATAAAATTAACACCCATAATACATCAGTGATGAATCCACTCAAGGAGAAATTAGGAAAACTACCCCATTTGCAATAGACTCACACACAAAAAAAAATATTTGGGAATGAATCCAACAAAATAGGTGAAAGACCTCTACATCAAAAACTATATAACTCTAAAGAAAGAAATTGAAGAAGACCTTAGAAGAAGGAAAGATCTCCCATTCTTTGATAGGCAGAACTAGTATAGTCAAAATGACCATACTACCAAAAGTGTTATACAGATTTAATGCAATTCCTATTAAAATCCCAATGAAATTCTTCACAGAAGTAGAAAAAGCAAACATGAAATTCATTTGTAAAAATAAGGGACCCAGAAGAGCCAAAGAAATTCTTAGCAAGAAGAGTGAAGCAGGAGGCATCACAATATTAGACCTTAAACTATACTACAAATCCATAGTAACAAAAACAGCATGGTATTGGCACCATAACAGAAATGTAGACCAATGGTACAGAATAGGAGACACAGAAACAAACCCACATGAGCACAGTTATTTCATACTAGACACAGTCACCAAAAACATTTGTGGAGAAAAGATAGTCTCTTCAACAAATGGTTCTGGGAAAACTGGAAATTCATTTGTAGCAAAATGAAATTAAATCCTTATGTCTCACCCTGTACAAAGCTCAACTCATTCTTCTGTGGAGGGGCATCTAGGTTCCTTCCAAGTCTTAGCTATCTTGAATTGAGCTGCTATGAACATTGAGCCCCATGCACTCTTGGAAAGAACCATTGTCCAGGGGTTTTCCTGTATTCAACCACACTTCGTTCAAAGTATATTTTCCACAGATAATTTCACAGGTGTGACTTAGAAGAACTTGATCATGCTGTAAAAATTTTGAAACAATTTTCTAAATGGAGGCCCACAGAGCAATTGAGAAAATCATTTACAATACCTTGAAAGACTGACAAAGCATTACGTAATCTCAAAAGACTATAATCCGGGCTGGGGATGTGGCTCAAGCGGTAGCGCTCGCCTAGCATGCGTGCAGCCCGGGTTCGATCCTCAGCACCACATACCAACAAAGATGTTGTGTCCACCGAGAACTAAAAAATAAATATTTATAAAAAAAAAGACTATAATCCTATGGTCAAAATGTTCAAGATTAAAAGAATTTTTCATTTCTACTACCTAATGTTTCTCAGCTTTCTGCATCAATAAAGTTCTTTGAAACATTTGAAATCTTTTTTTTTTTTTTTTTTTTTTTTTGCAGTGGTGAGAGCCCATAGTCCTAGTTTCTTGGGAGGCTGAAGCAGGAGAATTGCTTGAGCCCAGGGGTTCAGGGCCAGCCTGAGCAACACAGTGAGACCTCCATCTCCAAATAAATGAATGAAATATAACATTAAAGCACTTTACAAGAAAAGCTGCAGGAAATTGATTTTCAAGGATGGAAACACATGGAGGTCACCACAGTGGACCACCTTATAGAATTGTTACATTTTTCTCAACTTCCCATCATTCACATCTGCCTGTCTCCAGCAATTGGGTGGTGGTGAATGTGGAAAAAAGCCATGTTCACCGGTCCTCTGCACAGTCCTGGCACATACCAAACACTGAATATAATATTTACCATCATTGCTGATTTATCTTATTACTACTTTTATTTATTTTATAACTACTTTGGGTTGTTAACAATTTTTTAAGCTTTTTGATAAGTATGATTTTAAAATACATAAAATCCACTGAAAGATTATTCTAGGAAAATATAAAAATCTCAGGGAAATTATCTCAAGCCCCTGCTCCAACAACCACAGCCCATCCCTACCCCTAAGGGAAAAAAGAAAGAAAGAAAAAAAAACTCTTAAAGAACAGTTGAGGTATTTTTCACTCCCTGGATCCATCAAATGAAAAATTTGAAATGTGGCATGTCATATTTCACAAATCCAGCAGGTGGCAGGATTCCCAAATGTAAATGCTCTGGGGCTGAGAAACAGAGGTGATGCCCTGAGGGGAGGGCAGTGTGGAATCTGTGGACTTTCAGGAATGTAATACTTCCTTCAAGAAAATAAGAAATAAAAACAAACAAACAAACAATATTTTAAGGTCTGGAAACCTTCCTGGATGTATGTCATCTGCCTGCCCTGGCCTGCTGCAAGCTTGTGAAATAAACAAAGACCATGTCTGGTATTCACAGTCACTCATCTCCTTGCCTTTGCCCTGGTACTCTGTCTGCTTCCTCCCACTTCTTTGTTTCCTTCCTCTATGGAAAACTATCTCCAGGAGAATAACTGGGATATAAATGTTAAAGAAATGGAAATCCTAGGGCTTTGACTTCATTACCAACACAGTCAAGATTGTCAATAACAATGGGACTTCATGTTTTTCAAATGTGCTCCCAACATTCATAATAAAAGTGGCCCAGTAGGAGTGGTTCAAAGCAAGGGCATCACAGTCTCTTCTGTGCTCTTGTCTCAGGTAACTGTGCCAGGAAGTTTTCTTTGCTGTGACAAAATACCTGAGAGATCAATTTAAAGAAGGAAAGATTTGTTTGGGCTCATGGTTTCAGAGGTTTCAGTTTATGTCCCTTGTCTCCATCACTTTGGTCCTGGGGTGAGGCAGAACATCCTGGAGAAGGGGTGTGATAGAGAACACAGCTGATTACCTTGTGGCAGGCAGAAAGCAAAGAAAGAGGAAGAGGGAGGAGCAGGGTCACTATATATCCCTCAAGGGAAGCCCCAATTGATTTTCTCTATGTAGGCCCCACCACCTCCCAACAGTGCCATCAGCTGGAGACCAAGCCTTCAAAAATGGGCTTTTGGGGGACATTTAATATACAATCAACTATAATTTTACTCACTGACTATATATAGAGAGAACATTTGTTCTCTAGTGCATCTTCTCCCCTACAATCCACAGAAAATAATAACAACCACAAATAATTAGAGGGACCACAGACCAGAAGAAGAAGTAGTTCTAGTAACAACAAAACCCAACAAACCATGTCAACAGCCCTTTCTTTACTCTGGTCTTTGTCATGTAGTCATGATGGTGTTACAAAGCGCTAACAATCTCTGCTGACTTCGGAAATCTCCAATCATGTGTTAGAGCCAATGCATGGGATACACTCACTTTTGTGGAAAACAGAGGTTTGTTTTAAAATTTCATGACTTTTGAAGCAGCCATGTAATAAAGACCTAAATTTCGAGATTTCTGTCATTTCCTTTCAGTGGAGAGTTATCAGAGATAAACAGAAGATTGGTTTAAAAAATTCTATTTAAATGAGTGAAGCTATTTTGTCCTAAAGTAGTGAATCCTAACTTTTTTCCCAAAGGGTTTAGAGAGGTATTTTAGTGACTTAGACTGGTGGACAAACATCTCTCTTCTTTCCTGACTTTTCATACTCACAGGTCTGGTACATTCTGGTTCCCACTCAGGTCATCTCTTGCTATATCCAGACTTGTGAATCCTCTGGGGGAAGGAAAAAGTCAAGTTGCTTCCCTTGTTTCCAAACTATGATCTCAATCTTAAGGTTTTGTTATTGTTATTGTTGTTGTTTAGTTGTAGATGGACATTATACTTTTATTTTATTTATTTTTATGTGGTGCTGAGGATCAAGCACAGTGCCTCACATGTGCCAGGCAAGCACTCTACAACTGAGCCACAATCCCAGCCCTTCAATCTTAAGTCTTAAAAACAGATATTATGGGGTAGCTCACACATTCCTTTAAATTTTCTCATCCTCAGAATTACTTAATGTTAGCCAAGTATGGTGGTGTATGCCTATAATCTCCGCAATTCAGGAAGCTGAGGCAGGAGAATCACAATTTCAAAACCAGCCTCAGAAACTTAAATGAGACAGTAAGCAACTTAGCAAAACAAAACATAAAAAAAGGTTCTGGGGTTGTAGCTCAATGGCAGAGCACTTGTCTAGCATGTGTGAGGCACTAGGTTTGATCCTCTGCACCACATAAAAATAAACAAATAAGGTGAAGTGCTGGCACACACCTGTAATTCCAGTGACTCAGGAGGCTGAGGCAAGAGAATGGCAAGTTCTATGCAAGCCTCAACGAATTAGCAAGGCCCTCAGAAACTTAAAAAAAAAATAGGTCAGGGCATGTGGCTCAGGAGCATAGTGCCCCTGATTTCAATCTCCAATATAAAATAAAACAAAACAAAAAAAACCTATTTGGCACTGGGCAACATTATAGAAATCCTAATGCAACAGTAATCAAAGAACTCACAGTTTGCTTGTCTATATTGTTGGCTTCC
This sequence comes from Ictidomys tridecemlineatus, assembly GCF_052094955.1. Taxonomy (NCBI): domain Eukaryota; kingdom Metazoa; phylum Chordata; class Mammalia; order Rodentia; family Sciuridae; genus Ictidomys; species Ictidomys tridecemlineatus. The sequence continues at coordinate 204,502,605 of NC_135477.1, forward strand.
CATGTTCATTTCAGAGTGTAGTTTTTTTTTAACTCCCTTTTTTTTTAATTGGTTGTTCAAAACATTACAAAGCTCTTGGCGTATCATATTTCATACATTAGATTCAAGTGGGTTATGAACTCCCATTTTTACCCCAAATACAGATTGCAGAATCACATCGGTTACACATCCACATTTTTACATAATGCCATATTAGTAACTGTTGTATTCTGCTACCTTTCCTATCCTCTACTATCCCCCCTCCCCTCCCCTCTCATCTTCTCTCTCTACCCCATCTACTGTAATTCATTTCTCTCCTTGTTTTTTTTCCCATTCCCCTCACAACCTCTTATATGTAATTGTGTATAACAATGAGAGTCTCCTTCCATTTCCATGCAATTTCCCTTTTTTCTCCCTTTCCCTCCCACCTCATGTCTCTTTTTAATGTTAATCTTTTCCTCCTGCTCTTCCTCCCTGCTCTGTTCTTAATTGTTCTCATTATATCAAAGAAGACATGTGGCATTTGTTTTTTAGGGATTGGCTAGCTTCACTTAGCATAATCTGCTCTAATGCCATCCATTTCCCTGCAAATTCCATGATTTTGTCATTTTTAGTGCTGTGTAATACTCCATTGTGTATAAATGCCACATTTTTTTATCCATTCATCTATTGAAGGGCATCTGGGTTGGTTCCACAGTCTAGCTATTGTGAATGGTGCTGCTATGAACATCGATGTGGCAGTATCTCTGTAGTACGCTCTATTAAGGTCTTCAGGGAATAGTCCGAGAAGTGCAATAGCTGGGTCAAATCGTGGTTTCATTCCCAGCTTTCCCAGGAATTTACATACTGCTTTCCAAGTTGGCTGCACCAATTTGCAGTTCCACCAGCAATGTACAAGAGTACCCTTTTCCCCACATCCTGGCCAGCACTTGTTGTTTGACTTCATAATGGCTGCCAATCTTACTGGAGTGAGACAGTATCTTAGGGTGTTTTTTTTTTTTTTCTTAGGGTGGTTTTGATTTGCATTTTTCTGACTGCTAGAGATAGTGAGCATTTTTTCATGTACTTGTTGATTGACTGTATGTCCTCCTCTGAGAAGTGTTTGTTCAGGTCCTTGACCCACTTGTTGATTGGGTTATTTGTTATCTTATTGTTTAATTTTTTGAGTTCTTTGTATACTCTGGATATTAGGGCTCTATCTGAAGTGTGAGGAGTAAAAATTTGTTCCCATGATGTAGGCTCCCTATTTACCTCTCTTATTGTTTCTCTTGCTGAGAAAAAAACTTTTTAGTTTAAGTAAGTCCCATTTGTCGATTCTTGTTATTAACTCTTGTGCTATCGATGTCCTATTAAGGAATTTGGAGCCCGACCCCCCAATATGTAGATCTGAGCCAACTTTTTCTTCTATCAGATGCAGAGTCTCTAATTTGATATCAAGCTCCTTGATCCATTTTGAGTTAATTTTTGTTCATGGCGAGAGAAGGGGATTCAGTTTCATTTTCTTGCATATGGATTTCCAGTTTTTCCAGCACCATTTGTAGAAGATGCTATCCTTCCTCCATTGCATGCTTTTAGCCCCTTTATCAAATACAAGATAGTTGTAACTTTGTGGATTAGTCTCTGTGTCCTCTATTCTGTACCATTTGTCCACCAGCCTGTTTTGGTACCAGTACCATGCTGTTTCTGTTACTATTGCTCTGTAGTATAGTTTGAAAGCTGGTATCGCTATGCCGCCTGATTCACACTTCCTGCTTAGAGTTGATAATTAATTTATTTTTTATAATTATTTATACATGAGAGCAGAATTTATACATGAGAACATTTTGATTCATAGTACACAAATGGAGAACAATTTTTTATTTCTCTGGTTGTGCAAAAGTAAGGTCACACTATTAATGTCATTATACGTGTACCTGGGTAATGATGTCCAACTCATTTTTCCATCTTTTCTATCTTCATGACCCCTCCCTTCCCCACACTCCCTTTTGCTCTATGCAAAGTTAATCCATTCCACCCATGATGTACCCATTATGGATCAGCATTCACTTATCAGGGAAAACCTTGGTCTTTAGTTTTCTGAGACTGACTTACTTCATTTAACACAATTCTACAACTCCATCCATTTATCTGAAAATTCCATGATTTTATTCTCTTATTGCTGAATAATATTCCATTGTGTATATATACCACATTTTTTATCCATTAATCTATAGAGGGAATCTAGATTGGTTCTTCAGTTTAGCTATTATGAATTGTGCGGCTATAAATTTGATGTGGCTGTGTTTTTGTAGTATGCTGTTTTAAAGTTCTTTAGGTATAAACTGAGGAGTGAGATAGCTGGATCAAATGGTGGTTCCATTCCATGTTTTCTAAGGAATCTCCACCAATTTGCAGTCCCAACAGCAATGTATGAGTATGCCTTTCTTTCCATATTATTTTTTTTTTAAAGAGAGAGTGAGAGAGGAGAGAGAGAGTGAGAGAGAGAGAGAGAATTTTTAACATTTATTTTTTAGTTCTCGGCGGACACAACATCTTTGTTGGTATGTGGTGCTGAGGATCGAACCCGGGCCGCACGCATGCCAGGCGAGCGCGCTACCGCTTGAGCCACATACCCAGCCCCTCCTTTCATATTCTTGACAACACTTAATATTACTGACTGAAGTGAGATGAAATCTTAGAGTAGTTTTGATTCTCATTTCTCTAATTACTAAAAAAGTTAAACATTCTTTCATATATTTGTTGGTCAATTGTATATCTTCTGAGAAGTGTCTGTTCAGTTCCTTAGCCCATTTATTGATTGGGTTATTTGGTTTTTCAGTGTTAAGTTTTTGGGGTTCTTTACATATCCTGGACATTAGTGCTTTCTCTGATGTGCATATAGTAAAAATTTGCTTCCATTCTGTAGGTTCTTTCTTCACCTCATTGTTTCTGTTTCTGAGAAGAAGCTTTTCAGTTTGAATCCATATATTTATTGATACTTGATTTATTTCTTGTTCTTTAGGATTCTTGTCAACAGAGTGTAGTTTTTAAGAATGGGTTTTATGAATAAGTTTGTCCAATGAGCTAGGAATGGAATACAAGACAAATGAGTTCTAGGTGGCAGTGGAAAAAAATAGAAAAAGTCTTAATTTATTACATAAGAGAAAGAAAGTTTAATAATATATTTGGAGAGGTAGCATAGTGGAGAGATAATGAGTCTGGAGCCATATAGCCTGAGTTCAAATCCCAGCACTGCCACTCCTGAGCTGGGAGACCTCGGGGAAGTTACTTAATGTTCTACCCCTCAGTTTTGTCAACTGTCTTCATCTCCAAATGGTGGGTAAAAGTGAGGCTTGCTATTTATAAAGAACTCAATATAGCACCTGTTTCCTAAAAAGTTCTGAATTTAGGAAAGCCATTGTTTTTCTTCCCCAGGTCTATTTAGGTAAGGTTTTGCTTAGGTCGGTCTCTCATTCAGGTCTGTGGTACATAACATACTAAACTTATCCAAACTTGCTCTCCTTCTACTTTGACCAATAGTGCAGGAATGGGGAAGTCTCCTGGAGAAAGTCCCCTAGGATGTCATGTATGGTGCTCACCCTAAGGGCAGACTTTGTGGAAGTTAAATTTACCTTTTGATAATACACTCATGTTACTCTATTTTTGGATAGCTTTAAGAATCTGGATGCTATTTAGGTTTATAGTTAATTTAGGGTTTGGGTGTCTCCTCATCTACAGTTTGATTAATATGAGTAATTCAGTTAAATATTTGATGAACCCATCTCAAATGCAAGGCAGTTTATGTACAAATTTCTGTAAAAATGACTGCTGAGGGCCATTACCAAGTAGGAATGACGCATCGAAATTTCCTTGCCAAGCGTACCCCATGCTGCTTAGAGGACATTCGGTGGGACATTGCATGCATGCTTTAATAAGGTGACCTTGCTCAAGGACCAAGGCGGATCCAGGTTTAGAGCTGATCAGGTTTGAGGAAGTAACCGGCTCCTTGAGTTTAAGGCGTTGCCAGTTTAAGATAATGGGTTTTAGGGAAGTTGGAAGTTGAAGATTATTGCTGGGATTAGGGTGTTCCTGCTGCTTGTTCCCGTTGAGTTCTCGTGAGATTAAAATGGGATTTGGAGATAGCCTCGTGGAGTAGGTGAATTGTGCGGGAGACGGCAGAACGTGATTGCCCCTGGACCTGTGTGGAGGTGGTGTGAGAGCTGGAATAAAGAATTGCTGTTTGAATCTACAAAGCTGTGTGGTGGCTCGTGATTCTGGTGCCAAGCATTGACTTTGGCAAATGACTAAAAAACAGTTCTCAGTCTTGGGTTTGACAAGGAAGTCTATTTAACAGATTGCTAACTACATCTAATGACATTCTTACATGAAATAGGGGAGGAAAGAATCATTTATACAAGATGATCACATTGTCGTGAATTTCTTCCAAATGTCTCTTATCAACTGCTTCTAGGGTCATAACATAATCTTAAACATCCATCTCTGAGGTTTACTTCACTACATGTATCCCTGGTAAACTGAGAAATTGATTATATATTATCAAAGATAATTCTGACTGTCAACAAGAGAAAGGAAGGTTGTTTTTATGCAAAAATATAAAGACAGTTCCATAAAATAGAATGTGCTGTTTTTCCCCAACTCACAAGGATATAGAGCCATAAAAGGAAGAAAATTTTAAAAAACACTGGGTTTTATCCTCAGCATCACATAAAAGTAAATAAACAAAATAAAGATACTGTGTCCATGTAAAACTAAAAAATAATAATTTTAAAAAGGGGGAGCTGGGGATGTGGCTCAAGCAGTATCATGCTTACCTGGCATGCAGAGGGCACTGGGTTCGATCCTCAGCACCACATAATAAATAAAATAAAGACATTGTGTCCATCGAACACTGAAAAATAAATATTTAAAAAATTCTCTCAATCTCTCTCTCTCTCTCTCTCTCTCTCTCTCTCTCTCTCTCTCTCTCTCTTTAAAAAAATAAAATAAAAAAGAGCTGACAATACAATGGGGAGTTTCAGCAGGTGGTGTTGAAAGTAGAAGTGGAAGGAGAGATGAAGGTAAGCAAATGAACTTCCTGTCCTCTCTCAGTGAGAAGCTGGTCAGAAGCAGCCCTGGGAACTGGGGATGTGGCTCAGTGGTAGAGGGATCCTAGCATGCACGAGGCCCTGGGTTTGAACACCAGTATGGCAAAAACAAAAAATAAGAAAGAAGAAAGAAAGGAAGGAAGGAAAAAAAGCAGCCCTGGAAGGACAAGTTGTATATGCAGTGCTTTGCAAAACAGGACAAATTTTTGCCCCTATAAATTCTACTGCAATCAACAGATGGAGTATATGGCAGGTGTTTTCAACCTGAATTGTATATTGGCCTCCTAAGACCAATTTTTGGTGGGTCAGGGCCCAGATACCATCAGTTCTTTTGAATGTTCTAGTGTCCAGCCAGGATGAGAATCCTGGTCTTGTAAATGTAGATTTTCCAGAACAATTCTTACACTGGGAGTTTGTATTGTCTTTGATGGCAAGTTGCTAAATTATAACTGAGTAGAGTTTATTTTTCTAAAATTTTGTGTTTTTTTCTTCAGTCATCATCATTTTGTTTATGCTTTTGAGATGGAATCTCACTTCATATTGGTCCTGAATTTGTTATTCTCCTGTCTCAACCTCCCAGTTCCTGGCACCCCAGGGCAAAGGTCTTGCTGGTGTACAGATGGAGTGGATTTGGCTTTTGCATCTGAAATAAGAAAAAAAAACAATATAAAAAGAAAAAATGAATTTAATTGTAGTTTGACCCAAACTGAGAAGGCAGCTAGTCTTTCTTCTCTAATCTTACACTAGTGTTGCAATTTATAGGAACAAAAGGCAGGAATACACATATGCAGATTTAGCCAGGTTGTGCTACTCCAAGATATGTTACAATTCCAGTTTCCAGCCCATTATCCAGACCTAAGATGGGGCCCCAACAAAGAAGAAGGTCTAAAGATAAAGAGATGTCAAGAGACCCTCAGAGAAAGTCTAAAAAAAATTTAAAAAAGAGAACAAAACACACTGTTTGTGCCCAAGAGTTAGAAGGCATCAGAACCAGCCCTGAGCCCTAGCCAAAGCCCAGCACATCTGCAGACAAACAGAGCTGAGATAAGCCTCCTGTTACTCCAGCACCTCCCTCTCACACCCTTTATAGCCCTGAACATTTCTCTCAACCCCACATCTGCCCTATGAAACTGGCAGCAATCATCCAAAGAGATGTGCCCAACTGACTAAGAGCTAAATGTCCAGGCCACCTCCGCTGCCGCCCTCTCCCTGCCCCGAGGTTACCAGGGAAGGAGGGGCACATACAAGTGTAACTGTTTGTCTATTGTCATTTATTTGGATGCAGCAATCTGAGCTGTTGAACTCTCCATATATTTATTTTTCCTCAGACAGTTTCCAAACTCCCAGGACCAAAAACAAAATAGTCACTTCTCCCTACTCTGACAAGCTCGGAGTCGAGTCTCTCCCATCTTGCCCTCACCCTGATGAGAGCAAAAAGCAAGAAAATCAGAGTGACAATAACCAGACCAGATGTTTAACCCCAGAGCAAATGATGTAACTGAGAAACCTGGTGGCAGTTGATAGGGATTGAAAGGATGATAAGAAGCCCCAAAATTTAGTATAAATGATGGGTCAAATAAACAGATATTCTGCCAGCTGACACTGATGCACACAAGCCTGAGAGCTTGATGAGGACCTAGACTGACATCCCAACTCTTCTTATCTGCCTGATCCTCAAAGCATTGTTCTCACAGCTCTTGACTCTACAGCAGCCTCTTGACTCTACAGCAGCCTCTTGACTCTAGTGAGAAAGAACTTTTCCCTATGACTGCCTCCTCAGCCAGACATAAGCTCCACCCTAGGAGAAGCCTGCCTTGGTTCCTGATCTGACTACCACAGTCAGAGTAAGTGTGCATCTGCTAGACTTAGAGCCCAAGGCTTGAAAGGTTTGATTTGACACTTCAGCTTAGCATGCACAGGGAGTGTCTTGTAAGGGTCCAGCGGAATATCGAGAAAGAAACCACACAAGAGACTGGCTCCATGCAATTGGCAAAAGGGGATTCATTGGGGATCCATTCCAGCGCGCTGGGGCCCCGTGCTCACTCAAGAGGGGAGAGCAGCCCGGAGCCCAGAGCTGAGGTCAAGCAGAGCTTAAGTACACTTTCTGGAGAGGGCGGTGGGCTTTGCATACATCAGAACAAATCATCATGAGGCGCGGGAAAATTTAACAACAACTCTGAGACGTGATTGGCACATTCATTGGGGGAACAGGCTGGGCAGGGGTTATTGGTCATTCCTAAGCGGGTTACACATTCAAACTGATTGGTTCGGGCCCTGTGATGAACTGCACAGGGCCCTAGGCTAAATGGCCAATAGGGCATTGTTTTAACTATCTCAGGAATCTGGGTGTAACAGAGGAACTTAATAATACCTAATCTTTTACATTCAAGCTTTCCAGCTTAGAAACTTTACCCTTTCAGTCTTTCATGAGCCTGTCATGATTAAGTGTGTTTTCAGTGCTTAGAATTAATCTAAAATTGTTTACTGTGAATGGATTATATTTATTGCAGTGCCTAACATTAAGGATTGTCAATTCCTTGTTAAGAACCTATAGAGTAAAATTATATTGAGTGATATGAGTGAACAAAGCATTGAAAATGGCAGAAGCACATGGACATTATTTGTTTCTCCACCAGGACTGCATAAGTTGCACCTTTTGCCACATGTCACATGGCAAATATCAGTTTGCTCAGGTTGCTTTAGCCAATTATCATCAGCATGGTGCCATGATGTGTACCACTAGTCCAAGTTACATAGAAGGCTCAGACTCAGGAGCCTTGCTTGAGCCCAGGACTTTGAAGCCACCCTGAACAACAGAGCAATATCCTGTAGCAAAGAATGAAAATAAATTACTATACACTGGGCTGAGCTTTAAAGGAAGTAAATGTCTTCATTAGGAGGGACATAAACTTTTACATTTTCCTGTTCCCTGAAATCCAGTTGGCTTTAGATTAAGGGGATTTGGATTTAGAGGGGTTTAGGTGCTAGGTCTTCCTGAACAGTGGGATTAGATCTGTTTTCCTTGTGTTTCTCATCAGTTTAATTGTCCATGGCCTGGAATAGGAGTACAGGATCAAAGAGGAGTTAGAGTATTTTTGTAGTTCAGATATAGAGAAACATGCCATGTGATCACCCTCACTTTAAAGACTTAAAGTCTTAATCAGCTTTTCATCATTTCCCTCTCCTTGTTGATTTTTTTGAAACTTGAGAACAACTGGAGGATTAGTCTCCAAGATAAAGAAAGGCAGGAAGCTAGGTGTAGTGGCTCAGTTCTGTAGTCCCAAAGACTTGGAGTCTGAGGGAGGGGGGAAACAAGTTCAAGGTCAGCCACAGTAAATAAGCAAGTTCCAGTCTCAAAAAAAAAATTGAGATGGAGGTGAGGGTTAGAGGCCTTGTTGACCATGTGTGAAGCCCTTGTTTCAATCACCAGCACCACCAAGGGGAAGAAAGAAAAAAACAAAAAAACACAATGAGACATGACTACATATGCCACTGCCCAAAGTTTCCAGACCTTGGGAGATTTTATACGTTACAAAAGTAGATGTACAAAAAAGTTTCATTGTTTTTACATGCATGCACACACACATACACAGCCTAGCCAAATAATTAGCTGTACTTTCCTTTGGTTAAATTTGCATAAAACAAAATTAGATCTCTCTAAAAGTCTTTATACAACTTATGCTATCAGTATTGATAATCATGGGAAGAAATACATAGCATAGCACATGATAAAAATAATGTTAGCAGAATAAATTAATAGAAAAGAAAAACTGACATTAATTTTTTTTTCTTCTTCTTCTTGGTACTTGGGAATGAACCTGGGATACCTTTACACTGGGTTTCATCCTCTGCTGTTTTTATCTTTTAAGAGAGAGTCACACTTAGTTGCTTGTGGCCTCTTTAAATTACTGAGTCTAGACTGGAACTTATGATCCTCTTGCCTCAACCTTCTGAGTAGTATAAATGATGGAGTAATAGAATTATGGACATTTTAGGCATTGCTAATGGTCAATTACATAGAGGTAGTACACAAAGCTGGCTGACTTTCACCATCACTAACTCTATTTCAAAATCTTACATTGAAAGGAATTATGCTTTAAAACATAGTATTTATTTTTTAGTTTTAGTTGGACATAATAACTATGTTTTTATTTATTTATTTTTATGTGCTGCTGAGGATCTAACCCAGGGCTCGCATATGCTAGGGCAGTGCTCTATCACTGAGTCACAACCCAGCCCTTTTTAAAAAATTTTAAGACTCTCCTAGGAGATTATGTTTATTTTATATATGGTATTGTTTTCCTGAAATACAATGAAGAGTCTCATGATCTTGAATTGAAAATGATTCATAAAGAAATCTCTGTTTGAGAGAAAGAAGCCACAGTGTAGGTTTTACTGGAAAATTTTTGTCACAAAAATCCAAGGAGGAGGAGTTTTTATCATTGGGAGTCTAGGAAAACACACAAAAGCATAGACTCCCTTACAAATTTTCATCTTAAACATGCAGGACCAAGTGAATTCTGCTTTAAAGTGGGTTTATAATTTGGCCCTTCTAGAGCCAGAGCCCAGCTGCTGCTAACACAAATCCCTAGGATACCAGGCAGGTCTTACCCACCCACTAGACAAAGTAATGTAAGGCCTTACAATATTTTAGGGGCCTACAAAATTGTTTTAATTTCTTGTAAAACTGAAAGAAAACAATTAACTCTCATACCTAATATAACATCTGATACATAATATTAACATATTGTCTTAAAACCTTAGTGAAAACAGGGTGGCACAGGAAGATCTTTTCTCAAGCTGAGTGCTCAAGACTGCTGTGTATCTGCTTGGAGACAAAGCATGTGAAACCCCTGGTACACTAGTTACCCGTCTAATCTACCTATATCTAGCAAAAGTCACTAACCCACCCTGCCAATAAGCAAAGCAAGAACAATGAGGTAGGGCCCTCTTAGATCCAGACTTGACCCTCTTAAATATAGACATGGTCTCTTACCACCCAACATTTGAGCCTCCACTTTCCCCAACATTCCCAACAGGAGGACTATACAACAAAGAATTTCACATTTTGGCACAATTTTATTGAGAAAACATGATCCCTTCCAAAACGCTTTTCTAAACAAGAGTTGCACGAGAATTCTCAATGCTCCTGGGTTTCAAAGGTGGCAGACTCAAGAAGCCTCAGGGAGTCCTGCGCAGAAGGCCTGGAATCCACTCCCAACAGCCTTGGCTAGTCTCCTGGCTGCTGGCAGGGGCAGTAGGAAAGCCTTCTTCCAAGGGTCACCACAACCAGATTTCTTGGGCTCCAGACATCCCTCACATGTGTACCTAGAACATGACAAGGGAGTCCCAGTGGGCAACCAATGGAGGGATACCTGTGAGACCCCTGACTTTTATGGGGGCGCCTGGGGCTTCTTCTTCAGAGATGCCTAGTCCAGGAAAGGAGGCTCTGTGACCTGGCACAAGGTGCTGTGTTCTCTGGGAAAGTCACCTTTTTTTTTTGACCTATGCTAGGAAAAAAGCCCTTGGGGTGTAGAATGCAGGTCACAGAGGAAGTCTTGGTGGTCATAGGAGATATCTGCTGGGTGGATGTAGAAGGACAGTGGCAAGGGCCCAGGATATAGTGAGCTCAGGGTTGGAGGCCTCTGGAGCCCTGGCGGCTGCTCTGCAGAATTCCAAGCCTGTGGCACACAGCAGGGAATTCTGCTCCATGGCTTTGTGGGCCTCACACCAGGCACCACCAAGTATGTGGGACTTAGCAGACAGCAGTTTGGGTGTTCTTAAATCCCTCTGACCTCCAGGGACTTTATAACTACAGACTGGGAACCTGGGTGGTGTTGGCTTTAATCCTAAAAGGAAATCCCATCACAAAGTTCAGTTAAGGAGTTTAACAACAACAAAAATCTGTTAGTTTGTATAGTTGGGAGGCAGCCTTGCTCCATACAAGTCACTGAAAAATCGATATTTTTATTCTGGTTTTAGCAGGGTTGTCAGCACAATACCCAGATTCTCACAACATGGCCCATAATGGAGATTTTTAAAAACATTTTAAAGATAGCCGTCAGTGTCTCGTATACACCCAATGGGATGAAGCTAGAAATCAATAATAAAGAAGGGGAAGTAAAAATTCACACATTTGTAGAAAGCAAAAAGCATTTCAAACAATTTTCTGATCAAGGAAAAAAGCACAAGGTAAAGTAGAAAATATATAGATGTGAATAACAATGAAAATCACTGGGTACCAAAGTTTGGGAGATGAAGCAGGAACAGTGACCAGTAAGTTATATTAGTCAGGGGTCTCCAGAGGAACAGAATCAACAGGAAGTATGATTATCAAAAGGGAATTGATTAGATTGGCTTACTTGACCAGAAACTGGGCAGTCAACAATGGCCATCTGCAGTCTGGAAATCTTTCTGCCTCCTGACTTGTTCCTCCAGGAGCCTGTGTTACAGTTGATGTGATTTTTCGCAAAAGTTCACGTGTGAGACAATGCAAAGTTTAGAAGAGAAATGATTGGGCTTAATTAGCCTTGATTTACTGGGTGACTGAATCTCTGATGAGAATGAGTGGTAACTGGAGGCCGGTGGGTGTGGCCTGAGAAAGGGATTCCCTGGGGGCGTGGCTATTGGGCATACACTGCTCTCTGGCGGGTGGAGTCTTCTAAAGAAAACCGAAAGGATTAAATGTCATAGAAAAATGTAGCCGAATAACAAGAAGGGGAACTGAACCTATAAGGGGCGGCAACCTGGGTGGTGTTGGCTTTAATCCTAAAAGGAAATCCCATCACAAAGTTCAGTTAATGAGATTAACAACACCAAAAATCTGTTAGTTTGTGTAGTTTGGCAGCTATCTTTCTCCATTCAAGTCACTGAAAAATAGATATTTTTCTTATGGCTTTAGCAGGGTTGTCAGCACAATACCCAGATTCTCACAACATGGTTTGGTTTTAACCCTTTTTCTTCCTGAACTCTGCCTGCAGGGTACTTGTGGGTAGAAATACTTCCAAAAACAAATTTAAAAATGGAAAATGAGTTTTGGTTTTCAGATCTGGTTCTTTAGTCTGATTGATCTTCTCATATCCGACTGTACAATTCATATCTTGAAAAATGAGTCACCAATATAAGAGGATGACTTGGGGCTCTTTGGTGTAAGTTAGGTTATAATCCCTCATGAAAGGTATTCATGGCCCATAATAGAGATTTTTCAAAACATTTTAAAGATAGCCGTCAGTGTCTTCTAAACACCCAATGGGATGAAGCTGGAAATCAATAATAAAGAAGGGGAAATAAAAATTAACACATTTGTAGAAAGCAAAAAGCATTTCAAATAATTTTCTGATCAAGGAAAAAAGCACAAGGTAAAGTAGAAAATAAATACATGTGAATAACCATAAAAATCACTCAGTACCAAAATTGGGGGAAGGAAATTTTGTATTAGTCAGGGGTCTCCAGAGAAACAGAATCAACAGGAAGTATAATTATCAAAGGAGAATTGATTAAATTGGCTTACTTGACCAGAAACTGGGCAATCAACAATGGCCTTCTGCAGTCTGGAAATCTTTGTGCCTCCTGACTTGTTCCTCCAGGAGCCTGTGTTTATGTGATGTGCCCCGAAAGTTCACGTGTGAGACAATGCAAAGATTAGAGGAGAAATGATTGGGCTTAATGTTAACCTTGATTTATTGGGTGAATGAATCCTTGAAGAGATTGACAGAGGAGGCCTGCGGGGTGTGGCCTGAGGAAGGGATTCCCTGGGGGCGTGGCTATTGGGTATATATTGCTCTCTGGCGGGTGGAGTCTCCTACAGAAAACCGAAAGGATTAGAGACAGGAAAAGGAAGCCAAATAACAAATCCAAATAATCGGAGCTGAAGGGGAACTGAACCTACAAGGGATGGCAATCACTGCCTGGCCCCTAGGTCTCCTGGCAATGAGACCTGTGCCTAGCGGCTTGGGAACCCAGACGCAGTGGCACAGGAGACACCAGGCTCCAGCGAAGGGCGTTGCTGTTGTCAAAAGAACAGGGCTTTGGGCTGCGTTTAGTCCTTTAGTCGGTTGGTTAAGGAGAAGTAAGAGCTTTGGGAGAGGGTGCGGCAGCTCCACCCACAGGCCCAGCTGGGAGAAATGCCAGGGCTCGGTAGGAAACTGGTGCCAGAAACGGGACACTCCTGTTGTTTTAAGAGAGCTGGAGCCCACACAGCGGCCAGGTGCAGTGCTGGCAGGATACTGCATAAATGGGCAGGAGGCGATTTGTGCAACCATCACAGTGATGCAGGCCGCAGAGCTTGCTCTGGATTTCTTGGTTCTGTTCCCTTCAGCTCCGTTTATTTCGTTTGTTATTCGGCTACGTTTTCCGGCAGCGTTTAATCGTTTCCGTTTTATGTGCGATCTAAATTTCTATCATATTGTTTTTATCTACTGAGCTCCAGGAGTTTGCTGTCACTGCGTTTTAGCCTCTCCGGATTGTCTCCGCCCTCCGCCTGGAGGACATAAATACTCGATGGTGTGGAGCCTCTGCCTCCTCTCTCCAGCAGCGCAGAGGCTTCTGTCCTCCTTCCCTGAGGCTCACGCGATGGAGCAGCATTTTCTGGGCCCTGTGAAGCAGCTTGGGATTCCGTGGAGGTGGCGCCAGAGGCGCGGCCTCCTCCTGTGCTTAGAAGCCGGTGGCCTCGTCCTCTCCCTTTCAACCATGTCCTAGGAGAGTGCTCCCGGTTACAACTGTGACTTCCTCTGGGAGCGGCTCTCCAGTCCTGTTGGCCGGGGCGCTGGGGCCACCTGCAAAACGGATTCCGCGGGAGTCCAGAGCTCCTGGGAACCAACCGAGGCCAGGAAGTTGAGATGCCAGAAACTGGAGGCAAACGGGGAGGAGCCTGTGGAAGAGCCCGAGGTAGTGAAGCTGTAGCAGATTTCACTGCCAAGGATGCAGCCCCCCCAGCCCCTACCCTGGCGATAAGCCGCCAAACACCCAGACCTCTGCGGACCAGTGTCTCTCCGAGTGCCCTCCAGCCGGCTCTGGTTCAGTTCCCGACCTGTCTCCCCCAGCTGGTGGACCCCGCACCTGCTTTCCTCAGCCCTTCTGGTGGATTCGCCCCAGTTCTCAACGCCTGGGGCTGCTGCCATCCTTCTCTGGCAGCGAGGCAGCCTTAGGTCGGAGAAGGAGCCGCTGGGAACTTACTCTGTGAAAAGATTCTGGGTTACAAAACGACTTCACTAGGAAATCAAAACGCACTGAGATTTGCCTTTAGTTGTTCTTTGTCAATTTTTAAAAATTCTCTTTCTCCTGACGATTCTCTGTAACGTTTCAGGTCGCATATTACTTGCCGTTTTCTTCTGTTTCAAATGTTTGTATTCGTCCTATTACACATTCCATTCCATAAATTTAGACTTTTATCCATTTCAACTTTTAGAAATGACATGTACAATTTTAGAATCACTCTCAGAATTTTGTAGCTTCAAAGAATGAATTGTTTTCTCGATTTTATTTTTTAATCCTTAATACTCATTAAGTTTTGTTACTTAGCGCGATTTGCAATATAAATATCCCGTGGCTTTGCTCAGTTCATATTCCTCTCGTTTTTACAACGTGGTTTTAAAATATTTATTTATTTATTGAGACATCCTCTCACTCAGTTGCTTGGGAGACTGGGCTCACTAAGTTGCTGAGGCTGGCCTCAAACTTGTGATCCCCAGCCTTTCAAGTTGCTGGGATTACAGTAGGCATGAGCCACCATACCAGGCTCTAACGCAATTTTACATACTGATTTGGTTTAAGTATTTATGCATTCTGTATATTTTTGTCTTTTTTTTTCAGTCCCACCCAGTTTGTTTTATTTCTATTCTCATGTCTTCCTTTGTTTTTTAAGGAATGCGTAATTTTGATTCTGTCAAAAGTCCTGCAGGGGTGGTTATCAATCTTATGATTTCTGTTGGCAGGACCAGGAGATTGCACACATAGGACAAGTGCACAGATCACCAGTTTGAAAAGATTCCTTGCTGATTTGCAGGTGTAGCAGTCTTTCCACTTAGGTTTGCTGTGGAAGGCATGATTTAGCACCAAAGGTGAGTGCTACCATTACTTAAGTGTACCAGGATTCCCTTTGGCCATATCTGAGATTTCTTTGTTCAGGCAAGTGCGGGTAGGCCCAGAAGATCCAATTTAGCCTTTTCTCAGAATTTTTCACCTCTGAATGTGAACGAATTAAGCGGAAACGTTCCTGTTTTTTTCCTTGCCTGTGATTTCTTAGTTGTGCTTTGAAATGTTCTTTTTCTGAGTAACTTCCGGTGAAAGGTTTTTTCTTTTCTTCTTTCTTTCTTTCTTTCTTTCTTTCTTTCTTTCTTTCTTCTTTCATTTTCTTCTCTCCCTCCCTCTCTCCCTCCCTTCCTTCCTTCCTTTCTTCCTTTCTTCCTTTTTTCCTTTCTTCCTTTCTTTCAAATACAGCTAGCTATGCTTGAGATTTGAAGCACCTCCCAAGGTTGCGTTTTCAGGTCAGAACTTAGTGGAGGGAAACCAGTACTAGCCAAGTAGTGCCTCAGATTTCTTAGTCACACAGAATACCCAATTGGTGGATGACTTAGGCGTTACCAGCTTTCTCTTACCTGATGCCAAGGATTTCTAGGTCGCATGACAGTTTACAACAGTCACAGTTGCACAAGTGTACAAAAATTCTGAAATCCTTTTAATTTAGCCTATCCAGCAACCCCAGTTAGCAACAACATTGGCTTAGTATGCTACATGGATAATCGATATAGCCCATTCTGCACTGGGTGTTTTTTTGTTTTGTTTTTGGTGCATGGGTATTGAATCCAGGGCTTGGAGCATGCTACACTGAGTTCCACCCACAGCCCTTGCCCCAGGTGTGCAGCTTCACTTTATGGAAATGGTTGCCCGGATGTTTTGCTTTTAAAATTTTTTTTGGAGAGTTTGGCCTTGGACGGATGTGTTTGGTTTGTATTGTTTCCTAATTGCAAAGAAGAAATGTTTTTCATGACTTATTTTCTGTCTTTTTATTTAAACGCCGTGTATTTCTTCTGCTGGTTTGAGTGCCAGGCACAGGGCTTCACGTTTCCTTAGTAACATTCCCTCAACAACCAAGCCAGGAAGTAGTTGGGAAGAAAGTAGCAGTTTCAACTGAGGTCCCAGGGAAAAAGCTCTAGGCGATGGGATGGGGGTGTGGAGCTGAAGGGAGGGTGAGGGACAGTGGTGTTGGAAATCAGGTTCCAGTGAAACTCCTGACCAACCCAGGGCAGATCATCCAGGTCCAGAGAGAAAGCGGGTGGCCATGTTCCACAGTATATTGATCTCAGAAGTTCTGCCACCTGGTCTGTTGAACTCCCAGGACCACTGCCTGCTGCCACATACTGCTCCCTGACAGGTTACACAGATTATGGCAGGGGGTTGGTGTCAGAAATCATGAGCACCTGTCTGAGTATTCACTTCTGATCTCCTGGGCAGTCCTATCTAGATTCCGGAAAGCTGGGTGGGGAGTATAGTCTTTGGAGCAAATTACCTCCTAAAACAGAATTAATGATATTCACACAGAATCTTATCCTCCTGGATAAAATTATGGAGGTTGAGAGGAGATTGGCATGAGGTTTTGAAAGAAAAATCCCTACCAGATTTGTGAGAGGAAAGCTGTTTGGGGGCAGCTGGTTGACTACTGCACCAAATTACATTGCTAGTTTTGGAGCACAGTCTAGAACCCTGTTCTCTGAACAGAGAAATCTGGAAGGGAAATGTGTGAATGGTGACTTAGGATGTTGAGGAGCAGGGCAGGGGCACACACTCAGTTTTGCTGTGGTCTTTCACTTTACTAGTTTAGTGTTTTGGTACCAAATTGCTAAATTAAAGAGATTTCAGAATTTGTGTACACGTGTGCAACTGCAAGAAGCTAAAGTCTCAAATTGAGTCACAGAGTAGTGTGACTTTCAAGATGAGTGACCCTCACCAAGTTTTCAAACTGCTGCAGCCTTTTATTTTAAGCTTCTCTGAAATGGAGGCCAAGTCAGCTCTCACTTTTTCAAGGAGGTTTCTTGAATACTCTTTGGTGGTGTAAGTGAATGATGAGTATCATGAATTGAAAAAAGAACTTAATGGGAACAAAAGTAAAATGGACATATCTTTTGCAGGTTCTGTCTTCCTTTCTTCCTTTCTTTCTTTCTTTTCCCTCATATCATTTCCATGTTGGGAGTGTAATACAGCTTCATCTGAGTCAAACCCACTACTGTAAAGGAATCAATGGATTTACATATAGACCACTGATGATTTAATAAAGCCTGACTGATCACAGTACTTAGATCTTTGTATTTATTTAATTTTATGCTATTAGATGGTACTTAAAAATTGGTGTCTTATACTGTGATGTAATTGGTGCAGGACCCTCTCTTGCTCTGCTCTAGTAGGCATGGGGCTGGTGGTGGCTTGTGCCTTCTTAGAAGGGGGTGGCCAGGGGCCATAGACATCTTGTTATTTACACACATGTGGTCTATCTAGCAGACAGGCAGCTACCCAGAGAAATTAGTCTGGGAATAATCCTGCTGTATCTCCTGGCACTTCTTCCCTGAGTCTGTCTCAGGGGGCCACATGTGAGCCTCAAGTTGCTCTGAGGCCTCCAGCAAACACACCTCCAAACATTGGGTTCTGGAGATGCATAGTCTCTGGCTCCCTTGGGTGCAGACAAATTCCCACAACAAAATGTCCTTTCTATTCTGAGTTTCCATTCTGGGAATCCTGCTCTACCAATCCAGCTCACCTGTGGAAACAGGGCTGAGGTGGACAGTTGTGGCAGTCTGGCCCCATTTTTGTGGTTGTTGTTGTTCTAGAGATTTACTCGGGGCACTCGACCACTGAGCCACATCCCTAGCCCTATTTTGTATTATATTTAGAGACAGGGTTTCACTGAGTTGCTTAGTGCCTGGCTAATTTGCTGAGATTGGCTTTGAACCCTTGATCCTCTTGCCTCAGCCTCCTGGGCTGAGCTGAGCATATGTCACCACTGTGCCAGGCCCTGGGTTTGTTTTATCAGCTTTTTCACTGCTGTGGTAAAAAAATATGAGAAGAACAACTAGAAGAGAAAATGTTTATTTGGGGGCTCTCAGTTTCAGAGATGTCAGTGACCAACTCCATTGTTCTGTTGCTCTGTGCCCAAGGTGGGCCAGAACATCATGTATGGAAAATAAAAGCAGCTCAGGTTATTGAACCAGAAGAGAAAGCAGGGGTGGAGTAGGGGGAGGGAGAGCACAAAGTTGATCCACTTAAGGAGGACAAAATATAAACCAAAGGAAGCTACCAGGGACACACCTCCTCCATCCACACCCTACCTGCCTATAGTTACCTCCCAGTTAATACCTCTCAAAGGACTGATGCATTGATTAAGTTAAGATCTGCATGACCCAGTTATTTCCCCCCCCAAAAAAATTTCTTGCTTTGTTTCACACATGAGTTTGGGGGGGGGGTGTCAACTAATACCTAAACTATAACAAGCCTGAAAGCAAGACAGTCGCCATCAGGTCATAAGAGTGTAGTTTCACCCACCTCCTCCTGATAGTGGGGATTGAAATCAGGTGCGCTATGACACTGAGCTTCTATCAGTCCTCAGCCCTTTTTATTTTTGGAGACAGGGTCTTGCTTGAAATCTGTACATCCATTAGTTGGCGAAGGTGCCAGAACCTTAATAGGGTCAATTGGGTCAACAGGGAACGGAATTGAGAGCACCCACTGCATTCTGAGGCAAGGAGAACACTGACATAAAATAGATGATCAACACAATATCAAAGATATCAGGAAGTGAAAATTAGAGATAATGATTCATCTGCATGCCATGGAGATAACAGAACTTGTGCAAGGGAGAAATGGCTTTGGTGGCCACATCGCATTTCCCAGGGAGGTACAAACCCCGAAGGTAGTCAAAGCAGAGCTCTCTGTTGCAAAACCAACTTGTTAGGAAAAATAAACTGCGGATAGTGCTAAAGTGACAATTGTTGAAATGGCCTTTCAGAAAAATGGCATTCTTCAGTATCCACGTTTGTATCCGACATAACCATCACCCACAAAGCTGAAATGGAGTTTGCTCTCAGGAATCCGGAACTTGCTTCCACTTAAATGACAGGAGCTGCTGCTAAACCCCAGTTCTTAAGACTAAAAATCGGAGGCTGGAATAAACACTAAGAAATGGCCAGTCCCGGACTTGCTCTGATAAAGCCATCGCCCTCCAGTGTTAAGTTTCAACTAGGACTCCAAGGACCTGGTAATCCAAGGCTGGAACCCAGACGAGCTTTTGCTTCTAGTTTAGGCTCCAATCAGTACAAGGTACTGGTACTTGGGCGGACAAGGAATGGAAATCACAGGAGCCTCTAAATCGAAGCTTGCTAACCCAATAAACGCAGGAAGCAGGGAGGACAGGGATTCTGCGACAGAGATGAAGCCCCACCCAAACAAAACTCGGTTCTTGGGCGGCCAAAGAGAGGAGAGCGCTGGGAAGACTGATCTGGGAAAGAAAAAGCTCAGGCGCCGCTATAGCCAAAGGGCTCCGGAACAGAGGAGCAGTGGCCCTGCCAGCCTGGCTTCCACTAAGGAACTCCGATCCCGGCAACCGCGGAAACTGCACTTTAGGACCCCTCACAGCTGTGTATTCGGCGGTGCCACCGAGAAAATGCGCCCACAGAACAACTAGCTGAGCCAAGACCAAGAGAAAGTAGGCAGGAGAGAATGGTGTGCTGGGATTCCCCAAAGGACCGCAACTGGATATTGCTGCCAGCGACAAACTTCCACTTTGGCGCCAACCATGGTGCTGTTATCTAGAATCTGGCGATGCAAAGAAAGGAGGCTTACTGCCACCCAGGCTTGGTGTGAATATGTGCTGTGACGGGAAAACTGTCGGGGGGCGGCGCGCTACTGGTCCCAGAGCAAATGGCAACGCCCAGAAAGACCACCTGGGAAAGGCTGCACCAACCTGCCTAGGGTGGAGAAAGGGAAAGCCCAGAGTGTGGAGAAACATTCTCTCCGTGCAACTAAAGGCAGTGCTAAGGTGAAAAGCAGGCTCCTTTCCTTTTGGGTAAGGCGCTAGTGATCTGGGATTCCAGTTGCTGGCTTCAAAATCCAAAATCCAAAATCCTGCAAAATCCAAACCCAGTTTATGGCTTCACCAAAGCCAAAGGCATTACTTCTGGCTCCATCATCGGTGCCGCAGGTAAATTTACACCAGATGTGAGAAGGTAGCGGGAATGTAGGTGAGTCAATGCTGCTAGTGAGATTTCCACTCCCACTGGCTGTCTCCAAACCCACACTTCCCACATAACAAAACCTTTCTTTTTCTTGCCCAAGTCTTGGTCCCCAGCTACTGACCCATAGGGCTGCACGTGGTGAGAACAGGCTGAGTATCACCCAAGGCGGGCATGCATCAGGCTGGTCTAAGGGAAAAGTAGGGCCTCCAGGTCACCAACAGCTGTGCCACCAGGAAGCAGTGCTGGGCCCTTCTTTCATGCCACCCCTCTGTCTTGGTCTGGGGCCCCTCTTCTTTTATATACATCTCAGAGCTTTTAAGGCAAGTGAGAAAAACACATCCCTTTGGGACAGGAAACTGCCACCAAACCATCAAAGGAGGGCTCCCTAATTACTTAGCTGGGGTTCTGTCAATGAGTCATTTTAAATGACTCATTGATGGCTTCTAGGTCTTTGAGGTGTTGCAGTGGTGGCAAAGTTTCAAGCACTTGAACCCTCCCTTTCCACTCACTTTTCAAGTAAGACTGATACCTCTGAATTACTTTTTTCTACAAAGTATGGAGGTGCCACTGCACAGAAGAAAATTGATCTGTCCCATGATTTTTTATGCTTCCCCCAAACAGCTGCACTACTAGAAGGGATGCCCACGAGATTACAGACTCCTCCATGTGCTTCTCTAGCAGCCCTTAGGATCTTCCATACTCCTCTGGCTGATTTCATCAAATCAATTCCATCATTTTCCAAGATGAACCTCAGCTGTTTGCAGGAGGGGACAGGTGCCCCAGAGAGGTAAGGGGACCCCTTTTGGACCCTCATCTCACCTACTCTCAAGCTGGCTACTACAGTCTTCCCCCACTATCCTACCAGTTCCTCCCCTAGCCAAAACCCTCTCTGGCACTTGAAGCATCTCCAATTGCCTCCTTTGCTGTGGGTCTGGAGAATGAAAGAAGAAGTGCCTTGTCCCCACAGGAAAAGTTACAGCCATCTTATCAGGACCAAGAGGCCAGGGCAGAGAGCTGTTTAAAGCAAAATTGGGGGCCCATCAGTCCTATCTCCCACACATCTACCCCTTTCCTACTTCATTCATTCATTTATTCATTCACACTTTGCAGTACTACAGATTGAACCCAGGTACTTGAGTCATGCTGGGCAAGTGCTACACCACTGAGCCAAACCCCCAACACCTCCCCTCCACCCTAGCCTTGTATCTTAGCAGAAATGTTGGAAATTAGCACCCCTAGTGGTAAGGGTGACCAACTCCAGTTTAGGAATCTAAAGAGGAGTATGGTAGGAGTTACTCCCCTGAAGGAGTGTGCATCAGAGCTACTTCAGGCCTTCAAATTCAGTCTAATTCCAGTGTGGTGTGCACGTGTGAGAATGGCCAGAGACTGCTCATGGGAATGGCATATTCCCCATGAAGAGACTCTAAGTCTTTTGCAGTCTGAAATTGGCTACATTCTGGGCAGGCTGGCAATGTCAGGTGTATAGGTGCCAGGCCATGGTTTCAACCCCCAGGGCCAGTTGTGGGGCACAGATAAGCATGTGATGTGGAGCCTTTCAAAGTATCTGTCCTCATTTGTCATTGGAAAGAGGAAACAAAGTGTAAACAGCGAGAGATATGTCTGTAAAATGTCATTAAGGAAACCTTCACCAAACCAAGATATGAAGCACACTAACAAGACTTGTTAGGATATTATTGACTGAAAAAAGGTGAAACACAACAAACTTTCTCTAACATTTGAGGCAAAAATGCAGAAAGGAAGTTTGGAACCACAGCAATGTGCACAGGTGAACCTTGTGGGAAGTATGGGCATGGTTCAGAAGCTATGCAATAATGTCTCAGAAAGATAGTAATAATACATGTCCATGCTTTCCAGGAAAACAAAGAAAAGCTTTTCCTCTGCCTTGGGAGGTTCAGTGGCCTTGGTTGGGACTGTGAAATAAAATGGAAACAGCTGAACAGAACCAAAGGCATTACAGATTTATGAATTTTAAGTTTTGTGTATCGGAGGCATTAGAGAAAGAACTAATTACTCCAAAGGAGAGGTGAAATTAGAGAACTTACAATCACCTTAATAGGAAATTAAGATAGTTTTTAGAGAATGTCTGTTTGAGTGTGGTGGCAAATTCTCTTATCAGAGAGAGATGTAATTGTTTCTGGGTGAGTACTAATAATGATCAAGGTATTTGGGAAAGCCCTATTTCTAGGTATAAAGAGATATTTCAGAAACTCAAATGCCTTTAGTTCAAAATAATCCTTATGCCAAAGCATATATTGAGGGTGACTTTCTTTCATAATTCCCTTTATTAGGAAAACTCCTAATTGTAACAATTGTTTTTAATTAGGTTCCTGTCGCTATAACAGAATCTCAGAAACCAGGCAACTTATTAAGAAAATAAACACATTTTCTATGGGTTCGGAAGTCAAGGAGGTCAAAGAATATGGTGCAGGCAACTGAAAAGAACCTTTGTGGTACCTTGTCTTATGATGGAAAGGCACAGAAACATATGTGTGAAGACCCACTACTAAAAGCCCTTTCATAATAGGCACTGAAGCCACTCATTGAGGCAGAGCCCTGCTGGCCTAATCATATTTTTAAAGACCCACCTCCCAGATACTGATCCGTGGGGGATTCAGTTCCTATGAATTAGCTTTCAGGGATACATTCAAACCATAGCAAGGATCTCCACCCCCTTTTTTCAAATGTCAATTTGAGGCTCAATACTGAGGTAACAGTGATCACCTCTGGGCCTGGTAGTTCAGGTGAAGACAAAGACCATGGTGACCAATAAACAGCAATAAAAAAGACAACATTCCCCAGGGTCAGTAACACTGAGATAGAA
This sequence comes from Ictidomys tridecemlineatus, assembly GCF_052094955.1. Lineage (NCBI taxonomy): Eukaryota > Metazoa > Chordata > Mammalia > Rodentia > Sciuridae > Ictidomys > Ictidomys tridecemlineatus. Next base: position 204,525,728 of record NC_135477.1, read on the forward strand.
AGTGCACAATTCTTCCCATTGCTGCCTCTTGCCTCAACAGAGATCTCCACTATGTCACCTCATTCACCAGCCAAAAAGAGAGCATTTTCCATTGGTCTCCTGGATTGAAAATTTACCCTTCCACCTGGCCATTTAGTGTCAGTTTTGCATCCTTGTTGCAGCTCAAAGGAGTTTGCTTTGAGATGCTCTCTAGAAGAGATGGAGGAATTTTTAAATACCCTGATTCTCTAGTCCCTGCAGGGTGAAGAGGAGCTCCCTGAGTAGCACTCCCAATACACTTATGGAAGATTTCTTTCTGATCCTTTAACATAGTGTCTGCTTCCTGGTGCTACTTTTATTTTCGGGTACAGTTGTTTCTAATGATCTAGGGCTGTATTCAGTTACTGATTCCAGGAGCTCACCTAGCTCTGGGTTAAAACTATGTGTCTCTCCTGTGAGTGTCCATGCAGTGCGTGGAGACAGCATGAACCTGGGCCTAGTTGAGTTCAGATTACACAAGGCATCTTGAGTTCGTGAATGCTATGACATTAATGTGAACCACTAGGAATCTAGTGAGAATTTCTTCTTTCATCAAACTTTGGTGTGAATCTGAGTGCACTTGCCTGAGGAACATGTACTGAGGACAGTGAATGCAGACATCATTCCCCCTAGAAAGGGGAATGTGTACATAGAGGGTGATATTAAACAAAACCCCTTTAAACTGAAGGTTCCCTGAAATCACTTTCCACATTGGGCCATGCAGATGCTAGCCAGAAAAGGGGCAGGTCCTAAGGTAAGTTCCACAACTACCAGCAGCAAGGGTAGAGTGTGGCTGGAAATATGTATACCAGGCCTAAGAGCCAAAAGTATTCTTAACATGAAAATGTGGGGAAGGAAAGCATAAATCACTTTACATTTAGCTTACATTGGCTATAGATAAGAGAGGCATTACAATGCAAAATGGGAAAATTTGGGGACTAGTGGGACAGTTCACTTGTTGTTTCTGGATTGGTCAATGTTCATAGTCCAGAAAGTTCATAATAAGCTAGAAAGGTAGATGTGGTGGCCTTGGTAAACTGCCACATGGGGTTATAAGTGAAAATTTCAGCATATATTCAGGAATGTGGGACATATCTGTTAGTCTGACCCTAAGCAGTGAACTTATTGAAAATCTCTCTCTTTCTCTCTCTCTCTCTCTCTCTCTCTCTCTCTCTCTCTCTCTCTCTCTCTCTCTCTCCTCTATCACTCTATCTCTCTCTTTCTCTCTCTCTCCATGTCCTGGTCTTGAAATTTGGAGTATCTCAGTTTTTTTTTTTTAACTAGTGATAAGTAATATGGCATGAAGGGTTCAGTCTCTGGATAAAATTAGAGTTAGGATTATGGTGAAGGAGGCAGGGAAGTTCAAAGGGAGAATAGGAAAAAGGATGCCAATAGAAAAAATGAGAGAGGGAGGGAGGGAACATTCATCCTAGATTTCTGAGTTTCTGTTAACATTTCTAGGTATCATTACTCAACACAGGGAATCCACAAGGAGGGTAGGCTTAGTGTTGAGTTGTCTGAGTGCATCCAGTGCATGTGTTCAGAACAGAAAAAGGAATCACTATTGGAGTATTAGAGCTTGAATTGGGGGAATAGATTCATGTGGGGGATAGATTTACTCTCCTGCTTGATATTTCAGGACAAGGGATTGGATGGGCCCTTTGCAAGTGAATGTATGGCATGAGAAGGATGCAGATACAGGTCCCCTGTGAACTCAAACTGTTAAAAGGTGAATGTGTTACCACATCCAAGTCCATGTACTCACCCCTGGTAAGCAAATACTTGGAAATCAAGAGTTCAGAAACAATCAGGTTTACTTAAGGTTGGCACCCTGAGAAAGTGGGGTGTGAACATCATTCCCGGAAAGACCACATCAGGGAACTCAGGAGCATGAATGGGGTTGTAAAGAAAGGGAAATGAGGTGTAGTAAGCAATGGGCAGGAAGAAGGTGTGATGGGGATAATCTTCATCCAGGGCATCTGTCTGCTTCACCGTTTTTCCTCCTCAGAACATTCCAACCAACATGATCCTTCTGGAAATAGTTCTATATTTCTTTAGCTACACTCATTTTTCTGCAAGTTAGATCTCACAGGAATTTTCATGCTTTGTGTTAACTGATGCACAGAAGTGAAGACTTAGGAGGTGCATTCCACATTCTGATGTAATCTGAAGGTCACCAAATGATCTAGCTTTCATCAATCTAAAGAAAGGCTACGTAGCAGTGAACATAGTGGGAAGTTAGGTGCAAACTTTCTTTAGAATTTACAATACTTGGCAAAGAGAAGGGAAGGAAACTTACCAAGGAACAACTCAAATGACATTTACGAACATTGAGGAAAAACTGTACTTGTTTTACTTTGTCTATAACTAAGTAGGCCTTTCCTCAGACAAAATTTTATAGTTTGAAAGAGACTGAACAATATGCATAAAATTTATTTAAAAATTACAAAGAAAAGTTTTAGAATATATTCTAGTTTGTTATAATGATTTATCCTCACTTTGGAGGGCAAACTACACTTTGACAACATAAGTAGGAAGGAAGTGGGTGTAATATTTTAAAGGGAAATGTAAGGAATGAACCTAATTTTAAAATACATCTATACTCAAACCCAAATGTTAACTTTTTGTTCAGTGTACATCTTTCATGTTTTTCCAGTACATTCTCTCTCTCTCTCTCTCTCTCTCTCTCTCTCTCTCACACACACACACACACACACACACACACACACACACACACACACATACACACACACACACTCACACACCTACAAGCTGAAGATTATCACAATCCAAACATTTAAATTGGGCAATAGCTGGCAATAAGGGATTAGAAATAAAATATTATGAATCCAAATCAGGACATATGAAATTGGTGAACACAATCTCATGATATGGTTACAACTTATTAAGTGATGGAAAGGTAGTGAAACAATGGTATGTATCTCAGAGTTCCACTTGTTTTATATGCATGAATATTTTGAAAATAAACAGCTCCTCAATAGCTTCTCAGAATGTGAGAAGTACTAGTTCACCCTCCAACTCCCCCAAGATAGATACTCAGGTACTTTGGGGACCAGGCCACAAGCCCGTCTGCCTCAGTCACCCACCTTTGGTCTCTGAGATCTTCACCATTTTCCCCAGAGACCCTCAGCTGGAGATAGGATGTTCCAGTAACACTTCTGTGTTTGTTCAGACAGTATGTGACAAATTTCTTGTTCACTTTGCTTCCTGCCTTTTTCTGTGGCCTGCCCAATAAAAGGGTCCACCAAATGTGAACTCCTGCCACATGTGTTCCTCCTTATGCTGGAGGCTCAAGATGCAGGCCTGCACTGGGGAGTCCTAGGGACTCAGAGTAAGAGCTTAAGTCAAGAGCCAAAGTTTAGGGTTTAAAGCAAAAAAAGAGAGTACACACTTAACTGCTTGGCAGTTATAGAATCCTTGCCTCATCGCCCTCATGGCAGAAACTGTGTCTAAGCTATGCGGAGGAGAGCCCATTTGAGAAGATTTAGAATTCACCTTGCTTCAGCCTGGAATGAATAGGCGACCAACCAGAACCGACTCATCCACCAGATGGATGGGGCCTCATATTACTTTTGAAGCCACATGCAAATAGATATAATTTCATTCAAAAGCCACAAAGAGGAGAGGGGTAAAAATAAAGGGGGGGGACAAAAACTCCAAGTTCAAAAAAAATGTTTCATATGGTATAAAATTTTTAACATTGCCTTTAAGCCAACAGAGCCATAAGATATGATTTTTCTCTTATGGAGGAAAGGACTGATGAAGGTAAAAGCAGGGCTAGGGTAATGTACGTATGGATGCGACCCTGCCAACAGAGCAAGGGCACCATCACCCAGCGTCAGGGGTGTGCACGCACGAGCACAGGAGCAGGAGTAGGCAGAGGGGCCGAGAAGAGGGCCCGAACCTACACCTGCTTCTGCGCCTTCAGTGTCTCTGCCTTTAGCTTCCAGAAGGGCCTCCCGCATTTTAATTCATCTCATGAAAAGAATCCAGAAAATCAACTTCAAATCATTGCGTTAAACATTGATTTGATTTTTTTTTTCTTCCACATTCCCAAGAGAATGTTCCGAAATGTATGATGTTTGTTTACAGTTGTGTGCGTTTGAGAATTTCTTTGTGGCTGCGAAAGGAATATCCCTGTGGATGAGTAGGTTGGAGAGCGCCAGTGAGGGTCTTCCAGCAGACCCAACCAGGAAAGCTCCTTTCTTGACTGGCGGAAGCACCAGCAAGCAGCCCTGTGAGGGGAGCAAAAGCAGCAGGTGGCCCTCTGAGCGGCCATGCAGGGTAGAACCGGGGAGAAGGCACTCAAGGAGTCTGTGAATCCGGCAGCCCTGTCTGTCCAGTGTCCTGGATTCTGTTCATGCAGACGGTGGTGACAAACAGGATCAGAAGTCGCACTTACTTAACACTCTGAGCCTCAGAGACATGCAGCAGATGGCAGCCCTGTGAACCTGGCCTGGGAAAACACTGGAACTTGGGGCCTGCACCTTCAGAGTGTCGTTTCTGGCATCCACTAGTTGTGCAGCCTCTACCACTTTAGACTGAAGAATGACACGTGGTAGGGACAGATCCATCGCTGATTCTGACCCATGAGAGAAGGTCTCTTCTCCCTCTAGTGGGTCGGGAAACTAGTCCAGAACTTAGCTCATGTGCATGTGTCTAAAGAGGCAAGTGCAATTGTTGATCCTAAAGTCAGTCTCAAATTTTGAGCAACAGTGGAAATGGGATTAGGGTGGAAGTATGGTCAGGTTCAGATTGAAGCCTTTCACTTCAAAATCTTCCTTTCTGGATTTATCTGTGTAGCAGCTCTTTGGTCTTCAGTTTCAAGGTCCACTCTTCCTGTTCTCTGCCTACCCCTCAAGCACCACCACTCTCAGGCCCTACCCACAAGGTGGACTCAGGAGCCCAACTCTACTCCTGTTACCAGAAAGGATTGATAAAAATCCTGGTTTGTCTCCCTGCATTCATGTTTATGAAGTAAATACATACAAAAGAGAACAAAGGATATTTATGAGAGCATTTTGGATGGAAGAGCACTTAAAAAAAAGGAAAACCCACAAACTTCCAAGGTGAAATATGAGAGGAATTATCATTATTATTATTTATTTTTTTATTTTGTCCTCATGTAAATGTAATGACCAGTATAAAACAAACATTTTGAAAATATCCTGAAAACCAAGAAACCATGTAATTACTTACATGTTTTATTAAATAATTTATATTCACTTTTCAAAGCTTGTAAATAGAAAAAAAGGTGCAATATGTTAGTAGGAATAAAGTTGAATGTGGTGTTGGTTTCATTTCTTTTTGTGGTCATGTGTGTGAGTGTTTGGGTGTTGAGAACACACCAAGAGTTAAAGCATAATGAAATTTATCACTATTATAGATCTGTCTTGGGAGAAGAATCTGTGTTGAAGACTCAAAATGTGCCAAGGTCTTCTAGTATATAATTCTGGGAAGAAAGTGGATTCAATAAGTTGTGTATTTATAGCTTCTATAGCACTTTCCTTAGAAGGAAAGTGAGGGATGACTTCAAATTGCATCAGAAACTTTACACTCATAGAGTATAAGAGAATGAAGCAGTTTGGTTCTGAGTCAACACATAAGATGATAGTTCTCTAGGTTTTTAAGTCCAAGTATAAAAGGTTAATCCCTTGGAATGACATTTATGGTTGTATTTGTTCTTGGTATTTGTCTCCTGGGTTAAAATTTCACCCTCAGTTTTTTGCATTCAGTCTTAGTTTGGCATTCTTGTTTCAGACCAAATGGCTTCCTTTCTGCCTACTTCTCTTTCATTTTCTTTTCATTCCTTCCTCCCTACTTCTCTTTCTTTCCCCATCCCTCCCTCCCTCTCTTTCTTCTCTCTCTCTCTCCCTCCCTCTCCCTCTCTCTCTCCCTCTCCCTCTCCCTCCCCCTCTCCCTCTCTCTGTGTTTGTTTTTCAGATACTGCACACAACTTTGATATATCCCAAGCTCCAGGATGACTACTGTGACTCCTATTGCCAATGCAGTTCCAGACACTTACTTTTTCATGGACCTCTAGGTAGTTTCTTCTTCCTGAGTCTTTTCTTCTGGCACTCCAGAGCTATACCCAGTGATGTCCTTTCCTTACCAAAGTTTATCTAATTCTGACTGCTGACATGTTCTTGCCTTAAGACTACACGAGTGTTTCTCCTGGAGCAGAAAAGTAATGATGCTTGGGGGCAGTGTGAATCTGGAATCTGGAAAGGAGAGTTCAGATTACACTGGTATCCAGAGTTCTTGACTGTTATGGTGCTAAGTGGAGCCATAAAGAGATGTTATGAGGTCAAAGATTAGAATCATAATTGAAGATTCATCAAGAGAACATATTGGGTGAGAGTAGGGGCAAAACAATTGTATTTAAAAAAGGCAAAGAGGAAACAAAGTACATAAGATGGGATGCTGTAAGCTTTTGAAAGTATGAATTATTGACAGATATTATCAATATCATTCACCAAAAATCAATTAGAAAAGTCATTAAAATTATGGAACTCTTTTCAAATTCCCACGGATAAATACACAATACTAAACACTTCTGTAGTAGGAAACATAATCATGGCTTCACTAATATTAGACACAAATTTAAAAAAGTACATATTTAAATGGCATATTAAAAAGTATTCAAAACTTATATTACAGCATCCAGGGATGAAGGTCAGTGGTGGAGCACTTGCCTAGCATGCGTGAGACCCTGGATTTGATTCCTGCTATATAAAAAAAAGAAGGAATTTTCATTATAATCCATGTTATTAAAAGGTCTAAGGGCTGGGGTTGTGACTCGGGGTCAGAGCACTTGCCTGGCACCTGTGAAGCATGGGGTTTGATCCTCAGCACAACCTAAAAACAAATAAACAAAATAAAGATATTGTGTATAACTAAGAGAAGAATTTTAAAAATTGTTGGCAGAAGGACCTTTCTCAATACTGTTTGAATGAATTCGGTAGGCTCCTGGAATATGCAACATATCCACGTGTTTTAACAAATTTAAATATACTATTTTGATACAGGATTTTCACTTTTATGAATTTATTCCACAGATTCATTCGCAGAAACAAGAAACTCTATTAAGGAAAATATAGTGTTCTTTAATAGTACAAGATAAAAATCATCCACTTGGTTAGAACTAAGGCAACCCTTAGAATCTGAGGGGCAATAAATTGTATGAAGCTTCTAGGACATATTAAATGTCCTTGTAATTCCAAGAGGTAGTGAGCAGTGTGATTTAACATGTATGTATTCCAAAAGGTAATGAGCAGTATGATTTAACATGTATGTACATTTTAATAGTAGTGAAAACAAGGCTCCCTGTTGAACTGGAATCATGTAGATTTTAAATGTATAAACAAAGATAATGATGTTACACAATTTTGTAGATTTTCTGTAGGACCTTTAATCAGAAAAATATTTGGTAACACCAATTCTCTAGTCTCACATCTTTCACTTTCACTCTCTTTTCTTTCTTTCTGGAAATTATTCTAGTGAAATGCAATTTAAGTAGTGAATTTTTTAGTTAGATATAATTAGGTTTTATCCATCAATAATAGATTTCCTCTTAGGCTGGGGTTGTGGCTCAGAGGTACAATACTCACCTAGGATGTGTGGGGCTCTGGGTTTGATCCTTAGCAACACAGAGAGATAAATAAAGGTGTTCAGTCTTCTACAACTGAAAAAAATATTAAAAAATATATATTCTCCATAAAATACTATTTAAAATCTTTTGCTTTTAGGATGTCTTTATTAGGTTAGTTTCATATAATTTTTATTTGAGCAAAAATACAGGTAAAAGAAAACATGTTTTTCAAAATTTTTTCTTGATTTTTTAGTTTTTCTTTTGTATAAGCCTTTCCACCAAGAAATAAATTGTTTAAATAGAGACATTTGTACATTTTCTATATATGTTAACTGCATTACCATAAAGATCCTGTGACCAGAGGCAGACATTCTGCCTTCCAGGACCTCCTCTCCCTAGTGGGTATTAAACTGGATCTGAGTGACACTAGTCTGAGAGAGGCCAGTGTCTGGGAGAGGCTGTGCTGGACAGGGACAGCTATGTGGAGTCTTAGAAACTCCAGGCCCATCCTTAGGTAGATGCAGAATAAAAATACTGTCCAAGGAGACAGACTTCCCATGTAAGAAACTCCTGCCTTCCCCTATGTTCTTTACTAAACTTGGATAGATTTGAGGTGAAGATTTGGAGCTCCTTTGCATTGCTCTCCATGGATACTTTCCACACCTCTGTCCATGAAAAGAGACCTTCTATAAGGCTCTGATGTCCAGTCCACAGCACAGCTCAGAATCAGAGCTCTGTCTCCCACCCCATGCAGCACCCCTCCATCCTCTCTTCTCTCTTCATTCTGTCTGCTTGTAAGCAAGGGAACCAAATATTCATGAGGGCCTGTACAACATCAATTGCCTAGTAATAAGTAAAAAAGGAGACTTTGGTAAGTGATCAGTCTTTCATTTTTCTGGAACAGAAGTAGAAATAAAATCTACCAATCTGAACACTCAGTACTCCTAGGACTCAGTGGTCATGGATCAGGGTTAAAGTTCTGCCTGTTTCTGGGAAGCCTGTCAACAGGACTACATGGATTTCACCAAGAGAAGCTGCCAGGGCAGGCAACTGTCTGGTTGCTTTACAGAATGGCAGTCTCCTGAGGCTGAATTTTATTTCTTCTGTGTCATGGGCATAGGGTTCCAGGCCGGGAGGCAGAAAAAAAACTATGGTGCCTGTGCTCTAGGCAAGTATCTGTGTGGAGGGCAGGCCCAATATAGCAGCCCTCATGGATTAGAGAGCATATCCCAGTGGAAACGTAGGCTACCCCACCAGGGAGTACCCTTGGTCCATAATCTTCTTATATCAGTGACAAAGGCAACTGGGATCTTAGTGTCATCTCTGCAGATTCCAGAGCCTGCTTCACACAGGAGTGACTGGTCCATGACTTTGGCCTCTAGGTCCGAAAAAGCAGTGGCAGGGCTGAGAGAGGAGGCAAAAGGTCGAGTGGCTGCTCAGCATTTTGTGTATACTGATGGCACTCTTGCACAATCTTAAAATAGAGTTCATTACGTTGGATGATAATGGTACTCCTGGGGAAGAGAGAGGTTGGGGAAAGGGGGAAAGAGGAATGGGAAGCTATAGACTTTAAATATGAAATAAACACATATGTTTCAGATTGAAATTCTTATCTCAACTTTTAATAGGTTGAAGTGTCATTTAAATTTTCTAAGCCACAGCTGATAGTCATTGTTCAATCTGTGAAGTGAGAACAAAATTGTTCATTTTAAAAAGTAGGTTTAAGGATGTTATGTATGTGTGGGTCAGTGAGGCACAGTTGTCACACACACCTGTAATCCCAGCAATGAGGAAGCTGAGTAACTGAAGGAGACCCTGTCACAAAATGATAAAAGAGGCTGGAGATGTAGCTTTGTGCTAGAGACCTGGCTTCAATTCCCAACTGAAGAAGAAAAAGGAAAATAGGAGCAAAGTAACTACAATTCCTGAGACATAATACAACAAATAACCTTTGTAAATTATTATCCCAGAAGCATAACCCCAATGAAGGATAAACGCATAAATGTAGCCCTTTAAAAATCTTCCTAACCTAAAAGGATTTTTCACCTTCTTCTACCAGAGCCACTTTATTGGTGTTTTCTTTTTGAAACAGGGTTTTCCTAAATTTGCCAGGCTTTCTACTACTTGAAATCCTCCCACCTCAGGCTCCCAAATAGGTGTGATTGTAGGTATGATCCACTGTTTTCTGGTTATCAGGAATTGGTTATTAAAAAATTGTCAGAAGCATACTTATATTTACATCTTATAGGAACACAGTCTATTCTGTTTAATGATTCTTTTACCTTCAGTGTCATCAACTCTGCATTATTATTTACTTAAGCATATATAAGTGCTTACCTGTGCCAGTCATTATGAAAAGAGCTACAAGCATGACATTTTCTCTCTCAAATGTGGAATTTTATAACAACAAAGATTACTTGAATGCATAGTAGGAATTCTTAGAGTCTAGGAAGGGTGGAAGACTAGTTGTTGGAAGTGACCAATGCACTCTGTTTGAACAAGGATATAACATGAACCCCATTCAATGATTGTTGTAAATATGTGTCAATAAATGAATTTTCAAAGCACTACAACAACAATAACAACAACAACAACAATAAAGATGAATAAAACTAATTTTTTCCTTTCCTTTGGGAGCAGGTGCAGAATTCTGTAGTCCTTGAGTTCTACCTGGAAAGGGACCACAATGTAAGGGGAAATTCCCCACCTTGGGAAAGCTGTGAGCAGGCAAGAACCAATCCACTTACCTGAGAGTTGCTGAGCAGGATCCTTAAAGTCACAAAAATGACTTCCTTTATGGATAGGACTGGAGACTTCTGTATAAGCACCTATCAGGTCTTGGCAGCCCCAAGCTACTGCAGATGAGGTCCTAGTCCCAGGAGATCAGTGCATGCAAAAGTACAGAAGGGAAGAAGAGCCTGCTGGAGGCCACATGTATCCCCCAGGAGCATTCCCACAGCCTGCTTCTGCTTTCTTGGTCCCTGAAACCCATTTCTATTTAAGATCCACTGCCCTGTGCCACCAGCCCCACAAAGGAGCCCTGCAGATTCACACGTCCCTTGGTTGGCCTGGTTGCAATTATAATAAATCCAATTGTTATCAGTTGTTAATTAGATTATGGTTAACATCTTTAACAATAGCTTACTTATCATGAAATGCCAGTCTATCTGCTTCCTTTACATATGTAATATCCCATGTTCATAGCTCTTCTTCAGGGCATGTATCTCTGCTCTTACAAAGGCTTAATTCATTATCCCAAATTGGCTGACTATCAACTCAAAGCTGGCTTCCTTCCAACTTTGAGGCTCTGCAGCCCACTGGAGTTTCCTTCTATACCCATCTTCCTTGTTGCTTCATATTCAAGTGACAGTAGTCACCTTTATGTTATTAAAAATTATTATAGGACCAATTGTTCTGTTTTTTTTAAAAAAATATTGATTTCTTAGTTGTATTTAGACACAATACCTTTATTGTATTTATTTATTTTTATGTGGTTCTGAGGATCGAACCCAGGGCCTCACACATGCTAGGTAAGCGCTCTACTGATGAGCCATAACCTGAACCCTGACCACTTGTCTTTATATGTATTTGTAGTACTGGGAATTAGACTCAGTTGTGCTCTAACACTGAGCCACACATCTAGCTGCTGCCCCTTTTAATTTTGAGGCAAGTTCCAGGCTGGCCAGGAACTTGCCATGATTCTGCCTCATTCTTGCCAACAGCTAGAATAACAAGCTGGTGTGCCACTGTGCCCATCCATATCAATTTCTTTTACATAATTCACATCTACATATTTTCCCTTCATTCTAAGGAACATCTCTGACTCTTGTTGTATCTGCAATCTTGTGACACAAACCAGTAAAACCAAAATGTTCAGCATGGCCAGTATACCATGGGCTTTTCAAATTGCTGAGAGTCAAAAATGAGCCTTTCAGTTCTCTTATGAGGATCATCTGTATCCATTGGTTCCCACACAATAACAAGTCATATAACCGCACTGTGATAACTTCTAGGAAAAAATGGAATATCATTAGACAAAGAGTTCTGCTTTCAGGCTGCTTCGCCCTAACCACCATCATCCCTTGAAATATCATTAATTTCCTGGGAGGGATCAGGATGCCCTTTCAGAGTCTTTGTTTCTGATGGTGCCATTGGAAGCAGTGGATGATATGCCAAGGATTCTTGTTGTAAATTACACTACCTGGCTCCCCATTCATTATCTTATTTTTAATACAAAACCAAGGAAGGAAAGAACCTGGGAATGAGGTGAGGCCCTGGATTTAAATGAGGTCATTAGGTCTGTGGTTCTAGTGATCAGAACTCAGCTGTAGCAGCTTTTTATTCTTTACCAAGAAAAAGATAGGGGAGTGAGCTGAGATGCAAAAGCAAGTTGGGAGCTGAGATCAGCCCTCTTCTCCCAGTCCTTGGTCATCCTGACAGGTGTCTGTATGTGTGTGTGTGGGGGGGGGTGGGGGGTGCGGGGGGGTGTCCTAATTAAGCCTTCTGAGGATGGGTAGGGATGGAGTGGGGGAGGCAGTCAGGGACTGGTGTTGTCTTAGCTCCAGGCCTGTCTCCAGCCTGGATGTTTAGGTGAAAGACCCTAGCCCAGTTAGCCCAGTTACCTAATGCCAAGATATGAAACCAAGATACCAGGCACGCCATAAACAGGTTCAGGCACCAGGCATGCTTTCCGGACAACTGGTTGAAGAACAGAGCACCCGCATCCTAAGGCATGAATGAATAAACAGAAACAGATAAGCAGGAACATAAAGAATAGAATGCAGACCTGTGGTTTTTGGAATGCAGACCTGTACCCCCTAGGTGGCCTATATGCTAGATTTAAACAAACCAATAAGAAACCTGTTTCTTCCCGCGCACGTGAAACCTGTCCCAAACCCTATAAAAATCTCTGTATCCCCAAGCCTGGTGTGCCAGTTCACCAAAGCTGAGGTTCTGCTGGGCACCCGCAGGCGCCTGTGTCCCAATAAACAAACCTCTTGCTTTTGCAGCCAGTGTTTCATGTGATTCTCCTTGGACAGGGATACCGGGGGTCTTTCATTGGACGGGGGTCTTTAACATAGGAACATAGGAAGAGAAGCTAACCTTGTAGGAGAATTGTGGGAACTTCTAGGAAAAGGAACATAGGAAACAATGGTATAAAAGGAAAACGTTGGGAAACATGTTGGGGGTAAGAGACTCAGAACTCGCTCTATTTTCTTGGAGTGGTGTTCTCAGCCTGTCCCAGCAACAGAATCATATGGGGAGAAATGTCTCCCCCTTCCCTGACTCCACACACACACAGACAAGAAGCCCCAGAAACCAAGTTGAAAGATTAAGACATTGGTTGGGGTGTATGTTGTAGTATTTTTGGTAAATTTTAATCAACTTCTGTAAGCACATTTTCTGACTTGATACATTAGGATAATAGACTTATTCCCAATGAGGATTAGATGATAGCACAGGCAAGGACGATCTCACATTCAGTTATGGTTCTGTTTTTCCTATGCTAGCGCACCGCCTGAGTCCAACACTTGAAACAGGGTTGTGCTGTTATATAGGTTTAACACTGGCTCATTTACCAGCAATTACCTCCCGTGAGCTCCCGCTCTGTCACATGCTTGCATAAGTTGGAGAGAAGAAAAGACTTGAACCCTGACATCTACTTCTTACCCTCAGTGGTGACAATGCTGTCATCTTGTTTTTTTGTTTTTTTTTTAAGAGAGAGTGAGAGAGGAGAGAGAGAGAGAATTTTTAATATTTATTTTTTAGTTCTCGGCGGACACAACATCTTTGTTGGTATGTGGTGCTGAGGATCAAACCCCGGCCGCACGCATGCCAGGCGAGGGAGCTACCGCTTGAGCCACATCCCCAGCCCTGTCATTTTGTTTTTGAGGTCCCCGAATAGTGAATCCAATGACTTCTACAGATTTCATGACTTCTAAGCAGGTTAAGCTGAGAGACTATGATTGGCATCTGGGAAGCCAGTGAAGTACTTTACTCCTGCCTCCTCTGACCAGGCAGGAGTGGATGCACCTGGACACTTTGCTAGCAGTGCAGGTATTGGGTAACCAGGTGGGTGGCCCTAATAAAGGAGCAGAAGTCCTCCCGGTGAATGGGGAGCCCAATCACACTAAGAGGAGTTCCAACCCAGAGAAGCTGAAACCCGCCTTTCCCATACAGAGGCCCCAAGAGGTGAAGGGTCTATGCTCAGGGTGTGCGCCTGTGATGACTGCCTGGAGGCCCTGGGTCTTCAGGTGTAAGCCTGGGCAGCAGAGAGGGCTTTATCCCTGCTCCCACCACCATCCTAAGCACAGCTCTTTTAAGCTTGTTCTCCAGTTTCTCTTGCCTCAGTTTACCTGTCGACCCCTCTGATGCCTGGTGCAATTGGGTTTTCTCTCCAAAGGGGCACAAGGAGGCTTCAGCAGCACCCTTCAGTAGCTAAAGAAAAAAAAGAGGAAGCACTCCTTTAGGCATGCTTGGGGTTTTTTCCTAAAAGGAATCCAGGGGTTTTCGACCTTCTGGCACCACCTAGTGGACAGCAAGATTCAAGAACCTCGAGGTCAGAGGCAGTGTGAGGGGGATGAAGCACGAGGGGAGTGAGTCTTTGCTAAGTAGGGTCCATATCAAGTAGCCTGATGGCAGTTTCCAACTGAAACAAAGTTCTGAGGGGTCTTAAAATAGTTGCCTTCCTCATCTCCATCAGTTCCTTTATCCCCCCAAGTGCAAGCGTGTTTCTCATATCAGCTTGGCATTTTCTGCCACCCGCACTCCAGGGCAGTTGTCCAAGCCTTCCCCAAGGCACCAGAACTCACCCCTAATCTTAAAGAAGACTAGGCCTCTTACCATGAATGGGAAATGAACATTCAGATAGTTTAAGAATTAGAGAATGCAGTAGGAGAAGGTTTACTATAAAATTCACGAATCTCATAAAGCTAATGTACCCTCAGAGCTTCTGAGAAGGTCCCTAGCCTTGTAACTTGGATACTTGAGGTTTTTCAGTCTTCCTTAAATAGATTTCGCTCGCCCTCACCCTATTACTAGAACTTCCCCCTCCACAAAATCTGAATACATGCCTACTGGAGTGGTGAGTCTCAGAAGGGTATCTTGGAATTTTAAAAGATATGAGTGTCAAAGAGGAGCTGGGAGAGGAGAAAGAGAAAGAAGGAACTAGAAGGACCTGAACTCTGAGACCTTCTCTGACTTACCTCCAAGTCTAGAGCCAAACCCAGCTTGGCAGACCTAAGGCCTTGACTGTTGCTTAAAGATCCTGATACCTGATTCAGCCCTTGTTGGAGAATTACTTTCATATCACTTTAAATCCTGTGTTTAATAAACAACATTGTACTTGGCTAACAGGAAAAGCCAGGGATCTCATTTCAACTATTTTATGTAAGATTTTTCCATGTCTCCAGGGTGGAACATTAACACATTGCTAAGACATTATTATAGGAACAAATGTATAAACTCATTGATTATATAGGATGAGGACTCAGTGGCCAAAGATGGCTTCATTTACTCTGGAGAAAAGAATTCTTGGGAAGAACTTGCTAGGACCCCAGATGAAGCTGTGTACTTCTTAAGTCTAGTGAACAGGGGGTGCAGTGTCTCTGCTCTACTTATCGTGCTGAGCAGCAGAAAGCCCTCATGCTTCTCAAAGTTGCAGGTCTCTTAAAACATGAGAAGACACAGGAACTAGAAGGGGAGAGAGTGAGAGTGGAGAGCTTCGGGTGATCTCACCTCACAACTTCCTCCTGGTTCTGTTTTTCCCAAATGGAAAATGGATATTGGTACTTTTTGCCACTTTCTTTGTAAAATTTTGATCCCAGCACCTGGACATTTGGGGCCTGAGGTCTCTGCAGTGCCCACCACTCCTTCCTCTCTCTTCCTCTCATAAATGACTGAACACTTTTCAGTGAGATAAATCTCCTTTTTAAATTTATCCAATTCTGTGGCTAATTATCATATTCTGTGTACCTTTTGATCTATTCATAATTGTGGTTTTTCTTTTATTAAAATTTACAACATGATTAAAGCCTTTTCCTTTCACCTTTGGAATTCAAATTTTGTGTGGTATTGAAGTCAAGAGAGGAAATAGCAGGGTTGGAACTGTGACCTGAGCAAGAGCACAAGGATGTGGGAGTCACTAACATCATAGAAATTCAAATTTCAAAAGTGAGGTAAAATGTTCATTAATATTCTGTCACATTCTAAACATCTGCCTTCTCTCCAAAGTAGGTAAGTAGGTAGATAGTCATATCTTAGTGACTCTCAAACAGTTGGTAGAAATACATAAGATAAGATCATTTGAAAGCAAATATGGGAGCTGAGGGTCTAGCTCCTAGGTTGAATATTTTTCTAGTGGGCTGTAGGCTCTGGTTCTGATCCCCAGAGCCACAGAACACAAGGTGTTGAGAGCTGAGGGGGAGAGTGGAAGAGAAACCCAATAAGGCAACACAGATTCAGCATTTCACTGTGGATACTTGATGTGTGTGAGAATGCTTCTAAAACTGAAATTCCACTTTTTTTGAGGAGGAAATTATGCTTTAAAGGGAGGAGGACCCACAGTTATCACTTCTAGTATCTAGAGGTAGTGACACCAATGATTATACCCCTCAGAGTGCCTTACTTTTTTCTGGCCTAGTTCTTTAAGAAAAAAGTAGAGCAATAACATCTGGGTTAGGTGCTGGTGTTGTGCCTCAGTGGTAGAGCTCTTGCCTAGAATGTGTGAGGCACTGGGTTTAATCTTCAGCACTACAATGAAATAAAGGTATTGTGTCCAACTACATAAACAAAACAAAACAAAAACCAACAAACAAAAAACAGCTGGGCTAAGTGGCCCACATCTGTAATCCCAGGGACTTGGGATGCTGAGGAAGATGGATGGCAAATTCAAGATCAGCCTCATTAACTTCAGGAGTTCTTAAACAACTTAAGAAGACCTTGTCTCAAATTAAAAAAGAAAAGGGCTGGGCATGGTTGCACATGCCTGTAATGCCAGTGACTCAGGATGCTAAGACACGAGGATGGTGAGTTCAAAGCCAGCCTCAGCAATTTAGCTAAACCCTTAATAATTTAGTGATTCTCTGTCTCAAAATAAAACCTAAAAAAAGCTGATATGTGGCTCAGTGGTTAAGCACCCAGGTTCAATTCCCAGTTTACGTAAATGAACAAATAAATAGGCTAGATTTTTGTCTCAATGATTAATCTCCCCTGGGTTCAATGCTGGTACAAAAATTAATAGTTTAGAAATAATGGGAAACAATAGGCAAGCCCACCTTACCCAAACACTGGAAAGCAAATCTCAACAATGGGATGATCTGAAGTTAGGATCCCAGAGAAGACTTGCCCCATCACTAAAGCTGCCCTTGTTCCTGACCAGGGAAAGCCCTATTCTCTGCTCATGAAATAAGAATGTTTTTAAACTTTTTTTTAACAAGTATACATGTTTTTGTACATTCTTCCCTAAAGATGGATTACAATTTACTTTTTATGAATTAAAGTAGGGGGGAGCTTATCTTGTTATACAAACCCTCTATACTGATTTCACATAACTTATGGTGACAATCTGTGAAATGTCAAAAAAGTCTGTCTGCCTTTTCCATTTTTAAACCACTCTATTTCTACTGCTCAGATAACAGCTGTCCCATAAACCTGCTCCTCTCAGCTGTGGGCTGCTACCTGGAAAAGCCAGGCCTTGGAGGTAGGGAGGGGCCCAGTAGGAAGCCTGGGGCTGAAAATAGTATTTCTAGGGGCTAGACCTGTGGGTGAATTTGTTGGGCAGCCTCTAACTCCTGACCTCTGACCCTTAGACTTTGCCTCCCACTGAGGCTGTGTCACCATAGAGTAAGCCCCCATCCTGTGCCTTGTCCTTGAAGAGTTAACTTTCCAAAACAGTGAAAGAAAAAGCTGCTTTTATTTGAGCTTCTGCAGACTGTGAACTTCTGAGCCCCTCCCCTTACATACTGGGTATAAAGTTCTGAAACTACCTGAATCAGAGTTCAGGGAATTAATTGATTACAGTGAAATTTGTACCTCTGAACCTGGCTACAGCCAAATAGAATTGTTTTCTGCTATCTTTAGAACCCTGCTTGTCTGTTCCTACAACACTCCCAGGATGATTGGATCTGCCTCTAGGATTAGGAGATCCTACCTTCTGAAGAAATACCCCCTGAGATCCTATCTCCACTCAACTTTAGACACTGTGCTTCTGATCAAGAGGAGCCCAGAAGAGTAGAAATGATCAGGCAAACGGTCCCTGGAGACTTTTTCTCCTCTGAGACACTGCAGCTATGGACAAATATTTGCCCTGCTGTGTGGAAGGTGAGGCTCCAGGGACCCAGGGGCTGCCAAGCCCTAAAGGAAGCAGATTCTGGGCCCTGGCCTCTTCTTTTCTATCTCAGACTGGACTTCCTTTCTTGGGATCCCCAGGACTTCAACTGTGTAATACCTTCTACACCTTGTGAGTTTCTCAGCTGGTCCTGACCCTTCCGTGGACCCAGATCACACAGCACCATGAGAAGAGAAACACAGCCGCCTGCCTGTCCAGGACAGATGTGTGAGACCCAGCAGAAGCCCCAAGTACCCCCAGGAGAGAAGGATGCCTCTGAGAAACCTGGCTGACCAGCGTCCAGCCTGCCCCCATGATCAAGGAATCCTGAGACTGCCCATGTTCTTTCAAGAGTCTCCTTCTGTGAGTGCCAAAAAATACCATCCCATGTCTGCAGGATGCTGCCTGAGGTTTCCAATCATGCTCAGTGAATTTAAAATAATGGGGGCTCTGGATTCCTCACTGCCTTCCTTTGGGTTGAGAGCCATGAGGTCTCTGCCAACACACTGCAATGGAAGATCCTCTGTGAAGAAATGGTATTAAAAAAAAAAAAATTTCTCAGAGCTGGGGTTGTGGCTCAGCAGTAGAGTGCTCGTTTAGCACATGCCAGGGCCTGGGTGAAATCCTCAGCACCACATAGGAATAGAAAAAATAAAGGTATTAAATAAATAAATAATTTTTTAAAAGTTTCTCAATTTAGTAATCATGTGAGAAATTTATGCTTTCTTGGATTTTCATGAATTTTCTGTCCCATGTATAATAAAATTATAGAAAAAATTGTTTTTTTCACTTGTGTGTTTGTTTTGGAGATTGAGAAAGGGAGGGTGGGTTTCCTGGGTGCCAGTATGTGTCCTGTGTGGGTATCTTTGCTGGATATGGGTTGGGTCCTCGGTCCCCTTTTCCCAGAGGTCAGACAAGGTTCTCACTTCTCTGTTAATTCTGCCAGGTATAAATGTGTGGTCAATGTTAATTACAAGTACTCTTAAACTCATTTCACTTATGTAGTAGTTCTGGGGCCAAACAGCCATGCAGATTAATCCGAGTTCTCTAAACATCAGAACCCTTTCCTCCATTTCTTAGAGTGAATTCCAGAAGTCTTACTTTTAAACTTTTGAGAGACCACAGGGAGAAATTTTACTTTGTCAGATTCAAAAAGAGTTTTCCAGGAAAGGCAAAACATGATAAGCAGAGTATTCCCAGAGAAACTGATAATCCAGATATGTATGTTAGAGATGTTGATGCACCCTTAAGGAAGTACTTCAATTTTTTACTTTCCTTTTTATTTGTATTTTTACTTTTTTGAGTTGAATAGTAAAAATGTAATCAGGGAAAAACAGCAATGAAGGGCAGCCCCTAAGTTAATACTTTATTTCATGTTCAACATTTTCACCATCAATTGCAAAATACATTATAGACAAAAATGTGAAAGATTGGTACAATTGAAATATTCCTTTAATTCACACACTGACAGTTCTCTCTGAACCCACTTGCAAATAATCACAGGTAGAATTAGGAATAGAGTTCTGTTACTGCTGTTTACCAGTGACAAGTCTTTGCTTCCCAGAATGCTGAAGTATAACACCAGAGAAGTATGCCAAGGCAAGTATAGAGTGGAAAGAAGAAGCTTTATTAAAGGACAGCAGAAAAGACTTCTCCCTGGAGGAAGAAGGGGACCCAAAAGGTGGAATCCAAGGTAGGGCCAGGTCTTCCCTTTTTTATAGCTAAGGTCTTCTTTCAGCTTTCCCACATTCCTGTCCTTTGTTGTCCCTTATCTTGCAGTGATAGAATACAGGTGGGGAGGCCCAAAAGGTGGGAGATAGGTTGACTGGAGAAGTAATCTAGGTAGGAAGGACCTGGGGTGGCTTTTGTATTAGCATCTTGGAGTTTACTGGAGTTTCTTTTTTAATATTTCCTTGGAATAGGCTTGGGACCTTGGGGACATTAACATTTCAATTTCCCCAAGTGCTGCACTGGTTTCCTGCATTCCATTCTCAAAAATGGTCTCCATTTTATTTATCTCACTCCATATTAGACCTTATTTACCTAACTACACTAATTACCTATCTTTAAATCTGGCTTCAGGTCCACAATAGTTTTCACTATTCCTCTTCATTTTTTTTTGAATGCGACTCAGAGTAATTCGTAGTGTTTCTCTAACTGCTTGTCTAAATCTTTCATAGAATTCATGGATGAAGCCATTATGTCCACAGCTTTCACTTACTGGGATAGATTTTTATTCTGCAGTGGTGGACACTGAACCCAGGAAGGGTATCCTGCAAGTGTTCTGTACCAATGAGCTACATCCTCAGCCTCACCTCATGTTTGATTAGTGATTTAATCCCAGTCATTGTTGTAGCATTGTTCTGGTGTTCCTGTTGATTCAGTCTTGGTAGTTTTTGTTAATGTTAGCATTCATTCAACTTAATGGGATTAAGACATATCAAAGATTAAGAGATTTTGAGTGTGTCAGTAAGGGTGTGTTTAGGAATGATTGACATGTGGGATAACAACTAAAGTGGAGACCCTCCCTAAAGTGGGTCAGCACCATCCAATAGCATGGTGACTTGGATGGAATAAAAGGTGGGAGGACAAGGAAGCAGCAGCAGATGCAAGTGTAATTCTTTTAGGAAGGGTTCTTGATTACTGCTGCCATCACTTGAGAATATCAGACTCCTGCTTCTTCATTCCTGCAAAGTGAGCTCTGCCAGTAATCGTCTAAGGAGTTTCTCAAAGCCTTCTGTTTCAGATCGAGAGCACTATTGATCTCTCTTGTTTCAGGGCTTCAGTCACTTGTGCAGCTACTGGTTCCTTCAGCTCTACAGCCTGCAGATGGCCATTGGGGACTATCCAGCTTCTCGTCAATTAAGCCAATCTAACCAATCCCTTTTTATAATCATACTTCCTGTTGATTCTGTTCCTCTGCAGAACCCTGACTAATACACCTTCCTGGTCACTGTTTCTGCTTCATGTCAGAAATTTTGGTATAATGTGTTCTCATAATTATTAGTTATCTATGTATTTTCTCCTCTATCTTATGCTTTTTTTTCCTTGATCAGAATATTATTTTATATGCTTTTTTGCTTTTGACAAATTTGTGAATTTTCACTTCTTTTTTATTATGGATTTCTAGCTTCATTCTATTGAGGGTTTAGAAGATACTAATGTGTGTAAAATATTTTGCTGAAAAAATCTCCAGTATGGGACATAAATACATTTCATGGGGTATTATGGCATCATTTACTCTAAAGAGCCCAAAGTTCTCCGATTATCATATTGGGGTTTCGTTTTTCAAGTTATGAATTGGATGGAGTTTGGGATGAGGTGATAGATCAATAAGCTTATAGCACCAGATCTGAAACCCAAGACTCATTTGCCATTTTAAATTTCTTTTTGGAAGTATTCCTAGTGACAAGTATTCTACCACACAGGCAGAGTTCAGGAAGAAAAAGGGTTACACCCAAACCAAGTTGTGATAGTCTAGGTATTGTGCTAACAACCTTGCTGAAGCCAGAAGAAAAATGTCCAGTTTTCAGTGTCTTGTATGAAGCAAGACTTCCTATTACACAGACTAACAGATAATTGTTGCTGTTGTTAATCTCATTAAGTGAGCTTTGTAATGGGATTTCCTTTCAGGATTAAAGCAAGCAACACCCAGGTTCCCAGTGTGGTTGAACACTCACTGGAGGCCAGAGGAGTTTCAGAACACCAAAGCTGCTGCCTGCCGAGTCCCACATGCTTGGTGGTACCTGGTGTGAGGCCCACAAGGCCATGGAACAGCACTTTCCCTGCTGTGTGCCACAGGCTTCGCATTCTGCAGACCAGGCACCAGGGCTACAGAGGCCTCCAACCCTGAGCTTAATATGTCCTGGGTCCTTGCCATTGCCCTTCTATATTCAACCGCCAGATACTTCCTATGACTACCAAGACTTGCACTGCAACCTGCATCCCACACCCCAAGTGCATCCTCTCTGGCATTGGTCATGGAAAGATGACTTTCCCTGGGCACACAGCACCTTGTGCCATGGCACAGAGCTTCCTGTCCAGGACTCTGTGTCTGCAATCCAGAAGAAGCCCCAGGCACCCCCAGGAAAGTCAGGGATCTTCAAAGTGTCTCGCCATCGACCACCTGCTGGGGTTTTCTTGTGTTCCAGGAGTGCGGGTGAGGGATGTCTAGAGCCCAAAACCTCTGGTCGTGACTCTTGTAAAAGTCCTCTTTCCTCTGCTCCCATCAGCGGCCATGAGACAAGCCAAGGCTTCTGGGAGTGGATCCAGGCCCTTCTGCACAAGACTCCCTGAGTCAGCTTGAGTCTGCAACCTTTGGGACCCAGGAGCACTGAGATTTCTCCTACAACCATGTTTGGAGGAGGGTTTTGGAAGGGATCATCTAGAAGTAACGCTTGTGTTTGCTAGTCCAACATAGAGGCTTCAGAGCTCTTGTGAATTTTTTCTTCTGTTTTTTCAATAAAATTGTGTCAATGCGAAATTCTTGGTTGTAGTATTCTCCTGTTGGGGATGTTGGGGAAAGAGGAGGCTCAGACCACTGGGTGGTGAGAGACCATGTCCAGATCTAAGGGGGTCAATTCTAAACCTAAGGGGGCCCTCCCTCATTGTCTTTCTCTGTTTATTGGCAGCATGATTTGGTGGTGTCTCCAGGTATCCAGAGCACTGGTGTATTGGGTATTGTACACGCACTGCATCCCCAAGTAAATACACAGCAGCCTTGAGAACCCAGATGAGAAATGATCTTTCTGTGTTACCCTGCCATCTAGTTCCCCCAAGACTATTTAAGAGGTGCATTCACACCTTGTAGTTGACTGCTACCTCTGCATGTCTTCCTTTCAAACCCACCTACAATCTTCTGATTCTTGGGTCTCACAGTCTGCCCAGGCAGTCAAGATTCAATTGAGTGGAGCTGGGGTTGTGGCTCAGTGGTAGAGTACTGGCCTAGCATGTGTGAAGCTCTGGGTTTGATCCTCAGCACCACAAATAAATAAATAAATAAATAAATAAATAAATAAAATGTATTAAACAAAGATTCAAAGGACTCAAGAAGCCGTAGAAGAAAATCAAGTCCAGCCAAGGAAGGGCAGGCAATCTGCCTACTTTGGGTCACAGCTGCCACTATACCCTTGACTGTGCTCACTGTGAGGCCATTAAACAGACCTCAATAGCTAGACCTCCAAACTCTAGGCCTTGGTATTCTCCCATTGGCATAAATCCTCCAGAAGTCTCCACCCTGAGTGTTCTGCTGCCAGGGGTCCTGGAAAGAACTCTACTAAAGATGGCCTTCTTGGACCGAACTTTGTCTAGCGTTTTTATATTTTGAAATTGAAATCATGGATCTTTGGTTTTTGACATCCTTACAAGATATATCTCCAATAATTTTTAGTTTTTGTTTTGAGACATGATTTAATGAAGTTGCTAAACAGTTTTTTGAATTTTTTTAAAGTATTTTTATTAGGTGTTTATACACTTTTTATTTTATTTGTTTGTATGTGGTGCTGAGAACCAAACCTAGTGCCTCACACATGCTAGTCAAGTGCTCTATCACTGAGCCACAATCCCAGCCCCTTGAATTTTTTTAATACCAGAATTGAACGTAGGGGTACTCAACCACTGAACTACATACCCAGCCCTATTTTGTTATTTTGTATTTTATTTACAGACAGGGTCTCACTGAGTTGTCTAGCACCTCATTGTTGCTGTCGCTGGCTTAGACATCACAATCTCCTTTCTCAGACTCCATAGCCACTGGGATTACAGGTGTGTGCCACCCTGCATGCCTTGTCTTGAATTTGTAGTCCTCTTGTGTCAGCCTTCTAGGTCACTAAGATTACAAGCCAGTACTATCCTGACCACCTGGCAGGATTTATCTTTACAATCAATTTATTATTCAGGGAGCCAGAGAACTGTTGCTCAGTGATATTATACAAAATATCAAAATGTAGCTACATTTTTGCTCCAGTGAAATAACTGGAAAAAAAACAAAACAGTGCATAAATTAATTGTAATGAACATATACCAAATAATTCTGTTATGCTAGAATATGCTAAGGTCTTCTAGTATATAATTCTGGGAAGAAAGTGGATTCAATAAGTTGTGTATTTATAGCATCTATTTGACTAAGAAGAAAAGTGAGGGATGACTTCAAATTGCATCAGAAACTTTACACCCCATAGTATATAAGAGAATGAAGCAGTTTGATTTTGAATCAACACATGAGATGGCAGTTCCCTAGGTTTTTAAGTCCAAGTATAAAAGGCTAATCCATTGGATTGACAGTTATGTTTGTGTTTATTCTTGGTATTGGTCTCCTGGGGTGAAATTTCACCCTGAGTTTTTTGCATGCAATCTTAGTTTGGCATTCTTGTTTCATACCAAAGCACTTCCTTTCTGCCACCTTCTCTTTCCTTTCCTCTCCCTCCACCCCCTCTTTCTTTCTTCGTTCTCCTCTCTATTTTTCAGATACTGCACACAACTTTGATAGATCCCAAGCTCCAGGATGACCTCTGTGACTTCTATGGCCAATGCAGCTCCAGACACTAGCTTATTCCTGGACCTCTAGGGAGTTTTTCTTCCTGAATCTTTTCTCCTGCTACCTCTTCTCCTGGAATTCTAGAGCTCTATTCAATGATGTCCTCCTCCACCACGTTTTACCCAATCTGACTGCTGATGTGTTCTTACCTTAAAACTACATGAGTTTTTCTCCTGGAGCAAAAAGTAATGGTGCTTGGGGGCAGTGTGAACCTGGAATCTGGAAAGGAGAGTTCAGATGACACTGGGTATCCAGAGTTCTTGGCTGTTATGGTGCAAAGTGAAGCCATGAAGAGATGTTTCGAGGTGAAGTGTGTCCCACAGACAAACACATAACATTACTAGCTTTTCAGTAGCAATATTGAGCCTAGCCAATGTTAGACACCAGAAAATTAAAAGAAACACACATTTAAATGATATATTAGAAAAAGTTAAAAACTTTCACCACAGGGTCCAGGGATGTAGGTCAGTGGTAGAGCACTTGCCTAGCATGAATGAGTTCAAGGATTTGATTCCTGCTATATAAAATAGGAGAAGGAACGTTCATTATAATCCGTGTTGTTAAAATATAGGCAAAAAACTGGGTGTGGCTCAGTGTCAGAGCACTTGCCTTGCACATGTGAAGTACAGGGTTCTGAAAATAAACAAAATAAAGATATTATGTCCTTGTGCAACTAAGAAAACCATTTTAAATAAACATTTTTAAATAATGTTGGCAGAAATATGTTCCTCAATATTGGTATTTGAATGAATTTGGTATGCAACATAGCCATGTGTTTTAACAATTTTAAATATACTGTTTTGATATGGGAATTCCACTTTTAGGAATTTATTGTGCAGATTCATTCACAGAAAAAAAGAAACTCTATTAAGGAAAAAATAGTGTTCTTTCATAGTAGAAGATAAAAATGATCCACTTAGTTAGAAATAAGGCAACCCTTAAAATCTCAAAGGGAATAGATAGCATAGAGGTTCTAGGACATATTAAATGCCCTTATAATTCCAAGAGGTAGAGAGCATTAAGGAATTATATATATATGTAAATTTTTATGGTATTGAAAACATGGTTCCCTTTTGATATGGAATCATATACATTTTATATCTCTAAACAAAGATAATAATGCTACACAATTTTATATATTTTGTGTAGGACCTTTAATAAAAATATTTGATAAAATCATTCTCTAATTTCATGTCTTCCACTTTCATTCTCTTTCCTGTACTACTGGAAATTATTCTAGTGAAATGAAATTTGAGTAATGAATATTTGAGCAAAGTATTTAGTAAGACTCGCAAAAACTACAAAAATATTATGAGATTTTAGTTTGCAAAATGGATGCAAATGATATCAAAGATAATTATATAATAACTTTATAAAATTATGGATGGATATAAAAGTTAATAAAGATTATTCAATGACAAACTTTTAAATAATACAAACATTACTTAAGACAAGTAAATGTGTCATAGTACAGTTAAGTGGAGGTCAAGTCAGGAGATAACTCCTCTTTCTGGTGCATTCACCAGCTTAGACCAAAGCAAGTGGCCTCCCTCTGTGCTACTTGTCAAAGACTGAGCCTTCCTCAGCCTGAGGAATTAGAACACATACTGTGGCCCTCTGCCCCTAGCAGAAACCCACCTGATCCTTTGGCATTCTTTTGCCTTAAGGTACTCATTCCTGAACTAAAAACTTAATCAATACATTAAATTAAAAATTATTGTCAAACACTATGGTTTTATAAAATATGCTGATATTATATATGCATGATAATTATTTTTTTCTTTCAGTTTCAAAAGAAATTAAAACAATTTTGTAGGACCATAATGTATTTTAAGGCTCTAGTCACTTTGCACTGTGGATGGGTGAGCCCTGCCTGGAATCTTACTGATTTATGTTAGTAGCAGCTAAGGCTCCGACTCTCGAGGGCCAAGTTATAAACCCACTACAAAGCAGAGTTTGCTTGGCCCAAATGAATTGTTAAGAAGCAAGTTTGTGAAGGAGTCTATAGTTTTATGGATGTTCTTAGAGATCCTAATGATAACTACTTCTCCTTGGATCATTGTGACAAAAAATGTGACAGTAAAAACCACTGTAACTTCTTTCTCTCAAACATATGCCACAGAGATTTTTCATGGATAAGTTTTAATTCAAGATCATGAGACTTTGATTATATTTCAGAATAATAATACCATATAGAAAATGAATGTGACATAATCTGAAGAGTGTCCTGCCCTAAATTTAAAAAAAAATCACCATTTATCAAAATGAACTTTGAAATTGTGATTGAGAAAGTCAGCCATAGAGGTAGTTGTGTACTACCTCTACGCAATATTGATGTTGCCCATTATCAATAATGATATTTGATTATTAATGTTGCCCATTATCAACCTCTAAAGTGTCCTTAATTCAAGCTACTCAGGAGGATCAAGCAAGAGGATCATAAACACACAAGCAACATAGTGAGACTCTCTCTTCAAATATAAAAACAGCAGGAGATGTAGCTTGGTGTTAAAGTGCCCCAAGTTCAATCCCAAGTTGCAAGGGGGGGGGACTTTTAAATGTCAGGTGTTTTGTTCTTTTGCTATCTATTATTTTATTTTGCCCATATTAAAATTTGGATTCTGCAATCTGAATACTCAGGAAATCAGGAATTTTATCCCATCTGATTCAAATGTATTATATGTCAAAGTCATTGTACTGTCATGTGTAACAAAAAAATTATAATGTGCTATGCTATGTATTTCTTCTCATCATTTTCAATACTGAAAGCATAGTTGTATAAAGATTTTTAGAGACTTCTAATTTTGTTTTACGTAAATTTAACCAAAGGAAAGTACATTATTAGAATGTTCAATTTTGGCAGGCATGGTGTATGTGTGTGTAAAGCAATGAAAGGTTCTCAAAAATGAAGATGTCCTTTAGTACTATTACATTTGTAAAATATATCATCTCACAAGGTCTGGAATCTTTTTTTGCACAGTGACATATGTGGTCATGACACGCTATAGGTGTTTTTTTCCCCCTTGGTGGTGCAGGTGATTGAACCAAGAGCTTCATACATCTCTATACCAAACTACATCTCCTGTGTGTGTGTATGTGTGTGTGTGTGTGTGTGTGTGTGTGTGAGAGAGAGAGAGAGAGAGAGAGAGAGAGAGAGAGAGAGAGAGAAGGACTTTTAATTTTGCTGTCTCTGGCCTTGAACTTGTTTTCCTCCTGCTTCAGACTCCAAATCCCTGAGATTACAGGCCTTGGACTCTGCACCTAGCTTCCTTTGTTTATTGTGGAGGCTAATCCTCTAGTTGTCCCCAAGGTTCAAGAAAATCCATGAGAGGGAGAGGAAGAAAAGCTGATTTAGATTTTAATTTTTTTAAAAAAAGGATGATCCTATTGGAATCCTGTCTGTATATCTGAACCACAAAAATACTCCAACTTCTCCTTGACCTCTACTCCCATTCCATGCCATAGACAATTGACACTCAATTTAGCTGATGAGAAAAGCAAAGCAAACAGGTCTGATCTCAACTGTTCAGTAAGACCTAGCACCTAACCCCTCTAAATCCAAATCCCCTCAATCTAAAACCTACCAGGTTTCAGGGAACAGGAAAGTTTAAAAGTCCATGTCCATTCTAATGAAGGCATTACGTCCCTTCAAGCTAAGCCCAATGTATAATTTATCTTTTTATTTTTTGAGACAGGATCTTGTTCTATTGTCCAGGGAGGCTTCAAAATCCTGGGCCCAAGCAATGCTCCTGCCTGAGCCTCCTGTGTACCTTGGACTACTAGTAAACAACATGGCACCCTGCTGATGATAGTTTGCTAAAGCTATCTGAGCCAACTGAAATTAGGCATATGACCCCACCCAAAAGCCTTCAGTTTTGGTGGATCTCATAAGAAAATCTGTAAAGTTTCTCAACCTGGACATAGCCCACCAGAGCAGGATTCTGTCACCGTCTGGACATGTCTGACCTAGAGCTGATGTCTTGGATCCCATGATTGACAACTCAGAAGTCCCAAGACTAGAGATTTCATTTCGATGTCCTTCTTAGTTAATGAGAAATTAACTGTAGAACATTTAAAGGATATTTATTGATGCTTATTCTCTCTCCTCTTCCAGAAGGTCACATTCAGTTTTGAGGAGACGCCATCAAGTGGCCACCCAACTATACATTCTGTTAGCACACTACCCTCATATCTCCAGAGATGGCATTGAGTTCAGCCACAGATCTGAGCTGGGTAATTGGCTCTTTCCTGCCCCAGACCTACCTATATAGATTCCAATCCTGACCCTTTACTCATCCCGTCCACATCAATAGACAAGCAGTGAATAAAGGAATGGCTCATCATGAAAAATTCAATCACATTAGAAACTAGAAGAATTTTCAGTTCATCTAAAAGAAGAGTTCTTTAACAAATTAATTACACAAAGAATTTTTGTTTATTCAAGAACCTTTAAATCATTTCAGAGAGAAAGAACAAAATGAGGGATGATCACAATAGCCAAGACTTCAAAGTGCCTAGGCATGCAGGGCATAGTCCCAGTGCATGAGTCCACAGGGGCAGTATGAGGGTCCCCAGTGGTGTATTTCAGGTTCTTTCTAGGGCTTTGGCTGAAGGGCATTGTACTGCAAGGCATCCTCAAGATGAGATTGCTTTCCTTTCTGGGTTCCTCTGGGATGTGAGCCTCAGTTTTCAGCAGCTTCTGGGGACATCCTGGGCTCCAAGAGAAGGTCTGAGTGTGGGTTTGTCCAATTTTCCAGGCACTAGAACCTCATGGGAAGTTCAGGACCCATTGGTCCCACTGACCATAGTGTTTGCAGATATTTGAGGTGACTAGAGCTCCTGAGAGGTTTCAGTCATTGACTGCTGGATGGTCTTGAACTCCGTGCTGGTCCATCTCAACTCCCTGCTCCTGTGTAACAACACGTACTGTTAGTGCACGACCTCAGTTCCCCAAAGACAGCTCCCTGCTCTGTGTAAGCCCAGTGAGGCAGTTAGCTTACTGGAAAATTCACATCTCTGCAGCTCTGGAGGCACTGAGAGGAGTGGCAGCTCAGTGAAGGAAAATTATCTGGGTTCAGGCCTAGGGGAATGCAGAGCTCTGGACAAGATCTCCTAAGAGTAAATGATCTCCAGGTTGACTGACAGACTGCCATAGCTTCAGCTTCCCTACCATGCCAAGGTGTGTGTGTACCTGGCCTAGGAAAAGGACCAACTCATTCAGTCTGGTATGGACTGAAGCTTTTCATAGTGTTCTGTCCAGTAGTTGACCTCAGAAGCAATACCCAATCATGTGGGAGGGACATTCATTTGTATTATACATTGATTGAAGAACCTCATAGGATTAAGGTGCAAGTGGACCAATCCTGAAGGCATTTTGGAAATTCCTTGGTTTTGATTGAATGAGGGAAAGGATGCGTGGATGAGGTAGGATAGAAGCGAGCCTCTAGTTCTTTCAAGTTTCAATTCACTCTACAAATTCTTTCTCTATTTCAAATAAACATAGACAAATTAACCAGGCATGGTGGTGCACCTCTGTAATCCTAGAGGCTTGGGAGGTCAAGGCAGGAGAATGTTGAATTCAAAGCCAGCCTTAGCAAGGGCAAGGTGCAAAGCAACTCAGTGAGACTCTGTTTCTAAATATAATACAAAAAAAAAAATTCAAAACAGTGGTCTAATTCTGCACTTAATTTTTGTTTGTTTTTCGATGATTCTCATGATTGAATATTAGGCTTTACCACTGAGCTTTTTGTCAGCCTTTTTTATCTTGTGTTTGAGACCAGATCTGGCTATCTTGCCTAGGATGGCCTCAAACATCTGTATTTCTTCCCTCAGTCTCTTGCTTCTTTGGGATTGCCTGCAAGGGTCACTACACCTAGCTAGTTCTCCGCATATAGACTGGCTGGTTTTAGAGACCAGACTCAGTGGGGCTGGATCATACTCTTAAGACCATGGATGTGCATACCCTTGATGGCCTTGACAGTTTCTCTGTGTTTCAAAAGTGAACACAAATATTTGAACCTCTTGATTTGCAAGATTTTGTGGAGCTTTTTGTATCAACACAATAGTGAACCATTTTCACACATAACCTCTAACAAGTTATAGGAAGAGTATTGATTCATTCTTCAGGAGATTATATTTTTAATTGATGTAAAAGTTTCAGGGGACATACTCAATTGTATTTAGAAGAAATTTTAACGTTTCCTTTTTTTTTCTTTTTCTTTCCTTCGACTTTTTAAGTATCACTGGGTATTGACTCTAGGACTTCATGCATGCTGGCAAGCACTCTACCACTAATCTGCACTCAAAGTCCCCATCTGCAACTTATTAAGATCTTTTTATGTACATTTCATCTGCTGCTTCAAATTCTGACATAGTAGCCTCTGATGTGCCTTAGCACACCCCAACTTTCAATTGTCCTGCAGTGGACATTCATATTGCTGCTGTCTCCATAACCACACATAATTGTCTCTATGAACCTGTGGGAAAATTTCTCTAGAACAGGTGTCGATTAATAAAACTGTTTCATAAAAAGTGTATGACCTTAATTTTACTGATAATTGACAGATTGTTCTTTAGGGTGCAACATTTATTTTTCAATAGTGATGTGCAGTAATGCATGCACATATTCCCCCAAAACACTTGGAATGACCCAGTATTCTGACATTTGCCAGGGGCTTTGTGGCTCTGTAGAGGTTTGCTCTGGTGCTGATGGCTACTGTCCAGTCTTTTCTAATTTCTGAAGCTCTGTCTATGGGCCAATTGCTGTGTGAATTTTGAGAGACATTCTCTGATATTCAGTCTGAAATCTGCTTTTGCTTTTTGATCGGATTGCTGATTTTCTTTATCCCTTGTGCATAAACTGTGTGTGTTCAGTGTGGGTTCCTAAAGACAGAAGGAATACAATTGTGCTATTATATTAGACTTTGTGCCTTGAGCTTATTATAATCTCTTCAGTTTTTTATAACCCCAGTATAATGGATACAGAAAAGAATACATTTCCTGTTGGGCTGGGGTTGTGACTCAGAGATACAGTGCTCACCTAACATGTATGAGGCCCTGGGTTTGATTCTTAGCACCACATAAAGAGAAATAAAGAAAGGTATTGTGTCCATCTACAACTGAGAAAAAATATTTAAAAATACATATTCCCCATAAAAAGAATATATGAAATATTTTTGATTTTAGGATGTTTTTATAAGGTTAGTTTTTTATAATTTTTTCTTTGAGAAAATATACAGGTAAAAGAAAACATGTCTTTCAAAATTTCATCTAGATACTCTATAGGTTTTCTTCTGTGTAAGCCTTTCCATCAAGAAATACATTGTTTAAATAGAGACATTTGTACATTTTCTATATAGTTTAACTCATTAGCACAGGGATCCAGAAACCAGAGGCAGACATTCTGCCTTCCAGGACCTCCTCTCCCTGGTTGGTATTAAACTGGATCTCAGTGACATCATTCTGAGAGATGCTAGTGTCTGAGAGAAGCTGTGCTGGTCAGGGATAGCCTTGTGGCTGTCTTAGACACTGAAGACTCCAGGCCCTTCCTTAGGTAGATGCAGGATACAGATATTGTGCAAAGAGACACATTTCTCAGCTAAGGAACTCCTACCATCCCACACTTTCTTTCCTATACTTGGATATATTTGTTTGAGGCTAAAATTTGGGGCTCCTTTGCATCACCCTCCCTGGATACCTTCCATATCTCTGTCCACCAAAGGAGACCATCTCTAAGGCTCTGATGACAAGTCCACAGCACAGCTCAGAATCAGAGCTCTGTCTCCTACGGCTTGCAGCACTCTTCCATCCTCTCTTCTCTCTTCATTCTGTCTCCTGTTGATCAAGAGAACCAAATATTCATTAGAGCCTGTACAACAACATCAATTGCCTATTAGAAAGTAAACAAGGAGACTTTGGTAAGTGATACATCTTACATTTTTCTGTAACAGAAGTAAAAACAAAATCTACCAATCTGAACACTCAGTACTCCTAGAACTCAGTGGTCATGGATCAGGTTTAAAAGCTTGCATGTCTCTGGGGAGTCTGTCTCTTGGACTATAGGGATTTCACCAAAGGAAGCTGCCAGGTCAGGCGACTGTCTGCTTGCTTTGCAGCATGGCACTCTCCTGAGGATGAATTTGAGTTCTTTGATGTCATAGGCATAGGGTTCTGGAAAAGCAGGCAGGTAGAACTAGGGATGGTTCTATGGTGTATGGGTGCTAGGCAAGTGTCTGGGTGGAAGGAGACCAAATATAGCAGCCCCCATGGCCTATATTTTAGGCTTTCCCACCTGGGTTCTCCCAGCTGAGGACAGAAAGGGGAACCACTTCCCAGAATCTTCTAAGCTCAGTGACAAAGGAAACTGGGATCTTACTGTCACTCTGTAGATTCCAGAGCCTGCTTAACACAGGAGTGATTGGTCAATGACTTTGGCCTCTAGATCAGAAGAAGCAGTGGCAGGGCTGAAAAAAGCAGGGAGAGAATTGAGTGGCTGCTCAGCATTTGTTTTTTATTGATGGCCCACCGGAATGAACAATTTCAAGGTTGAGCTCATTATGTTAGATGATGATAGTATTCTTGGCAGTAAATTGCTTCACAAGTTTGGGTCCGATGAACTTCAGTAGAAAAGCAATCATCTTTACTGTCCTGTATATCTAGGAAGAAAAAATTAAAAAAAAAAAAAAGAAAAAAAGAAGAGAAATCATCTTGGATGCAATTATAATAAATCTAATTGGGATGAGTAATTCATTAGATTAAGTAATTAATTAATTAGATTAAGTAGATTAAGGTTAAAATATTTCACAAAGGCTTACTCATTATGAAACACCAGATTCTCTTTTTCCTTTGTGTATGTGAAATCCCATGATCACAGCGCTTATTCAGGGCATGTACCTTTGCTTCTACAAAGGCTTAATTCATTATCCAAAATCACACCAAAGGCAATGCTGCAACCAAGTCCTCTGTAGAGAGTCCTGTTAGGAGAAAAGATGGAAATCAATTCTCCACTCTTGATTGAAATTCTCAGCTACCTGTTTTTTTTCTCTACTGATGAATTCCTAAATTATAAGGACTAAGGGGAATAGAGAGGTGGGGTGGGGGAATGGAAAGCTATACTCTTAAAATATCAAAAAAAATATGGTTCAGACTTAAATTCTTATCTCAACATTTAATAGATAAAAATGTAATTATAAATTTAAAATTTTTAAGTCACAGCTGGTGGACATTATTCAATCTGTGAAGTGAGAACAAAATTCTTAATTTTGAAACTTATGTCTTAGGATTCTAAAAACCATAGGTCAGTCCAGCATAGTTGTGTCACACACTTGTCATCACAGCAACTAGGAAGCTGAGGTAGAAGGAATGAAAGTCTGAAGTCAGGTGAGGGACTAAAGGAGACTCTCTCTCAAAATTATAAAAAGTCTGGAAATGTAGCTTTGTTCAAGGGACCTTGCTTCAATTCCCAGTACTGAAGAAGAAAAAAGGAAATATGAGCAAAATAACAACAGTTCCTGAAACATAGTACAACAAATAACCTTTGTAAAGGTTTGATCATTCTTACATGATCATACTGGTTATTATCTTAGAAGCATAAACCCAATGAAGAACAAAACTGTGGCCCTTTAAAACATCTCCCTAATGTAAAAAAATGTTTCACGTTTTACTACCAGAGCCCCTTTATTGGTATTTTCTTTCAGCCACAGAGCCTTCCTAAATATCCCAGGCTTTCTAAATCTTGAAGTCCTCCCACCTCAGGCTCCTTAATAGGTGTGATTACAGGTATGACCCACTGTTGCAAAGTTACCAGAAATTGGTTATTAAATAATTATCAGAAGCACACATATATTTACATCTTATAGAAACACCGGCCCCCCTGTTTAATTACCCCTTCAATGTCATCAACTCTGCATTATTATTCAATCAAGCATATTATTCAATCAAGCATATTTCAGCAAGTTGTTATGAAAAGAGCTACATGTATGGCATGTTCTCTCTCTAATGTAGAATTTTATAAACAAAAAGTTTACTTGAATGTAGAGTAAGGATTATTAGGGTCTAGGAAGAATTGAGGAGAAGATGGAAGACAAGTTGGTGGAAGTGACCAATGCCCTTGGTATGAATGAAGATATAACATGAACCCCTTCAATGTTTGTTGTAAATATGTCAATAGATACATTTTTAAACAATACAAAAAATGAACATGAAGAAAACTAATTCCTTTCTCTCCTGTGGGAGCAGGTGCAGAATTCTGTAGTCCTTGAGTTCTACCTGGAAAGGGACCACAATGTGGGGGGAAATTTCCCACCTTGGGAAAGCCTTGAGCAAGCAAGAACCAATCCACTTACCTGAGGGTTGCTGAGCAGGATCCTTAAAGTCACAGAAATTACTTCTTTTATGGATAGGATTGGAGGCTTCTGTATAAGCACCTATCAGGTCTTGGCATCCCCATGCTACTGCAGATGAGGTCCTAGTCCAAAGAGATCAGTGCATGCAAAAGTACAGAAGGGAAGATGAGCCTGTTGGACACCACATATGTCTCCCAGGGGCATTCCCACAGCTTTTTTGGTCTCTGAAACCCATTTCTATTTCAGATCTGCTTCCCCGGGCCACAAGCCCCACACAGGAGCCCTGCAGATTCACACCTTCCTTGTTTGGGTTGGAAGGTACAAGGTGGAGTGGTGCCCAAACTGAACCTGGAATATCCAGCTATAGTAGTGTCTTGGTGCAGGCACATTTTCCATCTGTGCCCTTCGTATTCTAGACCTTTAGGAAGATTTTCAGATTAAATCAGCCTCTTTTGGTCTATAATAACATAATGAGATTTGTATTAATGGATTATAGTAATTGTGAGGAATTTTCTAAAAATATTTATTTAGTTGTAGATGCACACACAGTATCTATGTATTTTTATGTGGTACAGAGGATTAAACCCAGTGCATCACACGTGTGAAGCAAGCACTTTACCACCGAGGTATAGCTTCAGCCCAGGGAATTTTTCTAAATGACATTTTATCCCCTCTTTAAATAAGAGAAAAAAAGTAAGTAGTTATTTCATGAATTTAATCAGTTAGTTGTAAAGCAGAAGAGCAAAACCCTCAGTGAATGGCAAAACAAAAGCCCCTTCTTCTGACATTTGCCTTTAGTTTAAACCCCAACTATTGTCTTGCCATTTTCAAACTTAACCTCTTACCAGCACCAGCTTCTGACTTGGGCCCTGGCTACTATGCTACTCCTATCATTCAGAATTTTATAAGTGAGTTATCATTACATCTATCATAGAAAGCATATCATTTCTTATGAAAAATTGACATTTTCTCTTTTATCTTGTTTTATTCAGAGTGAGAAAACTAGAGGGAAATATGAAAGGCAAAGGGTAAAATATGAAAAAGATGGTCTCCTCTCAAGAATGAAGGAACTGGCAGGGGTTGTAGTTCAGTGGTAGGGGGCTTGCCTACCATGTGTGAGGCACTGGGTTGGATTCTCAGCACCACATAAAAAATAAATGAATAAAATAAAGCTATTGTGTCCATCTGCAACTAAAATTTTTTTTTAAAAAGGAAGGAACTTAAATTTGATTAACAATTAGAAGTGTTTGGATAAATGATCTGCACACTTCTTTTACTGTCATTAGATACAAGAAGACAGACTCTTGATCTCCCATTGTTTATTAATGTTCTAGGTTTATGAAAAAGTTTTTAGAAAATAGAAAAAATATCTTAACTCATTGCTTAAGAGATCCTGACAAATCGTAGAGCGTACTTATTAATCACTAAAGGCCACTGAAATGAAAACAATGTTACTGAGATGTAAAAAAAATTTAACTACCTAAAATAAAACTTTCTTTCGCAGCAACATCAGTACCCCAGAGTATATCCTAACATTTGAAAGGGTGGATGTTGGAGCATCAGGGCACTGAAGACCAGTGTGTCTCACTGATCCAAAGCAGAATCAAGAGGCAGAGGTTGTGTTGTCTTGCCTGCCTAATGGCTCATTCCAACCACGCCTATTCACACCTCACCAAGCAAATATCTTCACTTCTGTTCTTTTCAGTGGTGGTAGGTGTGCTGCAGCAGCCAGCAACAGGGTCCTGTTTGTGAATGAAAAATAGATAAGGCTGTCTTAGCCTTCCCACTTTCTGCCCTGTGGGCCTGGGTCCCATTGGCTGTGGATTGTAGTCTACTGATGGCTGTGAGCTGTTCCCTGCTGGGAGGCCTTCACCTGAGAGCAGGCTGGAACTGCACTCTCAGGCTCCCCACAGACCTACTGAATCAGAATCTCCTGTTAAAGTATGAGCAGGTGATTCCTTTTGGTATTAGAGTTTGGGGAGCAAGAACAATTTTCTAAGGGTGTGGAAATCAGAATTAGACAGGCATCAGTATAGATAAGTAAATAAAGTCAGGTCACATCTAGGAGGCCAATTTTGAGTGAGTCTGAGAAGTGGGAGACTTTTCCTGAGGGATCTTATCAGGAACCTGCCCCTGCTCCAACCTGTTGTCAAAGTAACCAGTCTCAGGAAAATCTCTGCCCTACAAGGAGCTATAAGGTTATTAGGGTGTTTTTCCTCTATTCCATCCTGCCCTTCTGCCTTCAGCATACCTATTTCTCACCTTTTGGCCATCCCTCCAAGCATTCCTGGGCCTAGTCATGACCACAGGAACAAGAAAAATAAGGAGGGAAAGAGAACATCAAAGGAAGCCTAGGTCATATAAAAAGGGCAGAACACCTGGCTTCTTGGGATACCAGGATAGCAGCTATGCCCCCTTTCTCCCTCGCAAGAGTAGTCTTTTAAATAAATTCTGCTTCATTTGCTTGCCTTGGCCTGCTTCTCTAATGTTCAAACTTCAACATGTGCAGAAGCAGCAGTCTTCACCAATAACCAGCGATATCATATTTGGAGGTTCATATTTTGAGGAGCTTACCTCTATACTGAGGTAAGCTCCTCTCCATACATCCCACATCAGTTTGAGGTACATCTTTCTTTCTCTTATTTTGGAGGATGATGGGTACCTGTCGGCTATTTAAATGCAGTTAGTGCAGCCACCACTCTTCAAGACTAGGGTGAAATGTTTCTGGCCTAGGCAGCTATTAATCACCTGTTAAACACAGAGCAGGTATGTTGGGGTCTGCTGAAGCCTCTTCCTACTCTTCTGTCCAGGCTCAGAGAGCAATTGGCTTGAGTATACAGTGTCCCTAGTCCCGATCTTCCTTGGATGTGTGGAAGTGGATGAAGGAGTATGGAACAACATGAGGAATTTCTAGCCTGAGCTACAGTCAGGGGAAAATCCTAAGGTTCCTTCTCTGAAAATTTCTCCCAGCTGCCCTAAGAGGTATAAAAGGTGATCTGTAGATGAATGACACTGAGGGAAAGCCCCAGTTACATTTGCCTCCATTTGAGCCACACAACACTCCCAACCCCATGTCCATTCCCTCCTGGATGCTCCCTTCATTTGCAAATCAGAAACACTGGCAAACACTGGAGAAGGAGGAAAGAGTGGGGTGGGGTGGGGGGCGCAAGGGGCACCGAGAAGAGTGCGTGCAAAGGGCCCCCGGTTTGACCCGACGACCCAGAGCAACGCCACCCGACCCCACAGCACCACCCGACCCCACAGCACACCACGAGACACGACAACGAACACGCGCACAGGGGCCCGGCACAGGAGCCAGGCCCCAGGACTGGAGCTTAAAGCTCCATGGTAAGGGAGGGCTGGCTTGGGTTAGGAACAGCCCACAAGGCAAGAGGGCAGGGGAGGGAAGGGAGAGGATCACGCAGGCCAAGGTCAGCGCAGCGCCCACGTTCACTGCCAGGTGTCAGGCTGTGGGCAGCCAAGGGGGCCCAGGCGAGGGGCAGGGCTGTGTTTCCCCTAGGGAGCCTCGAGGGCTCAGAGGCCAGCCCATTGCACTCCTCTGCAATCAAGGGGAGTAGATCCTCCAGACAGGGACCTGGAGCCAAGCAGGGTCAAAGGATGGCCCTGGGTGTGGAAAGGCTGCCAGCGCCAGCATGAACCTTGGTGTCTGGGTGGGTAGGGACCCGGGACTCATGGGGGAGCCCAGGCTGGGGAGAATCAGGTTGACTGGAGGTTCCAGGCAGTGCAGAAATCCCACAGCACCAGGGCAAAAGAGGGGAGGTTCAAGTGCAGGCACCAGCAAGGGGCCTGAGATCTAGAGATGGGGACAGGGCCAGGGTCCTGGAGATTAGTGGTCTGGGACTATAGCAAGGAGCCAGGCCCAGGTCTGGAAAGCCAGTTACTACGCCCCCCCATCAGTCCCAGGGGATGGGAGGAAGGGAGTGGAGACAGTGGACCAGGTGGCACAGGGGGGAGGAAGGCTCAAGGCCCAGGTCCACCTCAGGCTGTCTGGGGTCCTGGAGCATGGTCACAGGTCTGAGAAAAAGGATGTCTTAATAATCCCTACTAAGGGGCCCAGGCACTGTTTCAGGACTATGTATTTAAGGAAAGGGTCTTGAAAACTAGACAAGGATGGGAATCTATGGCCATGGAAGTTGTACACAATGAAATCGTAAAATTGTGAGGCCAAGTTTTTACGACCAGGCAGTAAACATGTGGGAATGGGATAATGGCACAGGACTGGTGCAGGGAATATTAAAAAGGAATTTAAATGAGTCCAAAGCAAGACATCTAGGTAACAAGTGTAAAGAGCCAGTAACACCAAAAGGAAGAGATGCTGGGCATGGGGGGGGGATGGAGTATCTGTCTGCAGCTTCCCTCAAAAAAGGCCACAACACTTGCATTGCCCAGCCAAATTCCCATATTCAGTGCCCACACTGGTACTGTTCAGCTGGATCTTATTTCCTGCAAACATACCTACTGTGCACCTATGGCCTTTCCTCATAACCCTATTTCTCACACTTGCATGGTAGAGCTGAGAGGCCTAATTGCCTGTGATGTTTCCAGCTCTGCTGCTGTGTCCAGTGTTCAGCCCCAGGTGTGACAGGAGCCCAGCCATCCCATGGCAATCCAATCTCAGGAAACCAAAAGTTCTAGGCAACCCCCTACCCACACCCCACCCCACCACTATATGAAGGAAGGAGACTTACCATCTGAAGCAGGGACATCCAGCTTGGCCACCAGTATAGCCCCTCAAGATGGAAAGGGCTTCTTCCTAGTCATTTCAGTGACATGATTCTCACACATCAGGTACTGGCTATGAATGGGTCAAACTGGCCCTTCCTGGAAGTCTGATATAGGAGACTTCCAGGAGCAAGTCTTATGCTCAAACCTCAGTTTGTTTGTGTGAGAATCATGCGAACCCATAAAAAATACTGAACTGTTGACAAAAGGTTTACCTCTGTGGTCCCAGTTACAGTCACAAATGACATAACATTTCAATCAATGAAGATCAGTTTATAAGTTGGTCCCATCAGACTAGATCGCTTAGTGATGTAGCCATCTTACTTTATGTGGGTACATACTCTGATGTTTGCATATGGACAAAATTACCTCAGGATGCATTTGTCAGAAAACATTACATCATAGAGCAATACCTTAAGTGTATGCCTGTGAACAAGCATCATGTTGTTCCTTTATATAAATTACTCTTACTTATATGCCTTACAATTAAAATTGTCTATTGTGCTCCAAAGAGAGGCTAAGGTAGAAAAGCTGCCTAAAATTTTACAGCCTGCTGCCTAAAGCTAGGAGTGTCAATCAGTGATTGCTTCCCTAGATTGTACCAGGCCCTGGTTTTTAATCACAAGAACAAAACAAGTCCTAGAGCCTTAGTCTTCTAATTCCACCAACAATATGGGGCCACCAAACCAGAACAAATTCAAGTAAATTTGCTCTTTCTCATCTCAGATGTGTATTGCTCTATGGTGAAAATGTCAATCCTGCGTTGACTTCATAGGATCAATTCCCCTGCTATAACCCTTCCCCTAATAACCAACCTTCCTCATGTCTGCTCTTTATTGAGTCTGAGTTTCTTCTGATACTCTAGACACTTGGACAATACAAAGTCATAAAACAAATTACATCATGAAACTCAGTTATAACAACTACATTATGCTAAAATAGAACCAATAATAAAATCTGTTACTGTTTTTAATCTGGAAAGCCCATGGTTAAGGCAATGCCACCATGTTCCAGAGGAGAATGTTCATGAGAGTTCTGACGTTACCAGTGGGTTAATCTATTAGTTGGCTTAATAATTTGAAGATACTACAGGGAGGTGGTGAAAAGTAAAGGCATATGGGGCATAAATGGAGGAAGTAAGTCATTATGGGTTTGGCCTTGAGGACAGTATTTGTCTTTGGCCCCTTCCTCTTCTACCCTGGTTCCCCACTGCCAAGAGCTGAGCAGCTTTCTCTACCATACCCTCTGCCATGATATTCTGCCTCATTTGGGTGCCAGATCAATGGTGCTAATTGACCATGACTGAGTCCACTGAAACCATGAACCAAAATAAACTGTTCTTTCTCCAAGTTGTTCTTGTTTAGGTTATTTTGATCACAGCCATGAAAAACTGACATAGCATCTTTACATCTTTTTTAGAAATTTTTTTTACTTGTCAATGGACCTTTATTTTAATTATTGATATGTGGTGCTGAGAATCAAACCCAGTGCCTCACACATGCTAGGCAAGCACTCTGCCGCTGAGCCACAACCTCAGCCCTGAAGTTATTCTTAAAAATATTTATCAAATATATAAAACCTCAATCATATAACCACAAATATTGACTTAATAAAATTATTAGTTACAACACCAGAAATGTACCACTTGCCTGAGACTCTGTTCCTCACAATTAATATCCTGGAGGCGTCAACCTATAGGAACTTGATGACAAGTACCAATACAAAAGTATTTTATTTTTTAAATACATGAATGAAATTACCATTAATTTTAAAATAAAGGCACTCTGCTTATTTTTCTATGAAATCTTTATACTGAAAATATAAATGTTCCTCCTGGTAAGAAAATGTCCACCAAGTGCCTAAAAACATGAACCAATAACAAATGTATACTTAAGTACATCTTATCTTCATTTTTCTTGGAAAACCTATATTCAACCCTTTGAGTTAATACTCAGTGGAAACTAAAGTTGATAATTCCCTTCCATCTTATAGAAGATAACACTCAACTATTACTAACACTTAAGCATAAAAACCAAAGTTCCTAAGCACTATAACTATATGGAATACAACTATTTTACTTCATTTAGCAAATGTTACTGGTACTTAACCATGTGCCAGACATTACAAATGACCTCTACTAAATTTTCATTACAGTCCTCACATGGGTCCATTATTTCTATCATTTTTGAAAACACACAAGTGATGAAAATTTTTATAACTCCCATATCAATATCATGCGGTCAATGTCCACAGGTCAAGTTCAAACTCCAAAGCAAGACAGATTACCAAGAGACCCACAAAGGGGTCGGACACAGGAAAGAGGGTCCATCTGGTTGCAGCTTGTTGGGCCAGCCCACCCAACACCAATTCCATTTCAATTCCCTCTTCCAGACCCTCTTTGCCCCCACCCACACAGCCCTGGGTGCATTTTTAGCAGCACTCACCCTAGGACTTTGTCCAGCAGATTTTTCACCTCAGTACTCACAGTTTGTAGAGACCAGGAAGGGCACTGGCTACAGCTGGAGAGATGCAGGAAGTAGGTGTGAAAAGTCCAGTTTCACTTGAAGGGTCAAAGGTGAAGGACAAATGCAAGAGCTCATGGATGCCAGGCCTGGGAAGAACATCAGTGTCTAATGTACCATCCACTGCTTCCTCTCAATCCTTCTCCACAACTTTGTAACTTACTGCACCATCTACTAATTTCTTTCCTATTGCCAATCTCTCCCCCACTAGAACATATACCCTTTTAAGGGCAGCATTTTTCCTGGTAAGGAAAATATTGAAGCAATGTCCCCGCAGTCTAATTGAAAAGGATCATGTTATGATTTGGACATAAAGTGAAAACTGTTAATGCAGAATGATTCAAAGGTGAAATTATTACACTTAGAGCTGTGACCTAAATCAGTTCATCTTATTTTGAATAGAGTAATTGGGTGGTAATCATACACAGGTGGGGTATGATTGAAGGAAGTGGGTCACTGGGTACCTATCTGGAATGGGTCCATATTCCCTATGGCCTCTTTCCCTTCCCCTCTTTCTGTCTTCTGGCCAACATCAATGGGGCAGCACTCCTCCATCATGCCCTTCCGCCATGACATTCTGCCTCATTTTGGGCCCAGAGCAATGGAGTACGTTCACCATGTACTGAACCTCTGAAACTAGTTTTCTTATCATGTACTTTGTAGTTAGTGATAAAAACCTGACTAACACAGGCCACAAGCCTTGTCTAGGGGAGGTGAAGGATACAGAAATGCACATACTAGAAAATGCCTCCTTGGAGGGCCAACCAGTAAATAATTCTGCCTTGTAGTGTGCTCCACTCCTCAACTCTGCTCCTGTGCCAAGAAAGCAGCCATGACTGTGTTCCAGTGAAAACTTACTTAGAAAAACATGTGGCAGGCCAAATTTGATGCCCAAAAAAACCATGTCCTAAATGAAGAAAAGTTCAAGTACATAGAAAAATGCCATCATTGGATTGGGTGGATCTGTCAAACAGAAACAAGAATGGCAGAGGTTTTAACAAGTCTAAAAACAAGAATGGCAGAGGTTTTAACAAGTGACACAAAACCCTGAAAATAATTCCCCAGGCTGGGAGTGGTGGCTCCTACCTGTAATTCCAGCAGCTCAGAAAGCTAAGACAGGGGGATTGTGAGTTCAATGCCAGCCTCAGCAAATTATGGAAGCCCTAAGCAATTTAATGAGACCCCTGTCTCTATGTAAAATATTAAAAAGTGTTGGGTAGGTGACTTGGTAGTTAAGCACCACTGGGTTCAATCCTCAGTACCTAAAAAATAAAAAATAAATTAAAAGGTACCACATTGTTAGCTAAAGACAGGACCACAAATGTAAACATTAAGAACCTGAATCTAACCTGAATCTAATATCAACCTCACAGCCTCAGGAACATATTTTGTAAGGTCAACACCCACTTGAGTTTATAAGGTCAACACCCAGTTAAGAGTTTAACACAGGTACAACTGAATTTTATAACCAACCTCATGGTGGAGCTAAAGGACACAAGCTTTCAGGGACCAGACAGGAGTACTGAAGAACATTTCTACTACCTGATGATACCTGCACCAATTACACAAAGTAGAAAATAAAAAAGAAGAAAAGAAAGAAAATGAAAATCCATCATTTCTCATTCTCATGAAAATCATTAGAAAAATCACTGAATCAGCAATAACCTCATATAAAAGTCCCATTCAGGGCTGGGATGCAGCTCAGTTGATAGAGTGCTTACCTTGCATGCACACCATGTTGGGTTCAATTCCCAGCACCACCACCAAAAAAAAAAAAAAAAAAGTCTCCCTTTCACAACAGACATAAAATATTTAAATCCTCAGGAACAAACAACATGAAATATATGCAGCTCGGGGCTGGGATTGTGGCTCAGTAGTAGCGCACTTGCCTAGCAGGAGCAAGACCCGGTTTCAATCCTCAGCACCACATAAAAAAATAAATAAATAAAAGCATTTTGTTGTATCCATCTACACCTAAAAAATAAATATTAAAAAAATTTGCAGAGCCAAACTTCAGTAAGGAGCACATGTGGTGATTGCAGGGAACACATGCCCTGCATGGGTCAAAAAAACATTAATTTTTGAAAAAAGATGTCATAATGAATGTTAATTTTAATCAATATCACAAACTTTGGGAGCAAGATAAAGTCGTTGGAAAATATATTTGAAGAGGTATGGGGAAGGGGGCCAATCTTGTAGAGACTAGCTGTGATATGTGGGAAGCCAGAGTGAATGTTTTGTCTATTTCTGGACCCCACAGTCTTGCAGGCAGGAGCAACCACACTTTTTTTGGTTGGAGGGGTGTGGTGAGGGAAGTGCTGGGGATGGAACCCAGGGTCACTCTATCATGGAGCAACACTTGTGGCCATTTTAATTTCGAACAGTATTTTGTAAGTTGCTGAGGCTGGCTTCCAACTTGCAAACCTTCTGCTTAAGCCTTCCCAGTCACTAGAATTATAGGCATTGGCCACCAGGCCAGTCAGGTTCTTCTTCTAAGAAATCATTTTCTCCACCCACTTACTTTTTAAAGCTCCTGGGTAGCCTTTTCAGACTCCATAATTACAAAGGCTTGGAATAATGGCATCTTTTTTTCCACCTGGTCATGGGTTGAGCCTGGAACCAGGGCAGAGGGTGTCTTGGTTTTGGTGCTAGGCCATATGTTATGTAAGTATGAAATATTTTTAAATACTTCTAAATGTTTCATGTTTTGGAGAGTTT
Organism: Ictidomys tridecemlineatus; assembly: GCF_052094955.1. Classification (NCBI taxonomy): domain Eukaryota; kingdom Metazoa; phylum Chordata; class Mammalia; order Rodentia; family Sciuridae; genus Ictidomys; species Ictidomys tridecemlineatus. Next base: position 204,570,546 of record NC_135477.1, read on the forward strand.
TCCCTCCTTGCTAGAGCATGATGTGTTGCCAGACCTTATATGTCCCATCAGACTCCCCATGTGTCAGCCACTGATCTAAACTACTGAGCTTCAGAAAAATCTTAACTCCATAGTTTTGCCAGACACCCTGAGAGCTTAGGTTAAGGTAGGGCCACCTCTGTCATGTGAAAGACCATAACACTTCTCTGAAAGCCTGGAGCCAAGCAGTGACAAGGCCTCATCAGCTGCAAATTAATCTCAGAAGCCTCATCAACCAATACCACCTGTATCAACTAGTAATTAGAGATCTTACCTGTTATGCTGACTGTACACCAAGGTGGTCAAGCTGGTTCTCCAAGAACTGCTCCTGTACAGGAAAATCTCAGCTTCAAGGACACTTTACTTTTCACAAAGCCTTTTTCCATATTAATTGAACAGTGGGCTTTAAGAATTTTGCAAACCATTAATATGTGGTTAAAGTACTTCATCTACCAGCAGTATGCTATGAAGATTTTTCACATTATTCTCTCCCCTCTGAGCATGTAAACCTACACAAAAATTCTCATTCTATTTCAATAAACTCTGATTCAGCAAATCATCTCTTCATTTCTGTCATATACAACAACTGGCTGCCAGCAGGATTTCATAATTCATAGAGGTAAATATTGAACAAGGTTCAAATTTTAATTACAATTTTAATGAAAGCATAGAGAATACAAATTGCATAGCATTCTTCTTCATGCTCAATATTCCACTGTATTTTCAACTTTGATGACCTGGGAAGAATTTCTAAAAGTGGCAAAAACTATAAGAATTCTGTGCCATGCTCACAAACACTTCTGTCAAATTAGTTCAGTAGCATAAAGCTGTTTTCACTATAACTTGTGATATGTGCACTACTCAGTACCTTAAGATGATGGCATAATTTTTTTTGACCTGTAAGCATATAAAGGTAAATGAGTATATTACTATTCTTAATCTTTTCATTTTGAAATTTTGAAACTATTCTCTATCCTAACAAGCTAGAAAACTTTAATTACTTATATATTTAGGTAACAGGAATTAAACCCAGAGGACTTCAATTACTGAGCCACATCCCCAGCCCTACTTTGTGTTTTATTTAGAGATGGGGTTTCACCGATTGTTTTGGACATCCCTAAGTTGCAAAGCATGGCTTTGAAGTCATGATCCTACTGCTTCAGGACCCTGAGCTGCTGAGTTTATGGGCATGCACCACCACACCCAACTAAGTTACCAAGTTTTAAATACATGGTATACATAAAACAATAGGTTGGAAGCCAGGAACGGTGGTATGTGCATGCAATCCCAGTGAGGTGGGAATTTGAGGCAGGAGGATCACAAGTTTGAGGCCAGCTAGTAAACATAGTGAGACCCTGTCTCAAAAGCAAATTTAAAATAACTGGGGCTATAGTTCCTTAGTACAGCACCCATATACCCCCAGTCCAGAAAATTAAGGTATGAAGATCTCCACTATCTACACATAGTAAATTAAAGACAAACAATTTCAGATCACACAGATGGTTCAACTAGGACCTGTCTACATCACAGAACAAGGCTTCTGTATGCATTTTACAAGTATCTTTTCAGGTTTAAAACCTCAAGAATACACACTCCTTTTATGAAAACTCAAACAACTGAGTGTTGTGAAGGCACACATCTCACAAGAAAAATTTACATACTCATGGGCTGATGATGAAATTCCCACATTCTTTATAATCCTACTGCCACTATCTCTATCAAATGCTTTAATACCTTGCTTAAATAAAAGCTTCAATTGCTTACTAAACCCTTAAAACACAGACAAAAACCAAAGTTCTTTAGCAAGCTACAAAATCATAGAAAAAAAAAATGGAAAGCCCCTGCCCCTTGTAATCCCAGCAACACGGAATGCTGAGGCAAAAATGCAAGTTCAAACCCAGCCTCAGCAACTCTCCAAAGCCTTAAGCAACTCACTGAGGCCCTAAGCAACTCACCAAAGCCCTGTCTCTAAATAAAATATAAGAAACTGGCTGGGGATGTGATGCAGCGCCTCTGGGTTCAATCTCCAGCACCAAAACCAAGCAACCAAACAAAGATATAGATACAATAGCGACACTCCTGTGAAAACATTACTACCAGCAAGAATCACCAATACATCTTATAATACAGAAGATCACCATTGATTATCCTAAATACTTGAAAAGTCTTAATTAAAAACAGGAGAAGACTGGGATTGTGGCTCAGTGGTAGTGAGCTTGCCTGGCAGTTGAGATACTGGGTTGGATTCTCAGCATCACATATAAATAAATAAATTTTTAAAAATGTCCAATGACAACTAAATATATACTAAAAACAAACAAAAAACATGAAAGCCAGGCACAGTGGTAACCATCTGTAATTCCCTCTCAGTTAACTGGAGGAATAAGGAAGAAATACAGAAAGTTAGTAAGCAGCCTGGGCAATTTAGGCCTTGTGCCAGAATAAGCAATAAAATCTTCTGTGGCTAAGCCAGGCGAGGTAGTACAAACCTATAGTCCCAGTGGCTCCAGAAGCTGAGGCAGGAGGACTAACAATTCAAAGCCAGTTTCACCCATTTAACTAGGCAGTAAGCAAATCAGTGAGACCCTCTGTAAAAAAAATATCTAAAAAGGGCTGAGGATGTGATTCTGTGCTTAAGTGCCCAGGGGTTCAATGCCGTGTACATAACAAAACAAAAAAATTCAATGGCTGTAGCTCAGTAGTAAAACTCCCCTGGATTCAATCCCCGGTATCAAACACACACACACACACACACACACACACACACACACACACCACATAAGAATGAATATCCAACTTGTTTATGAAGTACACACATTTCTAGCAACTCTGAAAACTGAGGAAGGAGGAATCAAAGTTTGAAACCAGTCTTAGCAACTGAGGGAGACACTGTCTTAAAATAGAAAGCAAAAAAGGGCTGGGAGTGAGGCTCAGAGGAAGAGCACTCACCTGGCATGTATGAGGCACTGGGTTGGATTCTCAGTACCACATAAATAAAATAAAGTTTGCCACAGTTCAGCTGCAGCAAAATAACCAGAGGGTGACGAACAACTTGTGTAAGCTGATACAGCAGGAGTGGAAGCCATTTATTGTAGGACAACAGAGGTATTTATACATTTTGCACATCTTATCTTAATTAATATAAACTAGATACATCAGTCAACCAATAAGAAATCTCTACACTTAATGGCTCGCTTTTGTTACTTCTCAAACCACTCCCACTGGCATTTCGCCAGGCACTATCCAGACTTGTTTAGGAACTCTAACATTCCCCTGGCAAATTACCAGGTGTTATTTTGGCTATTTACAAACTCTAACAAAAGTTATTGTGTTCACTTATAATTTAAAAAAAATATATTAAAAAATATAATAGAAAGCAAAAAGGACTTGAAGGTAGCTAAGTTACAGAGAATATCTATGTTCTACCCCTAAATCCCCACAAGAAAATCAAGAATGTTGGCCCATGACTGCAGCTCTGAATTCAACCCTTATCATTCATTAAATTGCTTAAGTTGGGCTGGGGTTGTAACTCAGTGGAAGAGTGCTTGCCTAGCATATGTGAGGCACTGGGTTTGATCTTCAGCACCACATAAAAATATACAAAAACAAAACAGAAGTATTGTGTCCACGTATAATCTAAAAAAATATTAAAAGACCTTTTTTGAGTTATAAAAGTACTAGAAAACAAATATCTTTACAAACAAGAATACCCAGTTAGAACACAATGGGGGAAGACTCATAAGGAATAGACATGTTGGTGGTTCGTGCCTCCCTGCACAGGAACACTAGACACTAAACCCAGGGCCTCCATGCATGCTCAACAATCACCCTATACCTCAGCACAGAAATCAGCAATTGTTAAAAATATATAACACCTAGGAATAAACTCACATGCAAGCTCTACAATTATAAAACTGCAAAAGTTTTCTGAAATGAGAAAAAAAAAATCACCCAACTGGAGTCAAACCTCTGAAACACAAAAGACAAACACCTAAACCTGGACCCTGAATGTATGAGCCTGTAGTAACAGCTGCTCAGAAAGCTGAGACAGGAGGACAACTTGAGCCCCAAACATTATCACAAGCCTGCACAACATAGAAAGACCCTCTGAAAGAAAGAAGGAAGGAAGGAAGGAAGGAATGAAGAAAGGAAGAAAGAAAGAAAGAAAGAAAGGAAACAAGCAACAAATATGAAATAACTCTACTCCGGAGCTGAGGCCAAGGAAGAAAAGTTGCAGGCTAGCCTGCTTCTAAATAAAAAAATGAAAAGTGCCAGGAATAAAGCTCAGTGGGAGATCACCCCTGGGTCAATTCCCTAGTTCCAGAAAATAATAATAATAATAAAAAACCATAAGACAGTTCTCAAAGAACTGGACAGGCTGGCATATTGGCACACATGAGCTTGGGAGGCGGAGGCAGGAGTAGCACAAATTCAAAATCAGCGTCAGCAATTTAGTGAAGCCTTAAGCAACTCAGCAAGACCCTCTCTCTAAATAAAAATAAAAAAAAACTGGCTGAGGATGTGGCTCAGTGGTTAAACTCCCCTGGGTTCAATCCCCAGTTTCAAACACACACACACAAACACAACACAATGAATGTCCAGCTGTTAAAGATGTACACTCCTTTAATTAATCCCAGCAACTCTGCAAAATAAGGAAGGAGGAACCAAATTTGAAGCCAGCCTTGGTAAATGAGGAAGCCACTGTCTTAAAATAAAAAGTAAAAAGGGCTTGGGATTTAGCACAGTGGCAGAGAAAATCTGGATTCAATCCCTAAACTACCAGCTTAAAAAAAGAGTTGGCTGATGAGAGCAGCTCTGAATTTAATCCCCAGTTCCGCAAAAAATAGAGCCTGTAATATTATGATCCTTTAAATAAAGGCATAAGAATGCTAGAAAACAAATATCTTTATAAACAAAAATAACCAATTAGAATGCAATGGGGGAAAACTCATTAGGAATAAATAAGGGTTTGAAGAGTTGGGGGGAGGTTGACGTGATGATGCAGGTGAACGCTCGGCATTAAACCCCAGACCTCCACACATGCTCAACATTCACCCTACATCCTCAGAACAGAAATCAGCAATTGTTAAAACTATGTAACACCTAGGAATAAACTCTCATGCAAGCTCTACAATGATAAAACTTTTCTGAAATGAGGAAAACAAAAGACAAACACCTAAAACTGGACCCAAAATGTACCAGCCTGTACTCCCAGCTTCTCAGAAAGCTGAGACAGGAGGACACCTTGAGCCCCCAACTTTAACACTGCACTGGACAATATAGGAAAACCCTCTTCCAGAAAAAGAAAAAAAACAACAACAAATATGAAATAACTCTACTCCAGAGGTGAGGCAGTAGGATGAAAAGTTGCAAACTAGCCTGCTCTAAAAAAAAAAAAAAAAAAAAAAAGACCAGAGATAAAGCTTGGTGGTAGATAACCCCTGGGTCCAATTCCAGCACCTAAAAAAATAAATAAATAGATAAACGAACCATAAAGCAGTTCACAAACAACCGGATAGGCCTCAAAACAAAAAAACAAAAGACATATGTACAATAGCAACACTCCTATAGAAACATTAATACCAGCACCAATCACCAATACACTTACTATACATATGATTACCACTGATTATCATAAACACTTTAAAAGGAAAACTCTTCATTATAAAATGTGAGAGCCAGGCATAGAGGTGACCATCTATAATCCCCCCTCAGTTGCTGAAGTTAGAGAGCGCCCTAGGAATTCAGACCTTTTGCCAAAATAAGCAATAAAAATTGTCATGGCTAAACCAGGCAAGGTGGTGCACACCTGTTACCCCAAGGGCTCCAGGGGTGAGGCAGAATTAATGTGAGTTCTAAGCTAGCCTCAGCAACTTAGCAAGGCACTAAACAACTTAGTGAGACCCTGTCTCTAAATAAAATATTTTAAAAAGGCTGAAAATGCGGCTCAGTGCTTAAGTGCCCTGGATTCAATTCCTAAGGAAAAATAACAATAAACAAACAAACAAAAATGCATAGCTTTACCTTAATGGTGAAATTTCCCTGGTTTGAATCCCCAGTGTCAAAAACACACAATACACACACACACACACACACACACACACACACACACAGACACACAAGCACACACAAGGGAATTAGTGTCCACCTGCTTACAGAGATACACTCCTTTAATCCAAACAACTCTGCAAACTGAGGAAACAGGAATCCCAATTTGAGGCTAGCTTCAGCAACTGACGGACACATTGTCTTAAAAACTACAAAAGGGGCTGGTTTGTGGCAAGGCACTGAATTCCATCCTCAGCACCACATAAAAATAAAATAAAATTAAAGGCAGTGGGTCCAATTGCAACTGAAAAAAAGAAAAAGAAAAAACTTAAAAAACATAAAAAGACTTTGAGATGTATCTCCATAGCAGAAAAATATCTGTGATCAACCCCTATATCCCTAACAGAAAAAAAAAAAAAAGCTGGCCCATCAGTGCATCTCTCAATTTAATCCCCAGTTCTGCCAAAAATAGAGCACGCATATTATCTTTCATTAAGTCATAAGAATGCTAGAAAACAAATATCTTTGTAAACAAGAATAACCAGTTAGAACACAATGGGGGAAAACTCATTAGGAATGAATGAGGGGTTGAAGGATTGGAGGGTGATGAATGCTGGGCCTCCACACATGCTCAATATTCACCCTATACTCTCAGCACAGAAATCAGCAATTGTTAAAAATATGTAACACCTAGGAATAAAGTCTCATGCAAGCTCTACAGTTATAAAACTGCAAAACTTTACTGAAATAATAAAAAACTTCACCCAAATGGAGTCAAACCTCTATTTGGATAAAAATCATAAGTAAAACAAAGACAAATGCCTAAACTGGACTCAAAAGGTACCAGCCTGTAGTCCCAGCTGCTCAGAAAGCTGAGACATGAGGTCAGCTTAAGCCCTGAACTTTAAGGCTAAACTGGACAACATAGGAAGACCCTCTTCCAGAAAAAGAAAACAAACAACAACAATAAATATGAAATAACTTTACTTCAGAGGTAAGGGAGTAGGATGAAAAGTTGCAGGGTAGCCTACTACTAAATAAAAAATAAAAAGGGCCAGGGATAAAGCTCAGTGGTAGATCACCCCTAGGTCCCATTTCTAGTTCCTGGAGAAAAAATAAATAATAATAGAACTATAAAGCAGTTCACAAACAACAGGATAAGCCTCAAAGCAAACAAACAAAAGATATATGTACAATAGTGACACTCCTGTGGAAACATTACTACCAGCACCAATCACCAATACACTTACTATACATAAGATTACCATTGATTATCATAAACACTTTAAAGGAAAAGTCTTCATTAGAAAATGTGAGAGCCAGGCATAGAGGTGACCATCTATAATTTCCTCTCAGTCTCTGAGAGGGGAACTAAGGCACTAAAGCAGGAGGAATAAAAGTTAGAGAGCAGCCTGGGAACTCAGACCTTCTGCCAAAATAAGCAATGAAAATTGTCATGGCTAAACCAGGCAAGGTGGTGCACACCTGTAATCCCAGCGGCTCCAGAGATGAGGCAGAAGGATTGTGAGTTCAAAGCCAGCCTCAGCAACTTAGCAAGGCACTAAGCAACTCAGTGAGACCCTGTCTCTAAGTAAAATATCTTAAAAAGGCTGAAGATGCGGCTCAGTGCTTAAGAGCCCTGGATTCAATCCCTAGGGAAAAACAACAACAACAAAATGCATAGCTGTAGCTTAATGTTGAAACTCCCATGGTTTGAATCCTCAGTATCAAACACACACACACACTCATTCACACACACACACACACACACACACAGGACACACACAAGATGCACGCACACACACACAGGATGCACTCACACACACACAAGGGAATTAATGCCCAGCTGGTTACAGTGGTACACTCTTTTAATCCCAAAAACTCTTCAAATTGAGGAAAGAGGAATCCCAGTTTGAAGCCAGCTTCAGCCACTGAGGGAGACATTGTCTTGAAAAGTAAAAAGTGGGGCTGGGGTTGTGGCCTAGCAGGTGCCAGATGCCGAGTTCCATCCTCAGCACCACATAAAAATATTATACAGGCAGTGGGTCCAACTACAACTAAAAAAAAAAAAAAGAAAAAAAACTCAAAAAATGTAAAAGGGTTTGAGATGTATCTCCATAGCAGAAAAATATCTGTGATTAACCTCTAAATCCCCAAAAGGGGGGGGGAAGCTGACCCATCTATGCATCTCTCAATTTAATCTCCAGTTCTGCCAAAAATAGAGCATGTATATTATCATTCATTAACTCATAAAAATGCTAGAAAACAAATATCTTTATTAAAAAGAATAACCAGTTAGAATACAATGGGAAAACTCATTAGGAACAAATAAGGGGTTGAAGGGTTGGGGGTGGCTGGAGAGCTGCTGCAGGTGAACACTAGACATTAAACCCCAGGAATTCCACACAGGATCAACATTCACCCTATACCCTCAGCACAGAAATCAGCAATTGTTAAAAATATATAACATTGGGCTGGGGATGTGGCTCAAGCGGTAGCATGCTTACCTGGCATGCATGCAGCACGGGTTAGATCCTCAGTACCACATACAAACAAAGATGTTGTGTCCAACGAGAAGTAAAAAATAAATATTACAAAATTCTCTCTCTCTCTCTCTCTCTCTCTCTCTCTCTCTCTCTCTCTCTCTCTCTCTCATATATATATAATAAAACACTTAGGAATAAACTCTCATGCAAGCTCTACAATTATAAAACTGCAAAACTTTCCTGAAATGATGAAAACTTCACCCAACTGGAGTCAAACCTCTATTTGCATGAAAATCATAAGGGAAATAAAAAACAAACACCTAAACCTGGACCCAGAAAGTACCAGCCTGTAGCCTCAGCTGCTCAGAAAGCTGAGGCAGGAGGACAACTTGAACCCCGAACTTTAGGACAACATAGGAAGACCTTCTTCCAGAAAAAAAAAAAAAAAACAATCAACAACAACAAATATGAAATAACTCTACTTTTAGAGGTGAGGCAGTAGGTTGAAAAGTTCCAAGCTAGCCTGCCTCTAAAAAATTTAAAAAGGCTAGGGATAAAGCTCAGTGGTAGAACACCTCTGGGTCTAATTCCTAGTACCGGCAAAAAAAAAAAAAAAAAAAAAAGAACCAAAATCAATTATAAGAAAAGACTGGCTGGGCAAGGTGGCACACACTCCATAATCTCAGCAGAGCTCAGGATGTTGAGGCAGGAGTACAAATTCAAAGCCAGTCTCAGCAATTTAGCAAGGCCCTAAGCAACTTAGCCAGACCCTGTCTCTAAATAAAATATAAAAAACCACCTGGGAAAGTGATTCAGTAATTAATCTCCCTGGGGTTCAAACCCCAGGACCCCCCCAAAATATAAAAAGACAAAAATGTTCTACCACACAGGTGCTGAACAAAATGTAAAGGAAGTCTACCTCCCGAACCCACAGAAATGCAAAGACTCAAAACCCTGTTGTTAGACCTTGGGTACTGACCCAGCGATTTCACTTCCACAAACTCATTTTGAAGAGTTAGGGCCAATTCAACAAATATATTCCACAAACTCGCTTAAATAAGGGCAAATAATGTGGGCAAACTAGTGCCTGAGTAGATCCCAAGTATTCCGGAGCACAAGCCTAGAGGATACCAATTTTAGGCCAATCTCAAGCAAGTCAGTGAGACCCTATTGACTCAAAATAAAAAGTAAAATAAATAACAAAAATGGACTGACGGGGCAGGGATTGTGGCTCAGTGGTAGAGCGCTTGCCTACCATGTGTGAGATGTGGAGTTCAATTCTCAGCACCACATATAAAAAAGTAAAATAAGATTCATGACAACTAAAAATATATTTTGGAGATGTAGCTCAGCGATAAAGTAGTCCTAGGCTCAATCCCCATTAGCAAAACTAGTTTAAACAAACAGCAGCAGACTACTATGAGGAAATATCAGAGCTTTGGCTCATTCAGGCTTCTAAAACAAGACCCCATGGCATCTCTACCTTGCAAACAACCATTTATTTCTTACCGTTTTGCAGGGGTAGAAGTTGGAGATTGAAGACTGCTTCCAAATTGCTTAAGACACTTTCCTGAGGGCTCCTCACAAAAGGGAGAATCACTTTGGAACTTTCTTTACATAGCCACAGCTATATCCTGGGGTGTGAACTCCACCCCAGAGGTCAAAAGGTGGAAGGGTCCTCCCCCTAGGAGATAAGTTTCAGCACACTAATGGCACAATTCTGGCATCACCACTCCCTCAATAGGGTGGAGTAAATTAGAGTGCATCCAAACAAAATATTACTCAGCCTTTGGGAAACTATTAGACCATGAGGCAAACAAACTTTTCATGTTGAGAGACAACTAAGGAAATCCAAACACCACCAAACACAATACTAATGAACTACTGTTGATAGTCTTAACTATTTGTGAAAACTTAGCATTGAGAGATACACAATAGAACATTCAATGCAATGGTTTTGCTGGCCATGCATGGAGAACTATTGAAGAGGTGAAAAGTGGCAAAAGCACAATCTCTCAACTTTTGTGAATATTGAAAATGCTCCAGGGATTCCTTCTCAGTGAAGGAGCTCTCCCGCTCCCGTCATGATATGAGGCACTGGGTTCCATCCTCAGCACCAAATAAAAATGAATAAATAAAATAAAGGTACTATGTCCATCAAAACTAAACATAAATAAAGTAAATAAATAAATACAAAAGAAAGAAAATGCTCCACTCTTTTTTTAAGTTATTCATGTTTCCATTTACTGATATGAAAAACCTTAAGACAAACTGTCACATAAGGCAGCAGGAAACAAGCCAGGTGCAATGGCAAAGGCAAAGGCATGTAATCCCAATGGCTCTGGAGCTGAGGCTGCAGGAGTGTAAATTCAAAGCTAGCCTCAGCAACATAGTGAGGTCCTAAGCAACTTTGCAAGACCCTGTCTCTAAATAAAAATTTTAAAATGGGCTGGGGATGTGGCTCAGTAGTTAAGTGCCCCTGGGTTCAATTCCAATTTATTTATTAGTGCCAATAAATGAATAAATAAGAATCAAAATTTTAAAATACCAGGGAACAAAATGTGAGTTCATTCAGGTAAATTTATGTGTTATATGTGCATAGTAAACAAAAATTCAGGGTGATAACCTCAAATTAACTTGAAAATATTAATACTAAAGTCACATTAGACTATGATTTCCATGACTACTTCCTAATGAGACATTTCTACATCACTTGAATTTAAAATAAACTCTGTTTTCACAATTTAGTAAAATAATAATATTTCATTTTCAAAATGATACAGAGGCACAAACATTAAGAAGCTCTACTAAGGTCCTAGGGGCATAGCTCAGTGGTAGGGTGCTTGCCTAGGTTTTTGAGTCATATTTGATCCCCAATACCAAAAAGCAAAAAATAAGTATAAGGGGCCAACAAGGAGGAGATTAAAGCTGCAGACCTTAGGTCAGTTGAGGGTCACCCACAGAAAAATCCAAACAGCAAGGGGCAATAGAAGCAGATACCTTAACAGACAGTGGGCAGAGCTGGACAGTTCAGAGAACCACAGACCAATCAGAGTCAGGAGAGGTAGGGAGGGGTTGAGTGGGCAACCAAAGAATTTTGATTCTCCTTCACAAGACAAAAAAGACAAAGGAAAGAAAGAGCAGGAAGCTAAATTTAGCAACAAGATGTTGAGGACCTAAAGGGAGTGCTCAGCATAGTATTCTATGCAAATAATGTAAATTACCAGAGGTGCCCCCCAGTCCAACAGGAGTTGAAGCACAGATCACAATCTAGGGTGAGAGAAACTGTTCCCAGAACAGCCAGAACACCCACAGGTTTTCTAATAAGACAGCTCAGACCCTGAGGCCTAAGGATAGTTTCCATCCCTTTGCACCTAAAAAGAGATCAATCTGATGCTAAAATTTTAAAACTATAATCCCTTCACTCCACTGAAGAAGTACATGATGCAGGTACCACCACCCTTGTGTTCACAAGGGAATGAAAGGCCTGCAGTTTGTGCTAGATTCAGCATCTGTCTCCACACTGGACTTTGAAGCCCTTCTTAGAAGTTCACCCACAGGCCAAGAGCAGAGGCTCATGTTTGGAGGTCAACCACTAGTGGAGCAGAGGCAGGAGGTCTGAGAATTCAGTGCCAGTCTCAGCAACTTATGAGGCCCTTAGCAACTTGGTGAGACACTGTTTCTAATTAAAAAAGTAAAAATTGGCTGGGGATGTGTCTCAGTGGTTAAGTGCCCCTGGGTTCAATTCTTGGTGCCAATAAATAAATAAATAAATAAGAATCAAAATTTTAAAATACCAGGGAACAAACTGTGAGTTCATTCAAGTAAGTTTATGTTTTATATATGCATGGTAAACACAAATCCAGGGTGATATCCTCAAATTAACTATGAAAATATTAATACTAGAATCACATTAGATATTATTTTCTCGAGTACTTCCTAATGAGATCTTTCTACATCACATGAATTTTAAAGTAAACTCTTTGTTTTCACAATATAGTAAAATAAAATTATTTCATTTTCTAAATGATACAGAGGCACAAACATTAAGAAGCTCTACTAAGGTCCTAGGGGCATAGCTCAGTGGTAGGGTGCTTGCCTAGGATTATGAGTCATATTTGATCCCCAATACCAAAAAGCAAAAAATAAGTATAAGGGGCCAACAAGGAGGAGATTAAAGCTGCAGATCTTAGGTCAATTGAGGGTCACCCACAGAAAAATCCAAACAGCAAGGGGCAATAGAAGCAGATACCTTAACAGACAGTGGGCAGAGCTGGACAGTTCAGAGAACCACAGACCAGTCAGAGTCAGGAGAGGTAGGGAGGGGTTGAGTGGGCAACCAAAGAATTCTGATTCTCCTTCACAAGCCAAAAAAGACAAAGGAAAGAAAGAGCAGGCTGCTAAATTTAGCAACAAGACACCTAGGAACTGAAGAGAGTGCTCAGCATAGTATACAAATTTCCAAAGGTGCCAACCAGTGCAACAGGAGTTGAAGCACAGGTCACAACCTAGGGGGAGACAGGATGTTCCCAGAACAGCCAGAACACCCACAGGTTTTCTAATAAGACCACAGCTCAGACCCTGAAGCTTTGAAGTGGCACTCTCTCTCTCCACAGGAAGGTCTTAACTGGGCTTCTCCAGAAATCTTTACCATGGCTGATTTTAGGACTGTCAGCAAAAGAGTCTCTGCAAAAAGTTCAATGTAGATAAACTTCCTATATTCTTGTTGCCCTGTTTTACTTGTCCACTGGCAGAGAAGATAGCAGCACTCCAAGAGCTGGACACCCCTTACTAGTTTTTCACAAATATATTCAATATAGTACTTTGAAGAAATGTGCAAACAAGGCCTCTGGCCTTGAGCTGGGCTTCACAGAGATGTCTATATTTTTCAGATAAGTTACAATTGGGTTTCTTGGTAACAACTGGCAGGGAGAGGAAAAAAGGGGAAAAGAAGCTCTCCCCTTCTCAGGTGTTGTCCTTGAAGAGTTGACTTGCCCAAAACAGTGAAAGAAAAAGCTGCTTTTATGTGAACTTCTGCAGACTGTGAACTTCTGAGCCCCTCCCCTTACATGCTGGGTATAAAACTCTGAAACTCCCTGAACTCGGGATTCAGGGAATTGATTGATTACAGCAAAGGCTGTTCCCTCTGAACCTGGCTACAGCCAAATAAAACTGTTTCCTGCCATCTTCGGTCCCTTGCCTCATTTGTCCCTACAACAGATCAACCTCTGTTGGGTCTGGAGTACTGTACAAAGTAGTTGAAGCTGAAATGAACCCGGGGAGTCACCAGAGTAGTTTCTGTTCAGGGACAGCGAGTAGAGGGGAAACCGTGACTCCCTTTTTGTTTGGTTGGGAATTATTGGAATTTGGGCGGTATAGAAATTCTGTCCTGGCCATGTCTGAGGGAAAGTGTGTGAAACTTTGTCAATGAGACAAAGGGAAGGGTTCTGACCCAACCCAAGTGCCAAAGCAAGTGCAGAGTCCTGATCCGCGGTTCCGTGGCACCTCATACAGTCTGTGGCGGAATTTCACCAACCAACATCCAGGTGAAAGCTCCTGTTCAGCGGTTGATACCGACTTGCAAGGCTAAGAGGGCCCTAAGTCCCCATGAGAGGAGCGGCAGGAGATGGACAAAGCAACTTTTCTCCTAAGTGTATTTTGTTCTAAGTGTGCTCTACCGATGCTGGGTGGAACATGGGAGGCACACTAAGAAAACTGAGCCTTCTGAAATGTGTTAGGAACCTTTAGAAGGTTTTCCTGGTTACTGTGGAGTGAAACTCACTCCACAAATATTGTGTACTCTGTGAATTAGAATGGCCCACCCAAGGTGTGAACTGGCCACCAGATGGATCTTTAGAAGAGAGAGTCATTTCTGAGGTCCTGAACCTCAGGTCAGGACCTCAGAAATGTCAGTCATTTCTGAGGTCCTGGAACCCCTGAACCAATTTGCTTATATTGACTGCTTGCAAGAGATAGTTCAGAAACAGCCCCCTTCGTTGAGAGCCTGTCTAGATGGACAGTCCAAGCTGATGTTCACCAGGAGCATCTCTAATACCCAGCGGAAAGCAGCTAAACAGAAAATATGACTAGAAAAGGGGAAGGCAAACAGTTTTTCCTGTGAGCCAGAAGACGACCCAATCCCTATGTGCCACTCTACCCAACTTTGCCAAGACCACTGGGACAACAGACTCTCCTTTCAGCCCCCTTGTCCTCAGAGGCAACAAATGATGGCCCCCAATACTGGCTATTCCTTCCTCTGTGATTTCCTCAGAGCTAAAGGCTTCCTAGGACCAAAGACTCTTTCACCTTCAAAGATGAAGGTAGAAGATCTGTCCTAAGACCATAGCCACAACTCAGATGAGAAGTCTCCAGATGCCCCTGCAAGGGACTAAAGGACATACCCATGTTGACCAGAAGGGAAATGTCTGAGGGAGACAAGGCAGTTTTGTGTGCCAGCCTTTCACCACCACTGAGCTCATAAGCTGGAGAAAGCTTGGGCCATGACTGATCTGATGCAGCCCGTTATCCAGACCTAGGACGGGGCCTCAACAAAGAAGAAGGTCTAAAAATGAAGAGATGTCAAGAAGCCCTCATAGAAACTCTAAAAGAAAAGTAAAAAGAGAACAAAACACACTGTCTGTGCCCAAGGGTTAGAAGGAATCAGAGCCAGTCCTGAGCCCCAGCCTAATCCCAGCACATCTACAGATAATCAGAGCTGAGATAAGCCTCCCGCTGCTCCAGCATCTCCCTGTTGCACCCTCCATAGCCCTGAACATTTCTCTGGCAGCAATTATCAAAAGAGATGTGCCCAACTGACTCAGAGCTAAATGTCCAGGCCACTTCCGCTGCTGCCCCTCTGTCTGCCCAGAGGTGTCCGTGGGAGGAGGGGCACATACATGTGTAACAGCCACAATGCAAGTTTGTCAGTAAAGAAATGCACAGGTGCAAGCAACAGGTGATCAATGCAGCCTTAGTGGGACAGGCTCAGAGAGCCATTTGCCAAAAATTACCATCCTAGAGGGCTTTACTGAGAAGTGTGCCAGTGAGCTGATTAAGGTGGCCACCACAGTTTTCATCAATCGAGATCCAGAGACTCAAAGACAGGCAGACCAAAAAGATGAAGAGGAGGATGGATCTTCTTACAGTGGCCCTCACTACAAACCCAAATATCACTCAAAGGGGGGGGAGGTCTCACTAGAACAAAGCCAATGGTCCAAATGTTTATAAGGAAAAAAAGCGTGACCAGAAAAATGGGAAGCCTCCAGTGGCCCCAGCAGGCAAGCACCCACTGCCATGCTCAAATGCTAAGCCTTGAACAGAGAAGGAGTGAATATTTTCCTCCAGCCTTTGGCCCCAGGCCCTCCTTTCAGTTTCTTCCCACTTTCTTGGAAGTTGATGATTGACGAATATGGCAAGGGTCCCATAAACACAAAACTGCATCTGATGCTCGGGACCCAGAACCTCAGGAGGGCTCAGCTGCTGCAAGCCTCCAAATGAACCATGAATATGTTCATGTTAACAGCCTATAGTGGGCCTTAGGGTTCTCACTCCAAAAGGACATGCCACCCTGGCTCCAAGCCACATGCTGGGAGCCACCAGCAGGAAGGGCCACAGAGTGCCATGCACCCAGGCACACTGAACAAAAACACAAGCGGGCCAGCTACTGTGGACAATTAGAGCAGGCTTTCACCTGGCAGGAGGAGAAAGCCACACAGTCAAGGAGCAACACCTAGGTGGGCACAATGTGGCTGCCACACTGGGACCTGCACGGGACCACACCACTGCCCTCCATCCTTGGCAGACAGCCCATGACGAGATTGACATAAGTGGCTTTTACACAAATAATGTGCCAGATCATCAGTCTCTGTTAAGATTTACATTAGATTTAAGAGTTGGAGAATCCTAGCAGCCAAGATCCTGCACTGGAAGATAACAACAACAACAACAACAAAAAATCCTGCATCTTAAAGCGCCAGAGGCTCTATATATGCCTCCCTTCCCTAAATGACAGTTCCTCCCAGGTGCTTGAGTACACCATTTTTGTGACAGCACTGGACTCTAACGTAAAAGTCCACATCTATCAAGAAAAAGTCAAATACCTTAGTCACCATCTGACTCAGCAACAGAACAGAACAAACACTGGGCCTCAGAAGAAACAGAAGATCTGCTCAATTCCAGTCCCTTCAACCTGCCATCAGACTAGAGAATTCTTGGGGGCTACTGAGTTCAGCCATATATGGATCCCCATCTTTCAGTTAAGACAAAACCCCTCTATGAAGCCACAAAGAGTGGAGAATGGGATCCTCTAATATGGGGGCCAACTAAGCAAAAGGCCTTTGAAGACATTAAACAAGCACTCACAGGTGCACCTGGATTAGGGCTCTCTGACCTCACAAATCCTATCTTTCTGTATGTCCATAATAGGTCTGGAGTGGCTATGGGAGTTTTGACTTAGATGCTGGGACATGGAACCGTCCTGTGGCCTATTTGTCTAAACAGCTGGACTCTGTATCAGAGGACTGGCCACCTGGTTTACTGGCCCTTGTAGCCACAGCTCTTCTGGTATTGGAAGCTGATAAACTGGCCATGGGACAAGAGCTGGTTGTCAGAGTTCCTCATTCAATTTTGACATTGTTAGAATATAAAGGACACTATTGGTTGGCTAATGAAAAAATGGTCAAATATCAGGGCATGATATGTGAAAATCCACGTATCCACGTCAAGGTCCTAAGAACTCTAAACCCAGAGAGTTGACAGAGAGGCCAGGTTACCTATCTACAAGAAACGGGAAAAAAATCCAGTCCCAGGTTTAAATGCTGCCCTCCTGTCTGGCTGACTAGCTAACAGAATAGGAGCCAACATACTCCCAACATGAAAGTAAGCGATTTAAGACTGAAAAAGAAACTTTTCTCCTAGGTGGATGGTGGAGATTTTCTGATGGCTGGAATAGCCATCCCGGAGATTCTAGCCCCAGCCTTTATCAGACAGTTTTGCAGGAAAACATGTTGGACCTACATTACTGCTGATGAGTTCTTGCTTCCGCAATGCTGAAGTATAACACCAGAGAAGCACACCCAGGCAAGTTTAGAGTGGAAAGTAGAAACTTTATTAAGGACAACAGAAAAGACTTCTACCTGGAGGAAGAAGGGTACCCAAGAGGCGGAATCTGTGGAAGGGATTATAGCTAAGTCTTCTTTCATCTTTCCCACATTTCTGTCCTTTGTTCTGTTGTCTTGAAGGGATAGAATGTAGGTGAGCAGACTAAAGGTGAGGCATAGATAGGCCAGAGGAGTAATCTGAGCAGGAAGGGCCTGGGGCTGCCTTTGATTAGCACTTCCCAGTTGGCTGGGAGCTGCTTCTTTAACATTTTTTTAGAGTGGGCTCTGGGCCTTGGGAATGTTAACATTTCAATTTCCCCAACTGCTGCTCTGCTTCCCTGGGCTCCATTCTCAACATTGCCTTCATTTTTTTTATTTTACTGGATATTAGACCCGATTTACTAACTACACTATATACCTATCTTTAAACGTGGCTTCACATACAGCACTTGAGACAGTTCTGAGTTGACATTTCTATGTCCCCTGGCTCACAAGCAACACCTGGATGATCTGCAAACAATGTGAGGTTTGTGCTCACAACAATCCTTGTCAGGGGCCAGAGCTCCCAACAGAAATCCAAACTATAGGAGGAGCATCTTTTGAAGACTTGGAAGTAAACTTCACTGAACTACATGCTCAGGGGGCTATAAATAACTTTTGGTTTTTGTGTGTTCATACTCTGACTGGGTGGAAGCCTTTCCCACCTGCACTGAAAAGGCTAGGGAGATACTAGGATGCTTCTCTGGAAAATTATTCCCACATTTGGTGTCCCAATAATTGTTGGCTCAGACAATGGTTCAGCTTTTGGACAGAGGTGATATGATTACTGACCAAAAGTGTAAACATCAGATGGAAGTTACATACTGTCTATAGACTTCAGAGTTCTGGATGAACAGGACTTTAAGGTTCAATTGGATAAGCGGTGTCAGGAGACTCACTTACATTGTGATGAACTTCTCCCTATTACACTGTTGAGGATTAGATCTACTCCCACTAGGAGGAATGAAAGTATCCAGGGAATAGGCTTCTTTCTCATTTCATTATGATTGTAGAGACCTGCCTTGTGGCCTTTCCTATGCCTTCTAGGAAATGAGGAAAATCCTTCAAACTTGATTCTCTAGGATAGCAACACTTTTTTATGAACATTCTTAGATCAGTGTTTAGACAAGAAATTCATTGCTATGATGGACCATCTTGTAGCCTGGCTGGAATGGAGCTTGCTTTGTCATTTGTTTGGTACAGATTCTGGAACAGCCTCCTCTGCTTTATACAGCTGGAACATGATACCAGATTCACAGTCCAGAGTCCCAGGCTACATTCCCAGGCTTTCTCCTTACAGTATAAACAGTGTCTCTCTCATACTCTTTGTTGAAATCTTGACAGGCCAGCAAGGCTCACTAAAAGAAAAAAAAAAGTGGCTCTTCAGAAGATAAGCCTCTGCATGAAGCTGTTGCTAGTGTTCTTAAAGGGAAGTCTCTATCTGGCAGTGCTTTCTGAACTTGACTGTGACTCTGAAACATCTGAGGATGCTGCTAAGGTCAGATTCTGATGCTGTGGTGGGGTCTGAGATTCTGAGATTCTAGTAAGTTCCCCAGTGCTGCTGCTGCTGCTGCTAAGGGAACAAGAACTGCAAGGATGTACACACCTGTGCAGAGGCAGGAGATTGCCACATTAGCACAAGAAAGGTCCAGAGGGAGAACCCAAGGCCAGCCTGTTGCCAGGACACCAGATTAATGACACTGAGAAGAAAGAGGGATGATCCCTGGAGTAGCTATCAAGTGATGCCATCTTAATTACTCATTGAAAAGAGTGCTACTTCCACCAGAGCATTATTTCCTGATCAATAGCCCTGTCTTTTCAAATATGCTTTCTGGCCATTTATAACCAAACCTTTGTTGTACTTGTCCTGAGAAAGAGAATCAGCTTCTCAGCCATCTCTACTTATCAGCAGCCCACATCCCTCAGGACCCACAGAAGTTTCTGTGTGGAGCTATTCTGAATGGTTGGAAACTCCTCATCACTTGCTATGTGTCAGGGACTTTGGGCTATGGATTACAGAAGCTGGCATCTCCCCTTGTAGCCCTTGTGTTATGCCCCTGAGGCAGGCCTCTGTTTGAGGGAAGGGAGGGGGTTCTTGTGAGCCTTCTTTGAGGCATTTTGACCTGGGCTTCCTGTTGTTGCCTGAGGCCTTGTGGCTGGCCATCCCTTAATGTGCTGAGAGATGGTCTGGGAAGGCAGAGTGGCCCTGCCTTCCCTCCATGATACCACCTCATTGATTAGGAAGGTATTGATGAATACAGGGGATTGAATATTGTACTCCCCAAATTTCTCTGTATTCCCTTTTTCTGTTTGCCTCTGATTAGAGTTAGCAGTTCTTTTCTTTTTTAAAAGATTGATGTTTTTTGGGGGGGGCGACCTTTATTTTGTTTATTTATATGTGGTGTCTAGAATTGAACCCAGTGCCTCACACATGCTAGACAAGTGTTCTACCCTGAGCCACAACACCAGCCTGAGGCCTTTTCTTTTTTTGGATCTTTTGTCTCTTCACTGAGGAGGACTGGAGACTTGGCAGAGTTAGCAGAGCAGTCCTTGTCACAATGCAGTGATGCCAGCTGACACCATCCTGCTAAAGACCTCTGGACAGAGAAGATGGTCCTCATGCTTGGCAGTGATCTATAGAAGACCCTCTGTATAGAAGGGAAGTGAACCAGGAACCCAGAACAGCTGGATTGATCCTTGAGCACCCTTGTTGGCTGATGCCTTCTTGGGGTTCTCAAAAACTAAAGAGATGGTGTTGGGGTGCAGCGAAGCGTCGGAGGAGAGACCACACAAGAGACTCACTTCATGCAATCACAGGGGGGAAATTTATTAGGGATCCGTTCCAGCGCGTTGGGACTCTGTGCCCACCCAAGAAGGGAGAGTGGCTCAGAGCCCAGAGCGGAGGTCAGGTGGAGCTTAAGTACACTTTTTGGAGAGGGCGGTGGGCTTTGCATACATCAGAACAAATCATCATGAGGCGTGGGAAAATTGAACAACAATTCTAAAACATGATTAGTACATACATTGGCGGGAACAATCAGGGCAGAGGTGATTGGTCATGTCTAAGCAGGGTACACATTTAACTGATTGGTTCTGGGGCCTAGATGCTTACGTGCCTTGCTACCTAGAGCTCTTAGCTATTAAACGACCAGGGAATCAATGGAGATATTTACTGGGCAGTTCCAGCATTGTCCTAACAACTTTACAGAGATTATAAGTTCCAGAGATAGCAGAGGAATTGTAACAATAGACTTTTATAATTGTAACAATTGTCTTTTACTTTTTAGCCCAGGCCTTGTAACCTAGAAGCTTTACAATGCCCTAGTCTCTTACACTTTAACTCAAGCTCTTGCAGCTTGAAATCAGCTTAGAATTTTTACCTTTACAATGGGAATGTATAGGATCTAGGGTGCCAGGTCCTGCTGCTTCTGATGAAGCCCTAGTTCTTTCAATAGACTCTAATTCCTACCTGTGAGGGTATTGTCTGCACTCAATAATTTATTCTGCCTAGTTTATCAACTGTGGTGTGTTGATGAGTCCACCTGTGGGGTTCCCAGCCTCATCCCTGGTCAGGTGTACTACTAGAGGTCAGCAGGAGAGAGGTTCTCTCTGTTGGAGGAAGGCTGCTGGCTTTCCCCACTGGCCTGTGTGGAGCAGCATGGAGCACACAGACAAAGAGCACACTGATGGGCCTGGTAGTGATACTGTCAGCACTGTTACAGTAAGCAGCTATTGCCACCTGGCAGGGCCACTTTCCAGGGCTTAGCACCATGACAGGAAATGTTAAAATGATTGGGGACTTTGATATCCTGCCAAAGCATGTCTGGGGACGCCACCGCCAGAGGTTGATGAGCCAGACATATATGTGCAGCACTGAGAGGTTGGTCTGTCCAGAAAGCTCAGCTTCTTAATTGAGTGGCAGGGCTTGTAGCAGTGCAAGTACAGCCAGTCCCAGAATATCTTCAAAGACCCCTTGGGCACGTTCTCCCTGCACTTCCTCTTGCCAACCAGGGAGAGAAGGCTTTGGTCCCCACCCAGATCATGTCTGACATGGTGCCTAGGAGCTAGACAGGACCTTGGATGAGCTTTTCTTGATGGCTTTCAGACCCACTTGGCCTCATCTGGGCATTCTGGGTGGGACAGGGGAACTGGTGTTGCACACAGCATATCGACCAGGCCTGACAGCTCACAGTCTAACCTCCTTAACTTTTTTTTAAATATTTATTTTTCAGTTGCAGTTGGACACAATACCTTTTTTATTTATTTATTTATTTTTTTGTGGTGCTGAGGATTGAACCCAGGGCCTTGGACATGCTAGGTGAGCGCTCTACCGTTGAGTGACAACCCTAGCCCTAACCTCCTGATCTTTAAGAGAATACATTCATGCTGTTTTAAGCCTTTAAGTGAGTGTGGTAAATTGTCTACACTCAATCATTTCTTCTGCCTTGTTTATCAACTGCTTAAAGTATGAATGTCTGGCTTTCTATAATTAGATTTTGGGCAATTGAAGGGAAAAATATTATTTACATTTTTTTTGTTTTCAGTATTTCTTTTATTTCTGTGCCCCCAACCCAGTATTGGGAATTGAACCCAGGGGTGCTTTACCACTAAGCTTCCTTCTTAGCCCCTTTTAAAAAATGTTTCGTTTTGAAACAGGGGCTTATCAAGGTGCTAAGACTGGCCTCAAACTTATAATCCTCTTGCCTCAGCCTCTCAACTTTCGGAGATTACAGGCAGATGCCATGGTGCCAGCTTTTTTTATGTACTTCTTAGTAACCAGAAAATTGCATACACATATATAATCACCTGTAAATAAGTATGCAACTTAATGCAATAGCATTTTACTTTTTAATTTTGTCTCCTCTTTTTAAAACTTGTTCTTTTATATATACATGATGGTAGATGTATTTTGACGTATTTTACTAACATGGGATACATCTTATACTAATCACAATCCCATTTTTGTGGGTTATACATGATATGGAGTTTCACTGGTCATGTATTCATTTATGCACCTAGGAAAGTCATGTCCAATTAATTCTATTGTCTTTTCTATTCTTATCCTCTCTTCCTTTCATTCTCCTTGTATAATCCACTGAACTTCCATAGCTGCTCCCATTGTTAGATCTGCAGATCAGAGAGAATATTTGACTTTGGGTTTTTTAGAACTGGCTTTATTTTACCTAGCATGATAGTCTACAGAGCCATCCATTTACCATAACTTCATTCTTCTGAGAATATTCCATTGTGTATGTATACTACATTTCCTTTATCCATTCATCTGTTGAAGGATAGGTTGGTTCCATAGCCTAACTGTTATAAACTGAGCTGCTATTGACATTGATGTGGCTGTGTCATTGTATAATGCTGATTTTTAGTCCTTTGGGTATATAGCATGGAGTGGGATAATGCTAGTTCCCATTCCAATTTTTCTGAGGAATGCAAGAGCATTTTAAAAGTTAAAAATTTTAAAAATAGGGCTGAGTATAGCTCAGTGATACAGTGGTTGCCTAGCAAGCAAGCGCAAGGGCCTAGGTTCAATTCTCAGTATTGCAAATAAACGAATAAATAGATAGATAAAATTAAAAAATTAAAATCTCCAATTGTTTTCATTTCAAAAATGATCATTGAACTCATTGATGAAATTATAATGTAATTCATGGAGGAAACAATTCAATTGTCTAAGAGCCTTCCAAAGAAGCAACACTTGTCAAGAATGGTATTTCTGTGTCTATGTTAGTGGCAAGTTAAGCTACAATAGAAATGAGTGAGCTATCTTTGTTGCAAATGAGTTACCTACAGATGAAATATACCACTTTCTTACTAGCTTGGGGAAGAGATCAGCCTGCTTGCTAAGGAGAATAAATTGTTAGTGCTTGAGAAGTGGGGAAAACTCTGAAGGGTCCTGAATTCCCAATGCTTATCTGGCGCTTTGTGTATGTTTTGTTGAATTTAATTTTGTACCTTAAAACAGAAAACTTCCCCTTTAATAAATTGATACAGTTGACATTCTACTTAGTATTACATATATAATAAAATGATCTCAGGGGCTGGGGCTGGGGATCAGTGGTAGTCAACTTTTCTGGCATGTGTGAGGCACTGAGTTCAGTTTTCAGCACCACATATAAATAAATAAAACAAAGGTCTATCAACAACAAAAAATAAATTAGAAAAAGAAAAAAAGTGATTTTAGTCTTGATATTCTGCCACAGAATGCACACACCATTGAAAAACACTGGGTTTCATCCTCAGCACCACATAAAAGTACTGTGCCCATGTAAAACTAAAAAATAATAATTTTAAAAAGGGGGGGCTGGGGATGTGGCTCAAGCAGTATCATGCTCACCTGGCATGCACAGGGCACTGGGTTCGATCCTCTCTCTCTTTAAAAAAAAGAAAAGAAAAAAGACCTGACAATACAATGGAGAGTTTCAGGAGGTGGTGTTGAAAGTAGAAGTGGAAGGAGGAATGAAGGTAAGCAAATGAACTTCCTGTCATCTCTCAGTGACAAGCTGGTCAGAAGCAGCCCTGGGCACTGGGGATGTGGCTCAGTGGTAGAGGGATCCTAGCATGCACGAGGCCCTGGATTTGAACACCAGTATGGCAAAAACAAAAAATAAGAAAGAAGAAAGAAAGGAAGAAAGGAAGAAAAGCAGCCCTGGAAGGACAAGTTGCACATGCAGTGCTTTGCAAAACTGTCCAGGACAAATTTTTGCCCCTAGAAATACTACTGCAATTAACAGATGGAGTATACGGTAGGTGTTTTCAACCCTAATTTTTTTTTTTATTGTTGGTCTTTCAAAACATTACATCCTTCTTAATATATCATGTTTCACAATTTGATTCAGAATGGTTATGAACTTCCATTATTACCCCGTATACAGATTGCTGAATCACATCGGTTACATCAGTTACATTTCCATTGATTTACACATTGCCATTCTAGTGTCTGATGAATTCTGGTCTCTAACCTATCATCTACTATCCCCCCACCCCTCCCCTCCCCTCCCCTCTTCTCTCTCTCGACAACCTCTACTGTAAAACATTTATTCCACTTGTGTACTTCTTCCTTACCCCTTACTTCCTCTTGTATGTAATTTTATAAAACCCTGAGGATCACCTTCCCTTTCCCTGCAGATTCCCTTCTCTCTCCCTTTCCCTCCCACCTCTCATCCCTATTTAATGTTTATCTTCTTCTCCTGCTCTTCGTCCCTACTCTGTCCTTAGTTACTCCCCTTATATCAAAGAAGTCATTTGGCATTTATTTTTTAAGGATTGGCTAGCTTCACTTAGCATAATCTGCTCTAATGCCATCCATTTCCCTCCAAATTCTATGATTTTGTCGTTTCTTAATGCAGAGTAATACTCCATTGTGTATAAATGCCACATTTTTTTTATCCATTCATCTATTGAAGGGCATCTAGGTTGGTTCCACAATCTTGCTATCATGAATTGTGCTGCTATGAACATCGATGCAGCAGTGTCCCTGTAGCATGCTCTTTTTAAGTCTTTAGGGAATAGACTGAGAAGGGGAATAGCTGGGTCAAATGGTGGTTCCATTCCCAACTTTCCAAGAAATCTCCATACTGCTTTCCAAATTGGCTGCACCATTTTGCAGTCCCACCAACAATGAACAAGTGTACCCTTTTCCCCGCATCCTCTCCAGCACTTGTTGTTGTTGGACTTCATGATGGCTGCCAATCTTACTGGAGTGAGATGGTATCCTAGGGTAGTTTTGATTTGCATTTCTCTGACCGCTAGCGATGGTGAGCATTTTTTCATGTACTTGTTGATTGATTGTATGTCCTCCTCTGAGAAGTGTCTGTTCAGGTCCTTGGCCCATTTGTTGATTGGGTTATTTGTTGTCTTATTGTCTAATTTTTTGAGTTCTTTGTATACTCTGGATATTAGGGCTCTATCTGAAGTGTGTGGAGTAAAGATTTGTTCCCAGGATGTAGGCTCCCTGTTTATCTCTCTTATTGTTTCTTTTGCTGAGAAAAAACTTCTTAGTTTGAGTAAGTCCCATTTGTTGATTCTAGCTGTTAACTCTTGCGCTGTGGGTGTCCTATTGAGGAATTTGGAGCCCGACCCCACAGTATGTAGATCATAGCCAACTTTTTCTTCTATCAGACGCCGTGTCTCTGATTTAATATCAAGCTCCTTGATCCATTTTGAGTTAACTTTTGTGCATGGTGAGAGAAAGGGATTCAGTTTCATTTTGATGCAAATTGATTTCCAATTTTCCCAGCACCATTTGTTGAAGATGCTATCCTTCCTCCATTGCATGCTTTTAGCCCCTTTATCAAATATAAGATAGTTGTAGTTTTGTGGATTGGTTACTGTGTCCTCTATTCTATACCATTGGTCCACCCATCTGTTCTGGTACCAGTACCACGCTGTTTTTGTTACTATTGCTCGGTAGTATAATTTGAGGTCTGGTATCGCTATACCGCCTGATTCACACTTCCTGCTTAGCATTGTTTTTGCTATTCTGGGTCTTTTATTATTCCATATGAATTTCATGATTCTTTTATCTATTTCTACAAAAAATGCTGTTGGGATTTTGATTGGCATTGCATTGAACATATAGAGAACTTTTGGTAGTATCGCCATTTTGATGATGTTGGTTCTGCCTATCCATGAACAGGGTATATTTTTCCATCTTCTAAGGTCTTCTTCTATATCTTTCTTTAGGGTTCTGTAGTTTTCATTGTATAAATCTTTCACCTCTTTTGTTAGGTTGATTCCCAAGTATTTTATTTTTTAGGGGGATATTGTGAATGGAGTAGTTGTCCTCATTTCCGTATCAGAGGATTTGTCGCTGATATACAGGAATGCATTTGATTTATGCGTGTTGATTTTATACCCTGACACTTTGCTGAATTCATTTATTAGCTCTAATAGTTTCTTTGTAGACCCTTTTGGGTCTATTAGGTATATAATCATGTCATCAGCAAATAGTGATAATTTAAGTTCTTCTTTTCCTATTTTTATGCCTTTAATTTCTTTCGTCTATCTAATTGCTCTGGCCAGTGTTTCAAGAACTATGTTGAACAGAAGTGGTGAGAGAGGGCATCCCTGTCTTGTTCCAGATCTTAGAGGGAATGCCTTCAATTTCTCTCCATTCAGAATGATGCTGGCCTGTGGCTTATCATAGATTGCTTTTACAATGTTGAGGTATGATTCTGTTATCCCTAATTTTTCTAGAGTTTTGAACATAAAGGGATGCTGTACTTTGTCGAATGCTTTTTCTGCATCTATTGAGATGATCATGTGGTTCTTATTTTTAAGTCTATTGATGTGGTGAATAACATTTATTGATTTCCGTATATTGAACCAGCCTTGCATCCCAGGGATGAATCCTACTTGATCATGGTATATAAATTTTTTTATATATTTTTGAATCCGGTTCGCCAGAATTTTATTGAGGATTTTTGCATCTAGGTTCATTAGAGATATTGGTCTGTAGTTTTCTTTCTTTGAGGTGTCTTTGTCTGGTTTAGGGATTAGTGTGATGTTGGCCTCGTAGAATGTATTTGGAAGTTCTCCCTCTTTTCTATTTCCTGAAATAGCTTGAAAAGTATTGGTGTTAGTTCCTCTTTAAAGGTTTTGTAAAACTCTGCTGTATACCCATCTGGTCCTGGGCTTTTCTTAGTTGGTAGTCTTTTGATGGTTTCTTCTATTTCCTCTATTGTTATTGGTCTGTTTAGGTTGTCTGTATCCTCCTGACTCAATCTGGGCATATCATATGACTTAAGAAATTTATCTGTACCTTCACTATCTTCTATTTTATTGGAGTATAAGGATTCAAAATAATTTCTGATTATCTTCTGTATTTCTGAAGTGTCTGTTGTGATATTGCCTTTTTCATCCCGTATGTTAGTAATTTGGTTCTCTCTCTTCTTCTCTTCGTTAGCATGGCTAAGGGTCTGTCGATCTTATTTATTTTTTCAAAGAACCAACTTTTAGTTTTGTCTATTTTTTCAATTGTTTCTTTTGTTTCGATTTCATTAATTTCAGCTCTGATTTTAATTATTTCTTGCCTTCTACTCCTATTGCTGTTGTTTTGCTCTTCTTTTTCTAGGATTTTGAGATGAAGTATGAGATCATTTATTTGTTGGTTTTTTCTTTTTTTAAGGAATGAACTCCAAGCAATAAATTTTCCTCTTAGAACTGCTTTCAATGTGTCCCATAGATTCCGATATGTTGTGTCTTTGTTTTCGTTTAACTCTAAGAAGTTTTTAATTTCCTCCTTAATGTCTTCTAAAACCCATTGATCATTCAGTAGCCTATTGTTCATTCTCCAAGTGATGCCTGATTTTTCCTTCCTTCTTTTATCATTGATTCTCAGTTTCATTCCATTATGATCAGACAAGATGCATGGTATTATCTCTACTCTTTTATATTGTCTAAGAGTTGCCCTGTGACATAATATATGACCTATTTTTGTGAAGGATCCATGTGCTGCTGAGAAAAAAGTGTAACTACTTGATGTTGGATGGTATATTCTATATATGTCAATTAAGTCTAGGTTGTTAATTGTGTTGTTGAGTTCTATAGTTTCCTTGTTTAACTTTTGTTTGGAAGATCTGTCCAGTGGTGAGAGAGGTGTGTTGAAGTCTCCCATGATTATTGTATGGTGGTCTATTAGACTCTTGAACTTGAGAAGTGTTTGCTTGATGAACATAGCTGCACCATTATTTGGGGCATATATATTTATGATTGTTATGTCTTGTTGGTGTATGGTTCCCTTGAGCAGTATGTAGTGTCCCTCTTTATCCCTTTTGATTAACTTTGGCTTGAAATCTATTTTATTAGATATGAGTATGGATACTCCTGCTTGTTTCCGCAGTCCATATGAGTGGTATGATTTTTCCCAACCTTTCACCTTCAGTCTATGTATGTCTTTTCCTATCAAATGCGTCTCCTGCAGGCAGCATATTGTTGGGTCTTGTTTTGTGATCCATTCAACTAGCCTGTGTCTCTTAATTGGTGAGTTTAAGCCATTAACATTTAGGGTTATTATTGAGATATGGTTTGTTCTTTCAACCATATTTGTTTATTGATGATACTAAACCTGGTTTGTTTTCCTCTTTGATTACTTTCCCCCATTTACTGTCCTGCTTCCCAATGTTGGTTTTCAACGTTATTTTCCACTTCCTCTTCCTGTAATGTTTTGCCAAGAATTTTTGGAAGAGAAGGTTTTCTATCTGTGAATTCTTTTAACTTTTGTTTATCGTGGAAGGTTTTAATTTCATCTTCCATCCTGAAGCTTAATTTCGCCGGGTACACGATTCTTGGTTGGAACTCATTTTCTTTCAGTGTTTGAAATATGTTATTCCAGGATCTTCTAGCTTTCAGTGTCTGTGTTGAGAGATCCACTGTTATCCTGATTGGTTTACCCCTAAATGTAATCTGCTTCCTTTCTCTTGTAGCTTTTAAAATTCTTTCCTTATTCTGTATGTTGGACATCTTCATCATAATATGTCTAGGTGTGGATCTCTTATGGTTTTGCACATTCAGCGTCCTGTAGGCTTCTAGGATTTGGGATTCTGTCTCATTCCTCAAGTCTGGGAAGTTTTCTCCTATTATTTCATTGAATAGATTATTTATTCCTTTGGTTTGGAGCTCTGTGCCTTCCTGTATCCCAATGACCCTTAAATTTGGTCTTTTGATATTGTCCCATAATTCTTGGATGTTCTGCTCATGGTTTCTTAGTAGTCTTGCTGAGCTGTCTATGTTCTTTTCCAGTTGAAATACTTTGTCTTCATTGTCTGATGTTCTATCTTCTAAGTGATCTACTCTGCTGGTAGTATTCTCAATTGGGTTTTTAAGTTGGTTTATTGCTTCCTGCATTTCTAGGATTTCTATTTGTTTGTTTTTTATTACCTCTATATCTCTGTGAAATTGATCTTTTACTTCCTGGATTTGTTTGTCAATGTGATCTTTCATTGTCTGATTTTGCTGTCTCATGTCTTCCTTGAGACTCCAGGTCATCTGAAGCATATATATCCTGAACTTTTTCTCTGATATTCCCTCTGTTATAGCTATTGCCTCTTCTAAAGTTGAGTTGACCTGCATTGCTTGTGGTCCTTTCTTTCCTTGTCTTTTCATACTGCAGCGTGGTTAAGAGCCGGGTGGGTGGGGCAGCCGTTCGCAGAGCGAGAGATGAACCTCCCGTGAGAGCACGGATGGTGGAGGGCACCTGCCGGTTGGGCGGGCCGGGCCGCACAGCTCCGGGTGCCAGCCGCTAGCCAAAGCGGGTGCTGGCTGCGGGACTAAACTCTTGCACCCGCTGTGGAGCCGCCTGTGGAGCCGGGTAATTGCGGCCGCGTGGTTAAGAGCCAGGCGTGTGGAGCAGCAGCTCACTGAGGGAGAGATGGGCCTCCTGTGATAGCCCAGATGGTGAAGGGCACCTGCCGGTTCGGGCCACGCAGCTCCAGGTGCCAGCCACTTGCAGAAGCGGATGCTGGCTGCAGAACTAAACTCCTGCACCCACCGTGGAGCCGCCTGTGGAGCCAGGAAGCTGCGGCCACGTGGTCAAGAGCCAGGCAGGTGGGTGGGGCAGCCTCTCGCTGAGCGAGATGGGCCTCTCATGCGAGCCCGGATGGTGAAGGGCGCCTGCCGGTTCGGGCGGGGCGGGCCGGCTGCCGGGTGCCGGCCGCTTGCGTTAGGGGGTGCTGGCTGGGGGCCTAAACACCTGCACCCGCCGTGGAGCTGCCTGTGGAGGCCATGTGGTCTAGAGCCAGGCAGGTGGGTGGGGCAGCCGCACGCTGAGCCAGAGATAGGCTTCCCGTGAGAGCCGCTTGCAGGAGCGGCTGATGGCTGCAGTACTGTACCTCTGTGCCCGCGTGGCCAGCCAAGATCCACTTCTCTGGGACAAACTGTCACTTCCAATAAACCTACCAGTTCTAGGCTGCTCTCCTCTTAAGGGAATTTTGTTAGAAGTTTCTCCGTAGGTAGGCTGCGGCTGTTGCAGTGGGTTGTTCTGGTCCCATTAAAGTGGAGACATTGGAATCGCTGCTTCCTCGCCGGCTGCCATGAAAAATCAGAGAAGTTTAAAGGGAAAACTTCCCAGAGATCACATAGGGCCGAGAATAGTGCCATTCCTAAAATGACATTCCTTGCAGTTCAAGCTTGCCAGTTGATGCAAATCCGGAGGCATTTGTTAAAAATACAGAATCTCAAGTTTCTCCCCTACAGTTTAGGATATAATAAACCCAAGGTGGGTCCCTGCCTCAGGAGAATTTATATGTTTTAAGAAAATCCACCCTCCCCCTTCCCTATTCTTATTGCAGAACCACCTTAGAAACCTCTGCACCAACAGTTATTGTGACTATTGTCATTGCTATCTTGTTACTTCATGTCCACCCCTTCAGCACAGCTCCCTGGCCTCAGGGTGCCATGGTTATAGAGTCGCCCTACTTTCTTTCACCAAAGATATTGCACTTTGTACTCCACCTCCCTACTCCCACCTTTACCCCACAAGTCCTCAACCCTAATTATATATTGGCCTCCTCAGACCAATTTTTGGTGGGTCAGGGCCCAGATACCATCAGTTCTTTTGAATGTTTCTAGTGTCCAGCCAGGATGAGAATCCCAGTCTTGTAAAAGTGGATTTTCCAGAAAAATTCTTACACTGGGAGTTTGTATTGTCTTTGATGGCAAGTTGCTAAATTATAACTGAGTAGAGTTTATTTTTCTTAAATTTCATGATTTTGTCTTCAGTCATCATCATTTTGTTTTTGCTTTTGAGATGGAATCTCACTTCATATTGGTCCTGAATTTGTTATTCTCCTGTCTCAACCTCCCAGTTCCTGGCACCCCAGGGCAGAGGCCTTGCTGGTGTTCAGATGGAGTGGATTTGGCTTTTGCATCTGAACTAAGAAAAAACAATATAAAAAGAAAAAATAAATTTAATTATAGTTTGACCCAAACTGAGAAGGCAGCTAGTCTTCCTTCTCTCATCCTACACTAGTGTTGCAATTTATCGGAACAAAAGGCAGGAATATACATATGCAGATTTAGCCAGGCTGTGCTACTCCAAGATATGTTACAATTCCAGTTTCCAGCCCATTATCCAGACCTAGGATGGGGCCCCAACAAAGAAGAAGGTCTAAAGATAAAGAGATGTCAAGAGACCCTCAGAAAAAGTCTAAAAAATATAGAAAAAAGAGAACAAAACACACTGTCTGTGCCCAAGAGTTAGAAGGTATCAGAGCCAGCTTTGAGCCCTAGCCAAAGCCTAGCACATCTGCAGACAAGCAGAGCTGAGATAAGCCTCCCACTACTCTAGCATCTCCCTCTCACACCCTCCATAGCCCTGAACATTTCTCTCAGCCCCACATCTGCCTTCGGCCCCTCTGCCCTATGAAACTGGCAGCAACAATGAAAAAAGATGTGCCCTACTGACTCAGAGCTAAATGTCCAGGCCACCTCCACTGCTGCCCCTCTCCCTGCCCAGAGGTGCCTGGGGAAGGAGGGGCACATACAAGTATAACTGTTTGTCTATTGTCATCCTTTTGGATTCAGCAATCTGAGCTGTTGAACTCTCCATATATTTATTTTTCCTCAGACAGTTTCCAAACTCCCAGGACCCAATTTGCAAAGTGCACCTCAAACTCTAATGCAAAAAGGAATCACCAGCCCATACTTTAAAAAGAGATTCTGATTCAGTAGGTGAAAGTGCAGTTCTAACCAGCCCTAGGGTGAAGCCCCCAGAAAGGAACCACACCACACAGTACTAATAGATTAAAAACCACAGCCAACATGACCTGGGCCTACAGGGCAAAGCCTTTTCTATTTTCTTTTCACAAACCAGATCCTGATGTTTGCAGCTGCAGCACACCACCCGCCATTATAGAAAAAGGAAGAGAAGATCTTTGCTTCATGAGGTATGAAGAGCTGTGATTTCTATGTGCCATGATGCAGGGAAGTATAAACAAAACTCTGAGCTCTCAATTTCTGCTTTGGATCAGTTAGAAACACTTGTCATTGGTACCCTGGTGCTCCAACATCTGCCCATTAAAATATTTGGATATACTTGGGGGTTTTGATGGCACTGGGAAATAAAGTTTTATTTTAGGCAATGAAAACTTATATCTCAGCAACATGATTTTAATTTCAGTTGCCTTTAGTGATTAAAAGATACCCTTTATGATTTGTCACTATCTCCTACTTTATCTTTGGCTTTAGATATATTTCTCTATTTTTTAAAACACCTTTTAATAAACCTAGAACAGTAAATAGTAATGGGAGATCAAGAGTCTTTGTCTTCTCACATCTAATGGCAGGAAAATAGTAGAGTCCATTTATCCAAATGCATTCAATTGAAAAATCAAAATTAAGTTTCTTTCTTCATTGATAAAAAGGGAAAAGAAGGTTTATTGCTTTGCTAGCAAAGGAGAAACATAGGGATCTCCTGTACCAAAGGCTGTGATTATGCCCATCAGCAGGATCAGGGAGCTTTTATAGAGGTGATTCAGAGAAAATGAGATTAGGGAGAAGAGATCAGGAAGGTGAAGATCAGGGAAAAAAAGGATAGGAAAAAGATTAGGAAGAAGATCAGGGAGAAAAAGGTTGGACAAAAAAAAATGTAAGTTTCAAAGCCCCAAGGGATATAGTGAAAGCATCAAATGAACCCCTGTTACATTTCCCCATTGTCAATTTCTAGCCTCCATTTCTATGAAAAGTGGGCAATGACATCTCCAAGCTATTTTCTGGTGGGGCATGGGCAGTTAAGGGCATTCAGCATCAGAACAGTCCAGAGCTCCACAGTGGCAAATGACAGGTGACTGGACAGGGCATACATAGAGCAGGGATGCAGCCACCTTGGATCCTCAGCATGGAAGTAAGTTTCTTCATTCTTGAGAGGGGCTCTTTTGTCATGTTCCAACCTCTGCCTTTCATAATGGCCCTCTAGTTTTTCACTCTAAAAAATAAAACAAGATTAATGAGTAAATCTCAATTTTCCATAACAAATTGTGTACTTTCAATGATAGGTGTGGTGTGAACTCACCTAATGGATTCTGAAGAATAGGGATAGGATTGTAGCCAGGGCCCAAAGAAGAAGCTAGTGCTGGTAACAGGGAATAGGAATGCAAAAGTCCGGTCTGAACCTAGAGGCAAATGGACAAAAAAGGATCTTCTGTTGCCCCATTCACTGAGGGTTTTGCTCTCCTACTTAACAACTAACTGAATAAATTCATGAAATTATGACTTATATTTTTCTTTATTTGAAGAGGGGATAGAATGTCATTGAGAAATATTCCCTCACAATCCATAAAACCAATTAAGACAAATATTTTATATATATATATATATATATATATATATATATATATATATATATATATATATTATAGAACAAATAATGTTGATTGAATTTGCAAGACTTCTTAAATGTCTATAAAGAAAAGGCACAGAAAGGAAACTGTTCCCGTGCCAAGGCATATTCCAGGCTCAAGATCTGGGTACCACTTCACCCTGTGCCTTTCCAACCCAACCCAGGATGGTGTGAATCTGCAGGGCTCCTGAGTGGGGACAGCAGCACAGGACAGTGGATCAGAAACAGAAATGGGTTTCAGAGACCAAGAAAGAAGGAACAGGATGTGGGAAAGCCTCTGGGGGCACATATGGCATTTATCAGGTTCTTCTTCTTTTCTGTTCTTCTGTATCTCCTAATCTACTGGGACAAGAACCTCATCTGCAGCAGCTTGGGGCTGCCAATACCAGACAGGTGCTTAGACAGAAGTGTCCAATCCTATCCATGTGGAAGTCATTTCTGTGCTTTCAAGAATTCTGCTCATCAGCCCCAGTAAACTAGATTGGGATCTGGTCTTCTGAAGGCTTTTCAAGCTGGGGAATTATTCCCTAACCCTGTTCTCTTTCTAGGTGGTGCTCTAGGGTTGCAGAATTCTGTGTCTGCTCCTAAAGGAGAGGGAATAATGGATTTTATTCATCTTTGCATATGTAATGCCTTTAAAATTGATTTACTTATTGGCACATATTAAACAGTACGTATTGGGAAGGGATTAATGTAATATTTCCATATATACATATGGTGTGTAATGGTCACATCCATCCACTCTTCTTCTACTTCTCTTGTCGCTTTCCCAGTCCCTAATAATTTTTATTCTACATTAAAGTAATGTTTTTTTTAAATATTCCACATTTGAGAAAGAATATGAAATACTTATAGATATTTTCATAACACCTGGCAAAAGCTAAGCACTCTGTATATGCGTAAGTTAATACTAATGCAGAGTTTATGACATTGAAAGTAAAAGGATAATTAATCACCGTAGACTGTAGTCCTTTAAGATGGTAAATATATGTACTTCTAACAATTTTAAAGTGAATCCCATAGCCAGGCAACAGTGCACCATGCATGTAATCCCATCCACTCAGAAGACTGAGATGGAATAATTTCAAGTTCTAGGACAACCTGAGAAATTTAGTAAGACCCTTTCTCAAAAAGAAAATAAATATAAAGTGGATCTGGTACAAGAATGTGAAAAATCCTCTTACATTAGGGAGATGTTAAAAGGGCCACAGTCATGCATTTGTCCTTCATTGGGGTTATGTTTTTAGCATAATAGTACCAATCACGTAAGAATAAATATAATTTTAAAAGAGTTATTAGTCGTATTATGTCTCAGGAACTGTCACTTTGTTTACATTTTCATTTATCTTCTTCAGTACTGGGAATTGAAGCTGAATCACTTTAGAACAGAGATACATCCCCAGCCTTTGTTATCATTCTGAGACAGGATCTCCTTCAGTTACTCAGCCAGGCCTCAAACTTTCACTCTTTCCATGTTAGCTTCTCTAGTAGCTAAGATTACAGGTGTATGAGACAACTGTGCCTGACTGACCTCTATGATTTCTTAATATCTACAATCTGCTTTTTGAAATTAACAATTTGGTTCTTACTCTGAGCTTAATCAATCACCACCACCTGTGGCTTGGAAAATTTAAATGACACTTAAATCTGTTATAAGTTGAGACAAGAATTCAAATCTGAACTGAATTTGGTTATTTGATATTTAAGCTATAGTTTTCCTTCCCTCTGTTTCCTTCCCTCCCACCACCTCTCTCTTCTGCTTAGTCCTTTTGATGTAGAAATTCATCTGTACAGATACACAACAGGCAGCTGAGAATTCTAGTGAAGACTGGAGAATTGTTCTCCATCTTCTTTCAAACATTCCTCCCCAAAAGGCCCAAAATTTCATTCTCAGCTACAGCATAGCCTGTGGTTTGATTTGGAATAATGAATTAAGCCTTTGTAGAAGAAGAAGGTGCATGCCCTGAAGAAATGCTATGTGACATAGGATATCACATATGTAAAGGAAACAGAGAGACTGGCATTTCATAATAAGTAAGCCTTTGTAAAATATTTTAACCTTAATCTAATTAATAACTGTTACCATTTTGATTTATTATAAGTGCATTCAAGATGATTGCTTTCTTTTTTTTGTTTTACTTTTTTGATTTGTTCTTCTTAGATATAAAGGATAGTCGAGTGAAAATGATTGCTTTTCTACTGAAGTTTATCAGATCCAGCCTTCTGAAGCAACTTGCCTCCAAGAGTACCATCATCACCCAACATAATGAACTCTACGTTAAGACTGTGCAAGAGAGCCATATATAAGCATCTGAATGCTTAGCAGCCACTCAAATCCTTTGCCACTTCTCTCAGCCCTAACACTGTTTCTCCTGATCTAGAGGCCAAAATCATCATGGACCATTTACTCCTGTGTGAAGCAGGCTGTGGATACTGCAGAGATGACACTGAGATCCTAGTTGCTTTTGACACTGAGCTCAGAAGATTCTAGGCCATGGCTACTCCCCTTCTATCCTAAGCTAGGAAGAACTCTGGTGGCACAGCCTACATTTCTACTTGGAACTGATATCTAGGCCATGGGGGCCACTACATTGGGCCTGCCCTTGATGTAGTCAGTTGCCTGCAGCCCAGATACTAAGAAACATGCCTAGTTCCTCCTACCTGCCTCCCTGGAACCCTATGCCCATGACACACAAGAACTCAAATTCAGCTTCAGGAGAGTTCCATGCTGCAAAGCAACAAGAAGTCACCTATGCTGGCAGCTTCTCTTGGTCACATTCATGTAGTCCTGGAGACAGGCTGCCCAGAAACATTCTGATCTTTAACCCTGGCCCATGACCACTGAGTCCTAGGAGTACTGAATGTTCAATCTGAGAGATTCTATTTATTCTCCTCAGACATATATAAGATTTCTCTCTTACACATATCTCTTTTTTTACTTTCTAATAGGCAATTGATGTTTTTACAGGTCCTCCTAAATATTTGGTTCACTTGCTCAACCGTAGGCAGAATGAAGAGAGGAGAGAGGATGGAGGGGTGCTGCAAGGGGTGGGGGACAAAACTCTGATTTTGAGCTGTGCTGTGAACTTGATATCAGAGCCTTAGAGAAGGGCTCCTCTTGCTTCGGTGGGCAAAGGTATGGAAGGTATCCAGGGGGAGCAATGCAAAGGAGCCCCAGCTGTTGGCCTCAAAATAATCTAACCAAGTATAGAAAAGAATGTGTGGTGGGAGTTTCTTAGCTGGGAAGTGTGTCTCCTTAAATAGTATTTTTATTCTGCACCTACTTAAGGAAGGGCCTGGAAATGTCCAGTTTCTAATGCATTCTCACAGCTACCCCTGCCCAGCACAGCCTCTCCCAGAAACTGGTTCCTTTCAGACTAATGTCACTCAGATATGATTTAATACCCACCAGAAAGAGGAGGTCTTAGAAGGCAGAACTTCTGCCTCTGGTTTCTGGATCCCTGTATTAATGTAATTAATATATAGAGAGAAAATGTAAAAATGTCTGTTTAGACAATTTAGTTTTTGATTGAAAAGCTTATATGAAAGGAAAAATGTAAAATATCAAAATAAAAATTTGAAAGGCATTTTCTTTACTCATATTATTGCTCAAATCAAAATGTAAAACTAACCTGATAAGAACATCCTGAAAGCAGGTAGATTTTAATACTTTTTATGGAGAAAATGTATATTTTATGAATGAAACCTAAGTCCATTCTTTTGCAGTTGTTAAAAATAAATTGTAACAGACTGAAAGGTAGGCACAGTTGTGTTCCTTTTGCCTTTAGGAACAGAAACTGAACACCCTCAGTTTAAGCATGAGTGATGAAGATAGCTCATAATCTGTTCAAAAAGCAAAGACATATTTAAGACTGAACATCAGAGAATATCTCTCAAAAACACACAGCAACAGACTCATAAAGAGATAATTTAAGAAATTAGAAAAAAAGGGATCTGGAGGCCATCAATCCCAAAGCCCCAGCAAATGTCAGAATACTGGGTCACTCCAAGTGTTTGTGGGGAATATGTGCATGCAGAAATACACAACACTATTGTTGGAAAGTAAATGCAGTGTTCACCCTAAAAAACAATCTGGCAGTGCTCAGCAAAATTCCAGTAATATTCTTTTGAGGGAACAGTTATGTTTATGGGCACCTGCCCTACATAAATTCTCCCACAGGTGCATAGGGACAATTATGTGTGGTGACAGGGGATAGCAGCAATATGAATATCCACTGCAGGTGAATGAAAAAGTAGGGTGTGCTGAGGCACATCAGAGACTACTATGTTAGAGTTCAAAGCTGTAGATGAAATGTACATAAAAAGATCTTAGTAACTCACAAAGAAGAGCTTTGATTGTAGATTAGTAGTAGAGTTCTTGCCTTGCCTGTATGAGGCCCTGGGTTCACTTCCCAATGCTACCGCAAAAAAAAAAAAAAAAAAAAAATTGATAAATATATTTTTAAAAATGTTGAAATTGCTTCTTAATAAAATTAGATATGTCCCCTGAAGCTTTTTATATCAAGTGAAAATATAGTCACCTGAAAAATGAATCACTCCTCTTCCTATAACTTGTCCAAGGTGATCTGTGAAAAAGGTCACTATTGTCTTGATGCACATAACCCTACAAAATCTTACAAGTCAAGAGGTTCAAATCTTTGTGCTCACTTTGAAAACATAAAGAAACTGCCAACAATCAAGGGTATGCATATCCAAAGGGCCACCAAGTGTCTGAAAAATGTCGCTGTAAAGAAATAATGTGGTTTGGCATAGTGGTTTATGCCTGTAATCCCAGCAGCTCTAGAGACTGAGACAGGAGATTCCCAAGTTCAAGATCATCCTCAGCAACTTTGTGAGGCTTTATTCAACTTAGTGAGACCTTGTCTCATAATAGAAAATTTAAAATGACCTGGGGATTAACTCAGTATTATATACCCCTGTGTTCAGTCATCAGTAACCAAAAAAACAAAAACAAACAAAAATGTTTGCAATTCCACTGTTAAAATGGTAGAGTTGATTGGAGTGTCTAGACCAAAGAGTGGGGCTGAATTAGGGTCTATAAATTTTAAAAAATAAAAGTGCTCAATTTTGACAGACATTCTTAAATATGGAGAGAGTAATGTTGAACTTGAGGATTTAGATGTAGGTTTTTTTGGTCATTTAATGTATCCAAATGAGCAAAGAACCAAGATATACTGCCACACTTACAGAGCTCATGGCCAGATTAACCTGTACATGAACCCCCCTATCCCACTGAGATTATCCTTACTGAAAAAAAAATTGTTTTCCTAAACCAGAAGAAGAAAATGCACACACATGAACACAAACACATGCACAAAAAAAGAAAAACAAAACAACAAACAAACAAAAAAAGAAAGATGTCTCTAAATTGCTGAGACTGATCTTGAACTTTAAATCTTCCTTCTTTGTGTAATTAATTTGATAAAAAACTCTTCTTTTAGATGGACTGAGAATTCTCATAGTTTCTAATCTGATTGAATTTTTATGATGATTAAATCCATTCCTTTATTCACTATTTGTCTATTGATTTTAAGAGGGTGAGTCGGAGTGAGAAGATGTATAGGTGGATCTGGGGCAAGAAGGAGACAATTACCCAGCTCAGAGCTATTGGCTAAACCCAAGGGCATCTCTGGAGATATGAGGGTAGTGTGCTAGCAGAATGTGTAGTTGTGTGGATGATTGCTGGTGTTTCTTCATAACTGAATGTGACCTTCTTGAGCTCTGGAGAGAACCAGCATCAATAAGTGTCTTTTAAAAGGTCTCCAATTACATTAACTAGGAAAGGAGACCAAATGAAATCTCTAGTTTTGGGCCTTCTGAATTGACAACCAAGAAATCCAAGACATCAGCTCTAGGTCAGACATGTCCAGACAGTTACAGATTCCTGCCCTGGTGGTCTCTGTCTAGTGGTGGGTATAAGGATGGCCTTAGGCCTTAGCCTAAGCAACTCCATTTTAACCCTCCAATTTGAAACCTGCAGTCTCACGAGGCATGCCTACCTACAGAGCCCTCTAGTATGGCCCTCAAAAACAAAATAGTCACTTCTCCCTACTCTGACAAGCTCAGAGTCGAGTCTCTTCCATGTTGCCCTCACCCTGATGAGAGCAAAAAGCAAGAAAATCAGGGTGACAATAACCAGACCAGATGTTTAACCCCAGAGCAAATGATGTCACTGAGAATCCTGGTGGCAGTTGATAGAAATTGAAACGATGATAAGAAGCCCCAAAATTTAGTATAAATGATGGTTCAAATAAACAGATATTCTGCCAGCTGACACTGATGCACACAAGCCTGAGAGCTTGATGAGGACCTAGACTGACATCCCAACTCTTCTCATCTGCCTGATCCTCACAGCATTATTCTCACAGCTCTTGACTCTACAGCAGCCTCTTAACTCTAGTGAGAAAAACTTTTCTCTATGACTGCCTCCTCAGCCAGACATCAGCTCCACCCTAGGAGAAGCCTGCCTTGGTTCCTGATCTGACCTCCACAGTCAGAGTAAGTGTGCATCTGTTGGACTTAGAGCCTAAGGCTTGAGATGTTTGACTTGACACTTCAGCTTAGCATGCAGAGGGAGTGGTCTTTCATGAGCCTGTCATGATTAAGTGTGTTTTCAGTGCTTAGAATTAATCTAGAATTTTTTACTGTGAATTGATTATGTTTATTGCAGTGCCTAACATTAAGGATTGTCAGTTCCTTGATTAAGAACCTATAGAGTAAAATTATACTGAGTGATATGAGTGAGCAGAGCATTGAAAATGGCAGAAGCTTATGGACATTATTTGTTTCTCCACCAGGACTGCATAAGTTGCACCTTTTGCCCTTCACAACAGTGGGGTCACATGGCAAATGTCAGTTTGCTCAGGTTGCTTTTGCCAACTATCATCATGATGTGTACCAGGAGTCCAAGCTACATAGGAAGCTCAGACTCAGGAATCTTGCTTGAGACTGGGACTTTGAAGCCACCCTGAACAACAGAGCAATATCCTGTATTATTATTATTATTAATATTATTATTAGTATTATTATACACTGGGCTGAGCTTTAAGGGAAGTAAATGCCTTCATTAGGATGGACATGAACTTTTAAATTTTCCTGTTCCCTGAAATGCAGTAGGATTTAGATTAAGGGGATTTGGATTTAGAGGGGTTTAGGTGCTAGGTCTTTCTGAAGAGTGGGATTAGACCTGTTTGGTTTGTGTTTCTCCTCAGTTTAATTGTCCATTTTATGGAATAGGAGTAGAGGATCAAAGAGGAGTTAGAGTGTTTTTGTGGTTCAGATATAGAGAAACATGCCATGTGATCACCCTCACTTTAAAGACTTAAAATCTAAATCAACTTTTCATCCTCTCTCTCTCCTTGTTGATTTTTTTAAAACTTGAGAACAACTGGAGTATTAGGCTCCGGGATAAAGAAAGGCAGGCAGCTAGGTGTAGTGGCTCAATCCTGTAGTTCCAAGGACTTAGAGTCTGAGGGAGCGGGGAAACAAGTTCAAGGTCATCCACAGTAAATAAGCAAGTTCCTGTCTCAAAAAAAAAAATTGAAATGGAGGTGAGGGTTAGAGGCCTTGTTGACCATGTGTGAATCCCTTGTTTCAATCACCCACACCATCAAGGGGAAGAAAGAAAAAAAAAAAAACAAAAAACAATGAGACATGACTACATATGCCACTGCCAAAAGTTTCCAGACATTGGGAGATTTTATATGTTAAAAAGTAGATGTACAAAAAAGGACATCTTTTCATTTTTGAGGAAGTTTCATTGTTTTTACACACACACACACACACACACACACACACACACACACATACACAGCCGAGCCAAACAATTAGCTGTACTTTCCTTTGGTTAAATTTGCATAAAACAAATTTAGAACTCTCTAAAAGTCTTTATACAACTTATACTATCAGTATTGATAATCATGGGAGGAAATACATAGCATAGCACATGATAAAAAATAATGCTAGCAGAATAAATTAATAGAAAAGAAAAACTGACATAAAATAGTTTTTTTTTTCTTTTACTTGGTACTTGGGAATGAATCTGGGATAGCTTAACACTGGGTTTCATCCTCTGCTGTTTTTATCTTTTAAGAGAGAGTCACACTAAGTTGCTTGTGGCCTCATTAAATTACTGAGTCTAGACTGGAACTTGTGATCCTCTTGCCTCAACCTTCTGAGTAGTATAAATGATGGAGTAGTAGAATTACAGACATATTAGGGATTGATAATGGTCAATTGCATAGAGGTAGTACAAAAAGCTGGTTGATTTTCACAATCACTAACTCTATTTAAAAATCTTACATTGAAAGGAATTATGCTTTAAAAATAATATTTATTATTTAGTTATAGTTGGAACTAATAACTATATATTTATTTATTTATTTATTTTTATGTGCTGCTGAGGATCTAACCCAGGGCTCGCATATGCTAGGGAAGTGCTCTATCACTGAGTCACAACCCAGCCCTTTTTAAAAAAATTTAAGACTCTCCTAGGAGATTGTTTTTAGTTTCTATA
The DNA here is from genome assembly GCF_052094955.1 of Ictidomys tridecemlineatus. Lineage (NCBI taxonomy): Eukaryota > Metazoa > Chordata > Mammalia > Rodentia > Sciuridae > Ictidomys > Ictidomys tridecemlineatus. Next base: position 204,613,116 of record NC_135477.1, read on the forward strand.
AGGTATTGATTTCCTAAAATACAATCAAGAGTCTCATGACCTTGAATTGAAAATGATTCATGAAGAAATCTCTGTTTGAGAGAAAGAAGCCACAGTGTGGGTTTTACTGTCACAATTTATTTCACAAAGATCCAAGGAGGAGTAGTTTTTATCATTGGGAGTCTATGAACACACACAAAAGCATAGACTTCTTCACAAAGTTTCATCTTAAACATGCAGGACCAAGTAAATTCTGCTTTGAAGTGGGTTTATAATTTGGCCCCTCTAGATACAGAGCCCAGCTGCTGCTAACACAAATCCCTAGGATACAAGGCAGGTCTTACCTACCCCCTAGACAAAGTATCTAAGGCCTTATAATAATTTAGGGGCTTACAAAATTGTTTTCATTTCTTGTAAAACTGAAAGAAAACAATTAACTCTCATACCTAATATAACATCTGATACATAATATTAACATATTGTCTTAAAACCGTAGTGAAGGGATATAATTTTTAATTTACTGTAATGATTGGGTTTTCAGTGCAGGAATGAGTCCCTGAAGCTACAAGTGTGCCTGGGGCCAAGAGTCAGGGTGGGTTCCTGCAAAAGGCAGAGGACCACAGGTTCTGTTTCAATTCCACAGCCTGAGGAAGGCTTAGCCTTTGACAAGTAGCATAGGGAGAGGCCAAGTGCTTTGGTCTGAGTTAGAAAATGTACCAGGAATAGAAGGTATCTCCTGACTAGACTTCCACTTAATTGTACTATGACACCTTTATGTAACTAATCTTTAACTAACCTTAATTCATCTTTGTATGATTTAAAAGTTTGTCTTTTAATAATCTTCAGTATCTTTTGTATCCATTTCATAATTTAATAAGCTTCTTAATTTAATAACTGTTGATATCATTTTCATTCATTTTGCAGACTAAAATCTCAGTATATTTTTGTAGTTTTTGTGACTCTACAAATATTTTGCTAAAAAAGTCATTACTTAAATTTTATTTCATTAGAATAATTTCCAGGAAGACACAGAAAGAAATGAAAGTGAAAGATTGAAGGTCCTAGATAAAATCTGTAAAATTGTGTAGCATCATTATGTTGGTTTAGAGACTTAGAATCTTCATGATTCCATGTCAATTGGAAGTCATGTTTTCATCACTAGAAACATGTACATAGATTCAAAATCCTTAGTATTCTTTCCCTCTTGGACTTATAAAGACATTTAGTATGTCCTGGAACCTCTATACAATCTATTCCCTTTTGATTTCTAAGTGTTGCCTTCTTTCTAACTAAATGGATCATTTTTATCTTGTACTATGAAAAAAAAAACACTTTTATTTCATAGAGTTTCTTGTTTTGGGAGTAAATCTGTGGAATAAATTTTTCAAAATGGAATTCCTGTGTCAAAAAGTGTTTAAAATTGTTAGTACACATTGCTATGTTGCATATTCAAGTATCCTACCAAACAACCAGTTTTGAAAAACATATTTTTGCTAACTTTTTAACAACATTGTTATAATGAAAATTTCTTCTTCTGTTTTATAAAGTAGGAATCAAATCCAGGGACTTATGCATGCTAGGCAATTGCTCTAACACTGACCTACATCCCTAGACCTGTAATAAAAATTCTCAGCACGTTTTTTAAAAGAGAGATAAGAGAGAGAGAGAGAGAGAGAGAGAGAGAGAGAGAGAGAGAGAGAGAGAGAGAGAGAATTGTTTTTCTAATATATATATATTTAGTTTTCGGTGGACACAACATTTTTTATTTTATGTGGTGCTGAGGATCGAACCCATCAACCCGCACATACCAGGCAAGCTTGCTACTGCTTGAGCCACATTTACAACCCCTTAGCACTTTTTAATATGTTATATAAATGTGTGTTTCTTTTACTTTTCTTATGTCTAACATTAGTGAGGCTAGCCTTATCTTTCCTACTGAAGAAGATTGTAGTATTATATATTTGTCTAGGGAATATGAAAAGAGTTCTGTAATTTTGAGCATTTTTGTAATTAATTTTGGGTGAATGTAACTGATTATATCTAATTATCAATAATTAGTATGTTGAAAAGCATTAAGTGTCCAGTTTTCATGTACTTTGTTTCCTCTTCACCTCATTCATATCCATTTTTTTCTTCCCTATTATTCATCCCCATCTGTTGTCTTGCTGAATCTTCAATTATGATTTCAAATCATTGACCTCATAACATCTCTTTATGGTTCCAGTTAGCACCATAACAGTAAGGAACTCTGGATACCCAGTGTAATATGAACTCTCCTTTCCAGATTCCAGGTTCATACCACCTCCAAGCCTCATTACTTTTCTGCTCTAGGAGAAAAACTCATGTAATTTTAAAGCAAGAACATATCAGCAGTCAGAATTAGGTGAAACCTTGGTGGGGCGAGGACATCACTGAATAGAGCTCTAGATTGCTAGAAGATAATGTAGCAGAGGGCAAGATTCAGGAAGAAGAAACTACATAGAGGTCCAGGAATATGCCAGTGTCTGGAGCTGCGTTGGCCATAGAAGTCACAGTAGTCATCCTGGAGCTTAGGATCCATCAAAGTTGTGGGCAGTATCTGAAAAAGAATGAAAGAAAGGTGGAAGGGAAGAAGGAAAGGAAAAAAAAATAGAGAGGGAGCCCTTATAGATGACATAAGAATGCCAAACTATGACTATATGGAAAGATCTCAGGGTGAAATTTCATCCCAGGAGACCAATTCCAAGTGCAAATACAAACATAAATTTCAATCCAAGGGATTAGACCTCTATATCTGGACCTATAAACCTATGAAATATCATCTCATGTGTTGATTCAAACCCAAGCTACTCCATTGTCTTATACACTACAGAGTGTAATGCTTCTGATGCAAATTGAAGGTATCCCTTGCTTAGAGTCTTATCAAATAGATGGTATAATCATACAACTTATTGAATCCACTTTCTTCCCAGAGTTATATACTAAAGACATTAGCACATTTAGCAGAGCAGAATCACTTGCCATATATTCATTAGAATGACTTTACATAATTGTCCTTTTTCAGTTATTTCACTGGAGCAAAAATTTAGCTCCCTTTTGATATTTTGTAAAATATCACTGGGAAACAGTACTCCAGTTCCCTGAATGTTAAATTAATTGTAAAGATAAATCTTGCAATATGTGTCAGGGTAGTACAGGCTGGTAATGTCAGTGACCTATGAGGCTGAGGCAAAAAAATTACAAATTCAAGAGAAGCTTCTGTAACTGCACTAGATCATGTGTCAAAATAAGAACAAAAAACTACTGGGGATGTATTTGTTTTCTAAAAGTATTGAGGATGTATCTGATAAGGTGTAAAAACCAGAGTATGATTTCAAGTTGAAACTTTTAAAACCCAAGAAGGCCAGCTTTAGTAGAGTACCTTGGAAGTCCCCTGGTGGCAAAATATTCTGGGTGAAGTCTTCTGGAAGATCTATGCCAATGGGTGAATACCTAGGCCCAGAGTTTGGAGGTCTAGCTACTGGGGTCTGTTGAGAGGCCTCAAAGTGAGTGCAGTCAAGGGTGTAGTGGCAGCTGAGATCCAGACTGGGAGTTGCCTGCCCTCCCCTGACTAGACTTGATCTTCTACTCTAGCTTCTTGACTCCTTTGAATCCTAACTGCCTGGGCAGACTCTGAGTCCCAAGAAGAAGGTTTTAGGTGGTTTTGAAAGAAAGACAGGCAGAGGTGGCAAAGTATCAGTGCATTCCTGAAATAGCCTTGGGAGAAACAGTTGATAGGGTAGCACATAAGATCATTCTTACGTGAGTTCTCAAGGCTGCTCTGTTTCTGCTTGGAGATGTAGTACTTGTAGAACACCCAATTCACAAGTGTCCTGTCTACCCAACCTGTAGCCAAAAGATGCCACCAACCCACTATGCCAATAAGCAATGCAACAGTAATGAGGATGGACCCTCTTAGATCTGGACATTGTGTCTCACTACCCAGTGTCCTGAGCCTCCTCTTTGCCCAATCCCCAGAAGGAGTACACTACACTCAAGAATTCCACATTTTAGCACAATTATATTGAGAAAAATAAAAAAAAATAAAAGAAACATACATAATAGCTCTGAAGCCTCTGTGTGTAGAATCAGACTCACAAGCATTACTGTTACAGGATCTATTCCAAAATGCTCCTCCAAACAAGGAAAATCTCAGCGCTGCTGGGCCCCAAAGGTTGCAGACTCAAGCAGCTTCAGAGAATCTTGGGCAGAAGGGCCCGGATTTATTCCTAGCAGCCTTGGCTGGTCCCATGGTGGCTTGCAGGGGCAGGAGGAAGAAGTCTCTTACAAGGATCAACACCAGCAGAGGTCTTGGGCTCCAGATATTCCTCACAGGTGCACTGGGAACACGAAAAGGAAGCCCCAGCTGGTGGTCGATGGTGGGGCACTGGGGGGCTTGGTGTGGGTTGTGGATGCCCTTTCCAGGACAGGAGGCTCTGTGTCCTGGAACAAGGTACCTTGTGCTCTGGGAAAGTCACTTTGTTCAGACTATTCACAGCAAAGACGTCCTTGCAGTGTGTAAAGCAGATTGCAGTCAATGTCTCGGCTGTCATAGGAGCTATCCTCTTGGTGGTTATAGAAGGGAAGTGGCCAGGGCCCAGGTGTCTGGTCTGCAGAATTCCAAGCTGGTGGCACATATATTGGAAAGTGCTGCTCCTTGGCATTGTGGGCCTCACACCAGGTACCACCAAGTATGTGGGACTTAGCAGGGAGCACCTTTTGCATTTGTATACTCTACTGGCCTCTTGGGAGTTCCAAACCACAGACTGGGAACCTCACTTTAATCCTAAAAGAAAATCCCATAACAAATCTCAATTAATGAGATTAACAATAACAGTAAAAACCTATCATCTGTTAGTCTCTGTAATTGGGAAGCCATTTTGCTGCATGTAAGTCACATTTTTTCTTCTGGCTTTCTTGAGGTTGTCAGCACAATACCCAGATTCTCTCAATATGGTTTGGTTTAACCCTTTTCCTGCCTGATCTCTTCCTGAGTGGTAGAATACTTGTGACTAAGTATACTTCCAAAAAGCAACTTAAAAATGGGAAAATGAGTTTTGAGTTTCAGATCTCATGCTAAAATCTCATTGATCTATGATCTCATACCTGACTCCATCCAATTCATATCTGGAAAAACATATCTCTAATATAATAAAAAGATTTGGAGCTCTTTGGAGCACATTATGTCAAGTTTCTTATGAAAGATATTCTTGACCCATAGTGGAGATTTTTAAAAAAATATTTTAATGATAGTTGTCAGTGTCTTTGTAACAACCAATAGGAGAAAGCTAGACATCAATAATAAAAAAGGGAAGTGAAAATTCACAAATTTGTAGAAAGCAAAAAACTAATCAAACAATTTTCTGATCAAAAAGAAAAGCACAATGGAGAGTAGAAAATATATTAATATAAATATCAATGACAAACACTGTACAGGAATGTATGGGATGAAGCAGGAACCGTGACCAGGAAGGTGTATTAGGGTTCTCAAGAGAAACAGAATCAACAAGAAGTATGATTACAAAAAGGGGATTGGTTAGATTGGCTTATTTGATCAGAAGCTGGGTAGTCCCCAATGGGCATCTGCAGGCTGTAGAGCTGGAGGAAGCTGTAGCTGCATAGGTTAAATATGTCAAAAAAAAAAAAAGGTGACTTTCCCAGAGAACACAGTGGCTGAAGGCCCAGGAAACAAGAGAAATCAACAGTGCTCTCAGGTACTGAAACAGAAGGCTTCCAGAAACTCCCTGGAAAATCAATGGCAGAGCCTACTTTGGAGGAATAAAGAAGCAAGAATCCGATATCCTCAAGTGATGGCAGCAGCAATCAAGAACCAGTTCTGGAAGAATTGCAATTGCATCTGCTGCAGCTACCTTGTTCTTCCCCCTTTTATTCCATCGAAGCCACCATCCTATTGGATGGTGCTGACCACATTAGGGAGGAACTCCACTTCAGTTGGCTATCCCACATGCCAATGATTTCTAGACACACCCTCATTGACATACCCAGAAGCATCTTAATCATTGGCAACTCTTAAGCCTAACAAGTTAGATGATGCTAACATTAACAATGCCTACCAAGGCTGAAACAACAAGAAAACTAGAACAAATCTAAAACTATTACTGAGATTAAATCCTGCAATATGGCAGGAGCATCCCTGAGATAGACTTAGAGGTAACAGAGGACAGGGTGGCACAGGAAGATCTTTTTTCAAGCTGGGTGCTCAAGACTGCTGTGTATCTGCTTGGAGACAAAGCATGTGAAACCACTGGTACACTAGTTATCCGTCTAACCTACCTATATGTAGCAAAATCCACTAACCCACCCTGCCAATACGCAAAGCAAGAACAATGAGGTAGGGCCCACTTAGATACAGACTTGACCTTCTTAAATCTGGACATGGTCTCTTACCACCCAACAGTCAGAGCCTTCACTTTCCCCAACATTCTTATCAGGAGGACTATACAACAAAGAATTTCACATTTTGGCACAATTTTATTGAGAAAACATGATCCCTTCCAAAACACTTTTCTAAACAAGAGTTTCACGGGAATTCTCAATGCTCCTGGTTTCAAAGTTGGCAGACTCAAGAAGCCTAAGGGAGTTCTGTGCAGAAGGCCTGGAATCCACTCCCAACAGCTTTGGCTAGTCTCCTGGCTGCTGGCAGGGGCAGTAGGAAAGCCTTCTTACAAGGGTCACCACAACCAGATTTCTTGGGCTCCAGACATCCCTCACATGTGTACCTAGAAGATGACAAGGGAGTCTCAGCGGGCAACCAATGGAGGGGTACCTGCGAGACCCCTGACTTTTTTGGTGGAGCCTGGGGCTTCTTCTTGGTCAGAGATGCCTGGTCCAGGACAGGAGGCTCTGTGTCCTGGCACAAGGTGTTGTGTTCTCTGGGAAAGTCACCTTTTTTTTTTTTACCTATGCTAGGAAAAAAGCCCTTGGGGTGTAGAATGCAGGTCACAGAGAAAGTCTTGGTGGTCATAGGAGATATCTGGTGGGTGGATGTAGAAGGACAGTTGCAAGGGCCCAGGATATAGTGAGCTCAGGGTTGGAGGCCTCTGGCGCCCTGGCGCCTGCTCTGCAGAATTCCAAGCCTGTGGCACACAGCAGGGAATTCTGCTCCATGGCTTTGTGGGCCTCACACTAGGCACCACCAAGTATGTGGGACTTAGCAGACAGCAGTTTGGGTGTTCTTAAACCCCTCTGGCCTCCAGGGACTTTCTAACTACAGACTGGGAACCTGGGTGGTGTTGGCTTTAATCCTAAAAGGAAATCCCATCACAGAGTTTAGTTAATGAGATTAACAACAACAACAAAATTCTGTTAGTTTGTATAGTTGGGAGGCAGCCTTGCTCCATAGAAGTCACTGATAAATAGATATTTTTCTTCTGGTTTTAGCAGGGTTGTCAGCACAATACCCAGATTCTCACAACATGGCCCATAATGGAGATTTTTAAAAAACATTTTAAAGCTAGCCATCAGTGTCTTGTATACACCCAATGGGATGAAGCTAGAAATCAATAATAAAGAAGGGGAAGTAAAAATTCACACATTTGTAGAAAGCAAAAAGCATTTCAAACAATTTTCTGATCAAGGAAAAAAGCACAAGGTAAAGTAGAAAATATATAGATGTGAATAACAATGAAAATCACTGGGTACCAAAGTTTGGGAGATGAAGCAGGAACAATGACCAGTAAGTTATATTAGTCAGGGGGCTCCAGAGGAACAGAATCAACAGGAAGTATGATTATCAAAAGGGAATTGATTAGATTGGCTTACTTGACCAGAAACTGGGCAGTCAACAATGGCCATCTGCAGTCTGGAAATCTTTCTGCCTCCTGACTTGTTCCTCCAGGAGCCTGTGTTACAGTTGATGTGATTTTTCGCAAAAGTTCACGTGTGAGACAATGCAAAGTTTAGAGGAGCAATGATTGGGCTTAATTAGCCTTGATTTACTGGGTGACTGAATCTCTGATGAGAATGAGTGGTAACTGGAGGCCGGTGGGTGTGGCCTGAGGAAGGGATTCCCTGGGGGCGTGGCTATTGGGTATACACTGCTCTCTGACAGGGGGAGTCTCCTAAAGAAAACCAAAGGATTAAATGCCATAGGAAAATGTAGCCGAATAACAAACCGAAGTAAACGGAGCTGAAGGGGAACTGAACCTATAAGGGGCAGCAATCACTGCCTGGCCCCTAGGTCTCCTGGCAATGAGACCTGCGCCTGGCAGCTTGGGAACCCAGACGCGGTGGCGCAGGAGACACTGGGCTCCTGGGAAGGGCGTTGCTGTTGTCCAAAGAACACCGCTTTGGGCTGCATTTAGTCCTTTAGTTGGGCGGTCACAGAGAAGCAGCGAGCTTGGGGAGAGGGTGCGGCACCTCCATCCACAGGCCCAGCTGGGAGAAATGCCATGGCGCAGTAGGAAACCGGTGCCAGTAACAGGGCACTCTTGTGGTTCTAAGAGAGCCGGAGCCCGCACAGCGGCGGCTGCAAACGCAGGCAGGACACCACACAAATGGGCAGGAGGCGATTTGTGCAACCTCCACAGTGATGTCGCCTGCAGAGCTGGCTCTGTATTTCTTAGGTTCAGTTCCCAGTTGGCTCCTCCAACTGGTGGAACCCGCACCTGCTTTCCTCAGGCTCCTGGTGGATTCCCTGGAGTTCTCAGCGCCCTGTGTGTGGGGGTGGGGTGGGGGGGGGAGTGCTGCCATCCTTCTCTGGCAGCAAGGCAGCCTTAGGTCAGAGAAGAGCCTCTGGATTCTTACTCTGTGAAAAGATTCTGGGTTACAAAACGGCTTCACTAGGAAATCAAAACGCACTGAGATTTGCCTTTAGTTGTTCCTTGTCAGTTTTTAAAAATTCTCTTTCTCCTGACGATTCTCTGTAGCGTTTCAGGTCGCCTATTACTTGCCGTTTTCTTCTGTTTCAAACATTTGTATTCGTCCTATTACACATTCCCTTCCATAAATTTAGACTTTTATCCTTTTCAACTTTTAGAAATGACATGTATGATTTTAGAATCACTCTCAGAATTTTGTAGCTTCAAAGAATGAATTGGTTTCTCGATTTTATTTCTTAATCTTTAATACTCATTAAGATTTGTTACTTAGCGCAATTTACAATATAAATATGCCGTGGCTTGCTCATTTCATATCCCTTTCGTTTTTACAACGTGGTTTTTAAATATTGATTGATTGATTAAGACACCATCTGGCTCAGTTGCTTGGGAGACTGGGCTCACTAAGTTGCTGAGGCTGGCCCCGAACTTGTGATCCTCCTGCCCCAGCCTTCCGAGTTGCCAGGATTACAGTAGGCATGCGCCACCATGCTGGGCTCTAATGGGATTTTACAAATTTATTTGTTTTTAGTATTTATGTATTTTGTATATTTTTGTCATTTTTTTCAGTCCCAATTCTTTTTATTTTTATTCTCAGGCCTTCTTTTGTTTTTTAAGGATGGCATTCCATTGGGTTTCATGCTCAGTAATTTTGATCCTGTCAAAAGTCCTGCTTGGGTGGGGGGGTTGCTGTGGAAGGCACAGTTTAGCACTTAAGGTGAGTGCTACCATTACTTAAGTGTACCAGGACTCCATTTGTCCATATCTGAGATTTCTTTGTCCAGGCAAGTGCGGGTAGGCTGATGAGATCCGATTTAGCTCTCAGATTTAGCTCTCAGAATTTTCCACTTCTCCTGTAGCCTTGAATGTGAACCAATTAAGTGGAACACATTCCTGTTTATTCCTTGCCTGTGATTTCTTAGTTGTGCTTTGAAATTTTTTTTTTCTGAGTAAGTTCCGGTGAAAGATATTTTCTTTTCTTTTTCTTTTTTGTTTTGTTTTGTTTTGTTTTTTGGTAAGAGTAAGAAATCAAATCCAGCTAGCTATGCTTGAGATTTGAAGTGCCTCCCAAGGTTGCCTTGCGTTTTCAGGTTAGAACTTAGTGGAAGGAAACCAGTACTAGTCAAGCAGTGCCTTAGACTTCTTAGTTGCACAGAATACCTGATTGGTGGATTACTTAGGCATTACCAGCTTTCTCTTACCCGCACCAAGGATTTCTTGGTCGCATGACAGTTTACAACAGTCATAGTTGCCCAAGTGTACACAAATCCTTTTAATTTAGCCTATCCAGCAACCCTAGTTAGCAACAACGCTGGCTTAGTATGATACATGGATAATCAATATAGTAGCCCAGAATGCACTGGGTGTTGTTTTTGTTTTTGGTGCATGGGTATTAAATCCAGGGCTTGGAGCATGCTACACTGAGTTCCACCCACAGCCCTTGCCCCGAGTTTTCAGCTTCACTTTGTGGAAATGGTTGCCTGGATGTTTTGCTTTTTAAATTTTCTTTTGGATACTTTGGACCTGGACGGATATGTTTAATTTGTATTGTTTCCTAATTGCACTGCATAAATGTTTTTTATTCTTTTTATTTAAACGACTTCTTCTTCTGCTGGTTGAGTGTCAGGCACATGGCTTCAAGTTTCCTTAGTAACATTTGTGCAACAACAGAGCCAGGAATTAGATGTGGTAGTCTGGGTCCCATTTTTTTTTTTTTTTGTACCAGATATTTACTCAGGGGCACTACACCACTGAACCACATCCCCAGCCTTATTTTGTATTTTAGTTAGAGTCTCACTGAGTTGTCTAGTGCCTGGCTACTTTGCTAAGGTTGGCTTTGAACTCTTGATCCTCCTGCCTCAGTCTCCTGAGCTGTTTGGGGGCAGATGGTTCACTATTGCACCTGAGCATGAGCCACCACTGTGCCAGGCTCTGGCTTTGTTTTGTCAGCTTTTTCACTGTTGGGATAAAAAGATCTGAGAAGAATGATTAGAGAAGAAAACATTTATTTGGGGGCTCTCAGTTTCAGAGATGTCAGTCTACAGGTGACCAACTCTTGTTCTGTTGCTCTGTGCCCAAGGTGAACACCATGTGTGGTGGAGAAAAGCAGCTCAGGTCACTGAACCAGAAAGAAGTGAGAGCAGCAGTGGAGTGGTAGGAGGGAGAGCACAAAGTAGCTCCACTTAACAAGAACAAAACATATACCAAAGGCAGCTCCCAGGGACCCACCTCCTCCATCCACACACTAGCTGCCTATATTTACCCCCCAGTTAATACCTATCAGAGGAATGATGCATTGATTAGGTTAAGATCTGTGTAACCCAGTAATTTCACCTTCAAACTTTCTTGCATTTTTTCACACATGAGCTTTGGGGAGGGGGGGGCAACTACTACCTAAACCATATAAAGCCTGAAAAGAGGGCAACCTGCCATCAGGTCATAAGAGTGCAGTTTCCCTCTTCTCCTCATGGTAGTGGGCACTGAAATCAGGGGTGCTGTGACACTGAGCTACTACCAGTCCCCAGCCCTGTTTACTTTTTTGAGACAGGATCTTGCTTGGAATTCCAACATCTGTTAATTGGCTCAAGTGCCAGAACCTCTCAATAGGGTCAATAGGGAATGGAATTGAGAGCACCCACTGCATTCTGAGAAGCAAGGAGAACACTGACATAAAATATATGATCAGCACAATATCAAAGATATCAGGAAGTGGAAATTATAGAGATGATGATCCTTCCTTTGTGACTGCTACAACATGTCAGGGCATTAGAGAGACCCCAGTCTCCAGCACATCTTCTTCTCCATTTGCAGTCACACTTCTTTGTGTTGCCTCTGTTGATGTGGATGCCATTATTGAAGAACCATACATGTCCCTGTTGTGAATTGCAAAGTATTACTTTTCTCCATGTGTTGCACTCCACTGAAGAATAACTCTGTGTTTTCAGTATTCCAGGGAATATTTTAGTGAGTTTTTCCAAAGAAGACATAGGCTAGGAAGTGATGACACAGACATACGTTGGGGACACTGAAATGCTATTATTTAAAGACCTTAATTTACATTGTTGCACCTTATTTCTCAGAAGGTACAGATAGAAAAGACTATCAGTAAGCAATGTAAAGGAATTATTTCCTCAGAATTATTTCTCGCGTTCCGCCTTAACTATTTTTGGTATTGACATCAATAAGACCTCTCACTGGAAGGTGAAGAATTTAGGTAATATTTTTTGCTTTCACCAAGAGAATGACAGGCCTCCATAGGCAGTCTCTTTTTGTTTGGTACAGGGGATTGAACTCAGGGGCACTTAGCCACATTCCCAGCGACCCCCCCCCCATTTTTTAATATTTTATTTAGAGACAGGGCCTCACTGAGTTGCTTATTGCCTGGCTAAGTTGCTGAGGCTGGCTTTAAATCCTTGATCCTCCTGCCTCAGCCTCCTGAGCCACTGGGATTACAGGCATGCACAATGGCACCCAGCTCCCATAGCCTCCTTTGCAAGAAAGAATTTGGAGTACAGTTCAATGAATGTTCATTAGCAATACAATAATCCAAAAACATTTAAACCTAATGTTTGGAGTATACATTTGACTATGAAGCTCATTTGGTAGCCAAATCTGTTGTGGATAAATTGAGGCTATTGTTCTTAAAATCCCAGCTTACATGTACATGAGTAGGAATGATTGGTTATAGGACACTGTCTTGTTTTATTCAGCAGAAGTACATGTATACAAGTATAGAGTCTTCACGATTTTCATCCCATGGAGCTGCAGTGGATTGGCCACTTAAAGCTGGCCAAGTATCCATTATTGCTTCATCATTCTCAACACAGGGACTTTAAAGAAGTTTTGCTAGAGTTCTGGTGGGGAACCTTGTTAAGCTGGAAGTCTGCACATAAGAGTGGATGCTTAGTTGTGGTGAGGATTGTGTGGGATGGACCCTGAGCAGGTGTGCTTTATACTCTCTCAGCCTGGAGTCCCTGAGTCAGAAACTTGGGATACCACTGGTCTACTACTAATCCTTGTTGGCTGGATCCTCTCTGGTTTTTAGGGAAGCAAAAGAGACTCTCCAAAGAGGAGGAAGACACATATTAACACATGATTTGACCCTAACTCACACAAGACCCAGGAGCCTGAGGTGACACCTCAGGTTCTTTGGTCCTTAGGGATGAATGGTGAGACTCCTGAGACTAGAATTGGCAGTTCCAAGCAATGCAGGATGAGGGCTCAGCTACACCTCGCTGACTACCATAATCCAAGCTGCCTGGAAACACCCCTTCATCAGGAATCTGGAGGCCACTGGCTTCAAATTCTTTATAATGCAGAATTGTTCACCCTGGAGGGGTTCCCTCTGCCACCAGTGAACACAGGTTTGAAGAATCATGATCCCAACTGAACATGTTCAAGAAAGTGCCAGCATGTGCCTGTGTTTTTACATGTGATGACAAGTCTTTAACCCTGAAGAAGTACAACTAATGAAATCTCCTGGGCCATCGTGTGCCCAGCAGAAAGATATAGAATTCTTAGGGAAATCAGTGTACCATAACAAAATTTCTTTAGTTTATATTGCAGCCAAACAAGAAAGATATTTTTCTATTGCCAATATACTTCCCATTGCATTAATATTAACACTTGTGAAATCCAAAAGCACCTTGAAAATATTCATAACAGGCATCTAGGCTTTAACAAATATCCACAGAAGCACCTGGGAATAAATGACTGATTCACCAGATTATTCTCCTGGCTCCCCTAGGGCATTACCTTTATTTTCTGAACTACTTAAATGAGGAATGTCCATTTACTGATCCGATTTGTGGTTTATGCCATAATAAAATGGACTTCAAAGTGTTTCAATAAAACAGTTGCAAAAGGAGCTCAAGTTGTGGTGTTATAGCTTAGAGTCCATGATGATGCACACACCTACATTGTTTCAGCACTCACACGGGTTCACTCAATTGCACACAGTTTCAGGCTAGGAAGGGTCCTAGGACCTTACAGCCCAGACCTTTTAACTGGCTTTCCTAAGTGTCTCAACTGAGCATGCACAGGAAACTGCCCACCTGCTACTTGTCACAAGTCTTACCAGCAAGAACAGGCACAAGGTCTTCCCAGAAGTGTTCCCCCTGCCTTTCTTGTTTGGGGGACACTGCTCACCAGTCTCAGTGCGCCCCTTGCTTACTACAAGTAGTAGACTTTTCCCAGGCCTTCTGCCTGTGCTTAGTGGCTTTGCAGTCACTGAGGGGTGATCTCTTGGGGTTCGGTTATCCTTCTGCCTTGAAAACTCACAGGCGGTGAAAACCTGTGGCATAAAAATCGAGGTCCAGCCCTCTCAGTGAACACCTCCTGGAAGAAAAGTAGCCCTGGGAAAATAGCGATGCTAGGAACAAGAAAGCGCCTGCACAGGGAACCAGCAGGTCTCCTGAGGGAGACAAAGTTTGGGGGGCGCTTGGAGTGGAGCCTCAACCTGGAAATCCTCTAGGTGCTGCTTTCCCAAGGGCTGGTGAGAAACCCAGCTCCCTGTAGGGCTAAGAGAGTACAGGCACCAGAACTTGGCTGTGCACCAGCCGCCTTGAGGCCAAGCTCTATTTCCTGGCTGCTTTGCTACTGTGATTAAAAGGAGTCAACCAGCACAATTATAGAGGAGGAAGAGTTTATTTAAGGCCTCACAGTTTTCAGAGGTCTTGGTCCATGGAAAGCCAGCCTCATTCCTCTGGGCTTTGAGTGAGGCAGAACTTCCCAGTGGCACAAGCTATTGTTGTAGTCTGGTGGTGGTGGTGGGGACTCCACCTGAGAGATAGGGACTTATAACCCCTATCCATGCCCCAAGGGAATGGCTTCCTCAGGCCACATCCCAATGGCTTCCAGTTACCACCCATTCAATCCCTTCAGGGATCCATTCACCCATTAAATCCAGGCTAATTAAGCTCATTTTTTTCTCCTCCAAACCTTGCATTTTCTCACACTTGAGCTTTTGGGGCATACCACACCTAAACCATAATGCCACCTCCTGGAGGAACAAGTCTGGAGGCACAAAGCCCTGGGGCAACACTGAGGGAATCCCTAGGAAAAGCATACCATTTACTTAAGTACAAACAAGTAATAAAATTATTAAAAGCCAATACGAAAACACAACAAAATGCACAGCAAAATTTACCAAAAGAAAAATTTCTTCAAAATGAACAAAACAGAGAGAGCCCTACAAGGAAACTGCAAACCATGGGTTGTTGCATGTTGTGATCTTGAACTGTGATGTCCCCGTGTGATGTAACTGAGACCTTTTCTGCCTAAACCTATATTTCCTAAGTTTCAAAAGACAACAATATTGGCGACACCTACAAGTCCCAATAGCTGGTGTTCCCTGAGTTCTATGTGAACAAAAAAATCACAGGCGGCTGCATGCATAGTCAAAGCGGAACTCTCCATTGCAAAACCAAACTTGTTAGGAAGAAGAAGATGCCGATAGTGGTAAAGTGGCAATCGTTTAAGTGGCATTTCAGAAAAATGGCATTCTCCTGTACTCACGATTGTACCTGACTTAACCGTCACCCCCAAAGCTGGAATGGAGTTTGCTTTCAGGATTCCAAACTTGCATCCACTTAAATGGCAGGTGCTGCTGCTAAACCCGAGTTCTTAGGACTTAACACTGGAAGCTGGAATAAACGCTTAAGAAATGGCCAATCCCGGACTTGCTGGGACGAAGAGATCGCCCTCTGGTATTAAGTCCTAACTGGCCATGGACAAAAGGGGACTCCAAGGACCAGGAAACCCAGGGCGGGACCCCAGGACGTGATTAGGCTTCTAGCTTCGCCTCCAATCAGGACACTTCTGATACTTGGGCGGACGAGGAATGGAAATCACAGGCGCCTCTAAATTGATGCTTGCTAAGCCAATAGACGCATGGCGCAGGGAGGCCAGAGATCCTGAGACAGAGGGGCAGCTGCCACTAAAACAAGACTCGGTTCTTTGGCAGTGAAGGATAGGAGAGCGCTTGGAACATAGCTGAAGGGATCAGTGTCAGAGGCGCCTCGGCCCTGCCAACCGGGCTGCCACTAAGGAACTCTGTTCTGGGCAACAGCAGAAACTGCATGTTAGAACCCATCAGACCTGTGTAGTCGGGGGTGCCACCGAAAAATGCACATACAGCCCAACTAACTGAGTCCAGACCAGGAGAAAGTGGGCAGGAGAGAATGGTGCTCTGGGATTCCGCAAAGGACCTCAACTAGCCTTGCTGCCAGTGACAAACTTCCACTTTGGTGCTAACCATGGTGCTGTTACCTAGAATCTGGTGATGCAAAGAAAGGAGCCTTACTGCCACCCAGGCTTGGTATAAATATGTACTATGACTGGAAAACTGTCGGGGTCAGGCTGCGGGTCAGAGAGCGAATGGGAACTCCAAAAAAGGCCACTGGGAAAGGCTGCACTAACCCTCCTAGGATGGACTGAGAAAGGGACTGCCCAGGGTGGAGAGAAACATTCTCTCCTGAGTCATGCCACAACTAATGGCAGTGCTAAGGGGAAAAGCAGGCTTCTTTCCTTTTGGGTGCAGCACTAGTGAACGAGGATTCCAGTTGCTGGCGTCACTGGACCCTGCAAAAGCCAAACCCAGCTTATGGCTTTGCCAAGGTCAAAGGCATCACATCTGGCTCCATCAGCGGTGCAGCAGGTAAACCTATGCCAGCTCTGAGAAGGTAGCAGCAATGTCGGTGAGTCAATGAAGCTAGTGAGATTTCCACTCCCACTGGCTGTCCCCAAACTCTTGCTTCATAAAAAAACCTTTCTTTTTCCTGGCGAAGTCCAGGTCCCCAATTACCAAAGCCTCCAGCAACTGACCCAGAGGGCTGCACGCGGTGAGAGCAGGCTGAGTAGCGCCCAAGGTGGGCACCAATCAGCCTGGTCTAAGGGAAAAGTAAGGCCTCCGGAACACCAACAGCTCTGCTAGCAAAAAGCAGTGATGGGCCCTCCTTGCATGCCACCCCTCTGTCTTGGTCTAGGACCCCTCTCTTTTTATTAATACCTCAGTGCTTTTAAGGCAAGTCAGAGAAACACATCCTTTTCTGATAGAAAACTCTGCCCCTGAACCTTCAAACTAGGCCTCCCTGATTGCTTAGTTTGTGTTCTTCTGTCAAATTAACTTTTTAAATGAGTCATTGAAGGCTTGCCTGTCTTGAGATGTTTCAATGGTGGCAAAGTTTCAAGCACTTGAACCCTCCCTTTCCACTCACTTTTCAAGTAAGACTGAAGCCTCTGAATTACTTTTTTTTCCTACAAAATATGGAGTTGCCACTGCACAGAAGGAAATTTCTCTGTCCCACAACTTTTTATGCTTCCCCCAAAGATCTGCACTACTGGAAGGGATTCCCCACAGAGACTGCAGACTCTACCCTGTGCATCTCCAGCAGCCCTTAAGATCTCCCACACTCCTCTGGCTATCATCACATCAATTCCATCCTTTCTCCAGATGAACCTCGGCTATTTGCAGCAGGGGACAGGTGCCCCAGAGAGGTAAGGAAACCCTATTTGAACTCTTATCTCACCTACTCTCAAGCTGACTACTACAGTCTTTTACCACTATCTTACCATTTCCTCCCCTAGCCAAACCCCTTTCTAGTTCTTGAAGCATCTCCAATTGCCTCCTTTGCTGTGGATCTGCAGAATGAAGGAAGAAGTGTCTTGTCTCCATAGGAAAAGTTACAGCCACCTTATCAGGATCAAGAGACCATGGAAGAGAACTGTTTAAAGAAAAACTGGTGGCCCATCAGTCCTATCTCCCACTCATCCACCCCTTCCTTCCTTCCTTTCTTCCTTCCTTCCTTCCTTCCTTCCTTCCTTCCTTCCTTTCTTCCTTCCTTCCTTCCTTCCTTCTTTCCTTCCTTCCTTCCCACTTTGAAGTACTGCAGATTGAACCCAGGTACTTGAGGCATGCTGGGCAAGTGCTATATCACTGAGCTAAACCCCCAATTCTTTCCCTCCACCCTAGCCTTGCATCTTAGCAAAAATGTTAAAATTAGCACCCCTAGTAGTAAGGGTGACCAATTCCAGTTTAGGAATCTAAAGAGGAGTTTGGTAGGAGTTACTCCCCTGAAGGAGTGTGCATCAGAGCTACTTCAGGCCTTCAAATTCACTCTAATTCCAGTATGGTGTGCACCTGTGAGAATGGCTGGACACTAGTTATGGGAAGGGCATATTCCCCATGAGGAGACCCTAAGTCTTTTGCAGTCTGAAATAGGCTACATTCTGGGCAGGCTGGCAATGTCAGGTGTATCGGTGCCAGGCCATGGTTTCAACAGCCCAGGGCCAATTGTGGGGCACAGAAAAGCATGTGATTTTCAACCTTTCACAGTGTCTGTTTTTGTTTGTCATTGGAAAGAGGAAACAAAGTGTAAACAGATAAAGATATGTCTGTAAATGTCATTAAGGAAAGCTTTACGAAACCAAGAAACGCAGTACAATAACAAGACTTGTTAAGATACTATTGACTGAAAGAAGGTGACACACAATAGACATTCTCCAACCTTTGAAGCAAAAATGCAGAAAGGAAGTTTGGATCCATAGCAGCGTGCACATGTGAGCCTTGTGGGAGGTGTGGACACGGCTCAGAAGATATGCAGTAATGTCTTAGAGAGATAGTAATAATACATGCTTATGTTTTCTAGGAAAACAAAGAAAAGATTTTCCTCTGCCTTGGTAGATTCAATGGCCTTTCTTGGGACTGAAATAATTTGGAAACAGCTGAATAGGACCAAAGGCATAACCGATTTATGAATTTTAAGTTTTGTGTGTATGGATGCATCACAGAAAGAACTAAATCCTCCAAAGGAGTGGTAAAATAGGAGAATTTACAATCCTCTTAATAGGGAATTAAGATAGTTTGTAGAGAATTTTTGAGTGTGGTGGCATATTCTCTTATCAGAGGGAGATGCAATTGTTCCTGGGATGAGTACTAATGATGATCAAGTTATTTGGGAAAGCCCTACTTTTAGGTATAAAGAGAGATTTCAGAAACCCAAATGCCTTTAGTTCAAAATAATCCTTAGGCCAAAGTAGCATATATTGAGGTGGCATATCCTGACCTTTTTTCATAATCCCCTTCATTAGGAAAACTCCAAATTGTAACAATTGTATTAATTTGGTCCCTGTCAGTATAACAGAATCTCAGGAACCAGGCAATTTATTAAGAAAATAAACACATTTTCTATGGGTTCTGGAGTTAAGAGGTCAAAAACATGGTGCAGGCAACTGACAAGGGCCTTTGTGCTACCTTGTCCCATAATAGAAAGGCACAGGAACATGTATGCAAGGAACATGTATGAAAGCCCTTTTGTAAATGGCACTGAAGCCATTTATGGAGGCAGAGCCCTGGTGGCCTAATCACATTTTTCAGGCCCCATCTTTTAATACTGTTGCATGGGGGGATTCAGATTCCTGTGAATAAGCTTTCAGGGATAAATTCAAACCATAACAAGGATCTCCATCTCCTTCTTTCAAATGTGAATTTGAGGCTCAATACTGAGGTAACAGTGATCATCCCTGGGCCTGGTATTTCAGGTGCAGAAAAAGACCATGGTGACCAATGAGCAGCAAGTAAAAGAGAACATTCCCCAGGTTCAGTAACATTGAGATAGAAAGTTCACAATCCTTTTTGCCTCTTGTCTCAACAGAGAACTCCAATGTGCACCTTATTCACCAGCCAAAAAGAGAGCATTTTCCATAGGTCTCCTGGATTGAAAATTCACCCTTCCCTCTGGTCATTTAGTGTCAGTTTTTCATCCTTATTACAGCTCAAAGGACTTTGCTTCGAGATGCTCTTTAGAAGAGATAGATGGATTTTAAGTACCCTGATTCTCTAGTTCCTGCAGAGTGAAGAGGAGCTTCCTATGTAGCATTCACAATACATTAATTAAACATTTTTTCCTAATCCTTCCACATAGTGTCTCCTTCCTGGTGCTACTTTTATTTTGGGTACAGTTGTTTTTAATAATCTAGGTCTGTATTCAGTTACTGAATCCAGGAGCACACCCAGCTCTGGGATAGAACTACGTGTCTCTCCTGTGAAAGGAAAGCAGCAGTGTGTGGGGACAGCATGAACCTGGGCCTACTTAAGTTCAGATTACACAAGGCACCCTGAGTCCACCAATGTTAGGCAGTAATGTGAACCACTAAGAACCTAGTGAGAATTTCTGCTTTTACCAAACTGTGGAGTGAGTCTTAGTGAACTTGCCTGAGAAACATGTACTGAGGACAGTGAATGCAGACATCATTCCCCCTAGAAAGGGGAATGCATACATAGAAGGTGAAATTATACAAAACCCCTTTAAACTGAAGGTTCTCTGAAATCACTGTCCACATTGGGCCATGCTGGATGCTAGCCAGAAAAGGGGCAGGTCCCAAGACAAGTTCCACAACTATCAGCAACAAGGCTGGAGTGTGGCTGTATACCAGGCCTAAGAGCCCAAAGTATTCTTAACATGAAAATGTGAGGAAGGAAAGCATAAATCATTTTACATTTAGCTTACATTGGCTATAGATAAGAGAGGCATTACAATGCAGAATGGGAAAATTGGGGACTAATGGGACAGTTCCCTTGTTGCTTCTGGATTGGACAATATTCATAGTCCAGAAAATTCACACATAAGCTAGATGTGGTGGCTCTGGTTGGCTACCAGATGGGGTTATAAGTAAAAATTTCAGCATATATCAGGAATGTGGGACATATCTGTTAGTCTGACCCTAAACAGTAAACTCATTGAATATCTTCTCTCTCTCTCTCTCTCTCTCTCTCTCTCTCTCTCTCTCTCTCTCCATGCTCTAGCCCTTGTCTTGACATTTAGAATATCTCAGTTTTTTTAACCATTGATAACTAATATGGCATGAAGGGTTCAGTCTCTGGATAGAATTAGAGTTAGTATTATGGTGGAGGAGGTAGGGAAGTTCAAAACAAGAATAGGAAAAAGGATGCCAATAAAAAAGAATGAGAGAGGGATGGAGGGAACATTCATCCTAGATTTCTGAGTTACTGTTAACATTTCTGGGTATCATTATTCAAGACAGAGAATCCACAAGGAGGGTAGACTTAGTGTTGAGTTGTCTGAGTAAATCCAGTTAAGGTATTCAATACAAAACAAGAAATCCACTTTTGGAGTATCAGAGCTTGAGTTGAGAAAATAGATTCATGTGGGAAAAAGGTTTACTCTCCTGCTTGGTATTTCAGGACAAAGGACAGGACAGGCCATTCAAAAGTGCATGTATGGCATGAGTAGGATGCAGATACAGGTCCCCAGTGAACTCAAATTGTTAAAAGCTGAATCTATTACTGGATCCAAGTCCATGTATTCACCCCTGGTATGTAAGTACTTGGGAATCAAGAGTTCAAAAACAATCAGGTTTACTCAAGGGTTGGCACCCTGAGAAGCTGGGGTGCAGACATCATTCCCAGAAAGACAACCTCAGGGAACTCAGGTGCATGAATGTGCTTGTAAAGCGAGGAAAATTTTGTGTAGCAAACAATGGGCAGTAATAAGGTGTGATGGGGATGATCTTCATCCAGGGTATCTGTCTGCTTTATAGTTTTCCCTCCTCAGAACATTCCAACCAACCTGAACTTCCTAGCAATAGTTCCTACATTTCTTTAGCCAGACTGATTACTTTTCTGCAAGTTAAATCTCACAGCAATTTACATGATTTGTGTTAACTGATGCACAGAAGTGAAGACTTAGGATGTGAATTCCACATTCTGATGTAATGTGAAGGTCACCAAATGATCTAAATTCTTTCAATCTAAAGAAAGTCTACTTAGCAGTGAACATAGTGGTCAATTAGGTGCAACCTTCTTTTTAGAATTTAGAATGCTTGGCAAAGGGAACAAAAGAAATCTTACCAAGGAAAAACTCACATGACTGAGACTACATTTATGAATATTGAAGAAAAACTGTACTTGATTTACTCTCTCTATAACTAAGTAGGCCTATCCTCAGACAGAATTTTATAGTTTGAAAGAGACAGCATGGTACACATGAAATCTATTTAAAAATATAAAACCAAGGGGTTGGGCATGTGGCTCAAGTGATACTGCACTCAACTAGCATGTGTGGGGCTCTGGGTTTGATCCTCAAAACAACTTTAGAAAGAATAAAGATATTTTTAAAAAACAATTTTTTTAAAAAATGGGATGTTTAAAAAAATTTAACCAAAAAAAGATTTAGAATATATTCTAGTTTGTTTTAATGAATTATCCTCATTTAGTAGGGCAATCTACATGTTGTCATCATAAAAAGGATAGAGTGGGTTTAGTATTTACTTCTATGCCAAGACTCACCTTGTGTTTGCTTACTGATTTAATCCCAATCAAGTTGAAGATTTGTTCTGGTGTTCTTGTTGACTCCGTCTTGGTAGCCCTCATTACTGTTAGCATTCATTCAACTTGATGGGATTTGGACATGCCAATGATTAAGAGCCTTCTGGGTGTGTCTAGGAATCATTGGCATGTGGGATAGAAATTGAAGTGGAGACCCTCCCTAAAGTTGGGCAGCATCATCCAATAGGATGGTGGCTTGCTTGGAATAAATGTTGAAAGAACAAGGAAGCAGCAGCAGATGCCAGTGCTTCTCTTCTTGATTGCTGCTGCCATCACTTGAGGATATCTGACTCTTGATTCTTCACTCCTGCAAAGTGGACTCTGCCAGGGATTGTCCAGGGTGTTTCCAGAAGACTTCTTTTCAGACTAGGAGAGCACTGTTGATTTCTCATCTCAGGGGCTTTTGCCACTTGTTCACTGACTGGTTCCTGTAACTCTGCACCCTGCAGAGGGCCACTGGGGACTATCCAGCTTCTGTTCAAGTGAGCCTATCTAATAAATCACCCTTTTATTATCATATCTTCTTTTCATGCTGTTTCTATCCAGAACCCTGAAAAAGACACTTTCCTTTTCAGTGTTTGTCCTCCATCCCATAAATTTTGTTACAGTTTGTTTTCATTGTTATTAATTATATATGTATTTTCTTCTATCCCTTTGGTTTCCTTTTTGATCAGAATAGTATTTACAATGCTTTCTCACTTTCCACAAATTTTGAATTTTCACTTCTCTATTTTATCA
This sequence comes from Ictidomys tridecemlineatus, assembly GCF_052094955.1. NCBI lineage: Eukaryota > Metazoa > Chordata > Mammalia > Rodentia > Sciuridae > Ictidomys > Ictidomys tridecemlineatus. The sequence goes on from NC_135477.1 coordinate 204,636,033, forward strand.
TTGATTTCTAGCTTCATCCTCTTGTGTGTTTTGAAGATACTGGCAGCTATCTTTAAAATACTTTTTAGAAAAATAATCCAGTATGTGCCCTTAATACATTTCATGAGGGATTATTTCCTCATTTACTCCAGAGAGCCCCAAGTTTTATTATTGTCATATTGTTAATTTCTTTCTCAAGTTATGAATTGGATGAAGTGGGGGATGAGGTGATAGATCAATCAGATTATAGCCCCAGATCTGAAACCCAAAACTCATTTTCCATTTTTAAATTGCTTTTTGGAAGTATTCCAAGTCACATGTATTCTAACATGGAGGCAGAGTTCAGGAAGAACAAAGGTTACAAATAAACCATGTTGTGGTTATCTAGGTATTGTGTTGACAACCCTGGTAAAGCCAGAAGAAAAATGTCTAGTTTTTAGTGTCTTCTTTGGAGTAAATCTTTCTATTGCAGAGACTATCAGATAATTCTTGTTGTTGTCAATTTCATTAATTGAGCTTTCTGACGGGATTTCATTTCAGGATTAAAACAAATGCCGCCCAGATTCCCAGTTTGTGGTTAGAAACTCTCTGGAGGGCAAAGGAGTTTCAGAACACCAAATCTGTTGCCTGCTAAGTTCCACATACTTGATTGTACCTGGGGTGAGACCCACAAAGCCATGGAGCAGCATTTTCCTTGCTATGTGTCATCACAGGCTTGGCATTCTGCAGACCAGCCACAGGGCTCCAGTGGCCTCCAAACCTGAGCTCAATATATCCTGGGTCCAGGTCACTGCCCTTCTACATCCAGCTGCAAATTGTCACCCACGACAGCCAACACTTGCACTGCGACCTGTATCAACCACCCCAAGGGCATATTCCCTGGCATTGGTCATGGAAAAATGACTTTCCCAGAGCACATAGCACCTTGAACCAGGACACAGAGATTTTTTTCCTTGACCAGGCATCTGCAACCCAAAAGAATCTGCAGGCACCCTAGGAATTTCAGGGTTCTCAAAAGTGCCCCACCATGGACCAATTGCTGGGGCTCCCTTGTGTTCCTGGTGCACAGGTGAGGGATGTCTGAAGCCCAAGACCTCTGGTGGTGGTGACCCTTGTAAGTGTCCTTTTTCCCCTTCCCCGGTCAGTGACCAGGTGACCAGCCAAGGCTGCTGGGAGTGGATCTGTGCCCTTCTGCACAAGACTTCCTGAGGCTGCTTGAGTCTGCAATCTTTGGAACTCCGGAGCACTGAGATTTCTGCTGCAACCATGTTTGAAGGAGTGTTTTGGAAGGGATCATCCACAAGTAAAGCTTGTGTTTGCTTGTCCACCATGGAGGCTTCAAAGCTTTTATGCATTTTTCTTTCATTTTCTCAATAAAATTGTGCCAAAAATGTGAAATTCTTGGTTTTAGTGTACTTCTGTTGGGGATGTTGGGGAAACAGGCGGCTCAGACCACTGGGTGGTGAGAGACCATGTCCAGATCTAAGGGGGTCAAGGTTGAATCTAAGCGGGCCCTCCCTCATTGTTCTTCCTCTGCTTATGGGCAGGGTGAGCTGGAAGCATCTTCTGGGTAGAGGTGGGTACACAGGCCACCAGTGTAGTGATATACAGCATCTCCAAGTAGATACACAGCAGCCTTGAGAACCCAGATGAGAAATAATCTTTCTGTGCTATCCTGTCATTTAGTTCCCCCAAGGCTATTCCAGTGGTGCCCTGACACCTTGCAGTTGACTGATACCTCTGCTTGTCTTCCTTTCAAAGACATAAACAACCTCTTCTTCATGGACCTCAGAATCTGTCCAGGCAGTTATGATTCAAAGAATTCAAGAAGCCAGAGTAGAAGTCAAGCCAGAGAAGAGCAGGCAAGCCTCCCAGTCTGGGTCACAGCTGCCACTACACACTTGACTCCACTTACTGTGAGGCCTTTCAAAGACCCCAGCAGCTAGACCTCTAAACTTGGTATTCAGCCATTGGCAGAGATCCTCCAGAAGACTCCACACAGAGGGTCATGCTGCCAGGGGGCCTCCAAGGAACTTCCCCAAGGGAGGCCTTATTGGACCCTACTTTTCCTAGCATTTTAAAAATTTGAACTTGAAATCATGGGACTTTGGATTTTGACAATAATACAAGATATATCTCTAGTAATTATTAGTTCTTCATTTGAGACATGATTGTGTGATTGGAGGAGTGTTTTGGAAGGGATCATCTACAAGTAAAGCTAATGAATTTGCTGAATCATTTCTTTATTTTTTTTAATACCAGGATTGAACATAGGGGTACTCAACCAAGAAGCCACATACCTAAAACTATTTCATATTTTATTTAGAGTCAGGGTCTCATTGAGTTGTGTAGCACCTCACCTTTCCTATTGCTGGCTTAGAACCCACAATCTAAGCCTTCCCAGCCACTGAGATTACAGGTGTGTGCCACTCTTACTGCCTTGTCTTGAATTTGTAATCCTCTGTGTCAGCCTTTTAGGTCAGTGAGATTACAAGCTTGTTCTGTCCTGATCCACATGGCAGAATTTATCTTTACAATTAATTTTGTATTCAGGGAGCCAGAGAACTGTTTCTCAGTGATATTATACAAAATATCAGTGTATAGCTAAATTCATGCTTCAGTGATATAACTGAAAAAAAAAACAGTTCATAAAGTAATTTTAATGAATATATAGCAAATAATTTTGTTAGATTAGAATGTGCTAAGGTCTTCTAATACATAATTCTGGGAAGAAAGTAGGATCCATAAAGTAGGTTCCAAATAGATGCTATGTGTTTATAGCATCTATTTGACTAAGAAAGAAAGTGAGGGATGACTTTAAATTGCATTAGAAACTTTAAACCCCATAGTATATGAGAGAAAGAAGCAGTTTGGTTTTGAATCAACACATGAGATGATATTTCACTAGGTTTTTCAGTCCAAGTATAAAAAGGTTGATCCCTTGGATTGACACTTATATCTATATTTGTTCTTTGTATTGGTCTCTTCAGTTAAAATTTTTCCCTCTGATTTTTTCATGCACTCTTAGCTTGGCAATCTTGTTTCAGACCAAAGGGCTTTCTTTCTGCCTCCTTATCTTTTCTTTCTTCATCCTTACTTCTTTTTCCTGCTCTCTCTCTCTCTCTCTCTCTCTCTCTCTCTCTCTCTCTCTGATAATGCACACAACGTTGATATATTCCAAGCTCCAGCATGACCACTGTGACTTTTATTGCTAATGCAGCTCCAAACACTTGCTTTTTCCTGTACCTCTAGGTAGTTTCTTCTTCCTGAATTTTTCTTCTTGCAATCTAAAGCTGCACTCAATAATGTCCTCTCCCCCACCACCACCAAATTTTACCTAATTCTGACAGCTGATATGTTCTTGCCTTAAAACTACATGAGTGTTTCTCCTGGAACAGAAAAGTAATGATGTTTGGGGGCAGTGTGAACCTGGAATCTGGAAAGGAGAGTTCAGATTACACTGGGTATCCAGAGTTCTTGACTGTTATGGTGCTAAGTGGAGCCATAAAGAAATGTTAGGATGTAAAAGATTTGAAATCATAATTGAAGATTCAGCAGGAGAACAGATTGTGATGAGAGTAGAGACAAAACAATCGTATGTGAATGAGGCAAATAGAAAACAAAGTACATACGATGGGATGCTTTAAGCCTTTGGAAGTACTAATTATTGATAGTTAGATATTATCAACTATCACCCATAATCAATTAGAAAAGTGATTAAAATTATGGAACTCTCTTCAAATTCCCACAGATAAATACACAATATTAAATGCTTCTGTAGTAGGAAAGATAATCATGGCCTCACTAATGTTAGACACAAAAAATCAAAAGAAATACACATTCATATGGTATATAAGAACATGTTAAAAACTTTCATTACACAGTCCAGGGATGTAGGTATGTGGTGAAGAACTTACATGAGTCTCTGGATTTTCTTGCTACTAAATAAAAAAGAAGAACTTTTTATTATAGCTCATTCTGTTAAAATGTTGGCAAAGAGTTGGGGTTGTGGCTCAGTGTCAGAGGGCTTGCCTTGTACATGTGAAGCATGGGGATTGATCCTAGGCATCACATAAAAACAAACAAAATAAAGATATTGTGTCCATGTATAACTAAGAAAATTTTTTTACTAATGTTGGCAGAAAAGAACTTCCTCAAAACTGTTGTTTGAATTAATTTGGTAGCACTCTTCAACATGCAACATAATCTTGTGTACTAAAAATTTTAAATATACCCTATTTTGATATAGATATTCCACTTTTAGGAACTTATTCCAGATTCATTCGCATAAACAAGAAACTCAATTTAGGAAAAAAAAATACTGTTCTTTCATAGTACAAGAAAAAAATAACCACATAGTTAGAAACAAGGCAACCCTTAGAATTCCAAAGGGAATAGATTGTACAGAGATTCTAGGACATATTAAATGCCCTATAATTCCAAAAAGTAGAAAGCATTCAGTATTTTTATATATACATAAATATTTATAGTAATGAAAACATGGCTGCCAGTTGATGTGGAATCATGTAGATTTTAAATCTCTAAACAAAGATAATGATGATACACAATTTTGTGTATTTGTAGGACCTTTAATCAGAAAAATATTTGATAAAATTAATTCTATATTAATCTCATATCTTCCACTTTCATTCCTTTTTCTATATTTCTGGAAATTATTCTAGTGTAATAAAATTTAAGTAATGACTTTTTTTAACAGAGAGAGAGAGAATTTTTAATATTTATTTTTTAGTTTTTGCTGGAAACAACATTTTTATTTTATTTTTATATGGTGCTGAAGATTGAACACAGTGCCCCACGCATGCTAGGTGAACGCGCTACCTCTTGAGCCACATCCCCAGCCAAAATAATGACTTTTTTAGCAAGGTATTTGTAGAGTCACAAAACTACAAAAATATAGTGAGATTTCAGTTTGCAAAATGGATGCAAATGATATCAATAATAATTCAAAAAAGAAATTTATTAAATTATGAAATGGATGCAAAAGAACCGAATATTATTAAAAGACAAACTTTTAAATATGAAGATAAGTTAAGACAAGTAAAGGTATCATATAGTACAGTTAATTGAAGGTCAAGTTGAGAGATACCTCGTTGTCTTCCTGGTGCATTTCCTAGCTCAGACCGAAGCTTCTGGCCTCTCCCTGTGCTTGTCAAAGGCTGAACCTTCCTGAGGCTAGGGAATTGCAACAGAACCTTTGGCTCTCTGCCCCTTGAAGGGACCCACCATGACTCTTGGCCCCAGGCACACTTGTCGCTTCATGGACTTATTCCTGTACCAAAATCCCAACTAATACATTAAATTAAAAATTTATATTCTTTCAAAATATTTTTAAGACAATATGTTAATATTATATAGAAGATGTTATATTAAGCATGAAAGTCATTTTTTTCTTTCTGTTTTAAAGAAATTAAAATAATTGTTTAGGCCCCTAGTGTATTATAAGACCCTAGGTGCTTTGCCTAGGGGGTGGCTGAGCCCTGCGTGGTATCCTACTAATTTCTATTAGTAGCAGCTGGCGACCTATCTCTAGCAGGGCTAAATTATAAACACCTCCAAAGCAGAATTCAGCCTGACTGTATGGTTAAGATGCAACTTTGTAAAAGAGTCTAAAAATTTGTGTATATTCTTATATTCCCAACGATAAAAACTACCCCTCCTTGAATCATTGTGACAGTAAAAACCCACACTGTGGCTTCTTTGTCTTAAACATGTCCCACAGAGATTTCTTCATGAATCAGTTTCAATTCAAGATCATGAAACTCTTGACTCTATTTCAGAAAAACAATACCATCTAGAAAATAAATGTGAACATAATCTTTGAGGAGAGTTTTGTCCTAAAATTAAAAAAAAAAAGGCAAAATTGCTCAAGCACATTTGCACATGCCTGTAATCCCAGCAGCTCCAAAAGCCCACACAATAAGATTGTGAATTCAAAGTTTCCCACAGTGATGGTGAGGCACTAAGCAACTCAGTGAGAATATGTCTCTGAATAAAATACAAAATAGAGCTGGAGATATAACTCAGTGGCCAAGTGCCCCTGAGATCAATCTTCAGTACTGAAAAAAATAAAAAGGCACAATTCATTTCAATGTAAGATTTTAAAATATAATTAGTCATTGTGGAAGCCAGCCAGCTGCGTGGACTATCTCTGTGCATTTGCTCAGAATTAATCCCTAAAATGTCTGTAGTCCCAGCTACTCCTGAAGCTGAGGCAAGAGGATCACAAGTTCCAGGTTAGCCTCAGTAATTGAATGAGGCCACAAGAAACTTAGTGAGACTCTCTCTTAAAATATAAAAACAGCAAGGAATGTAGCTCAGTGTTCACGAGCCCCATGTTCAATTCCAAGTACCAAGAAAAAAAAAAGAGTCACATTTAAATATCAGTTTTTCTTTTCTTTCTTTTTCTTTTAATTTTTGTATTATTTTATTTTGCCAGCATTACTTTTTACCATGTGCTATGCTATGTATTCCTTCCCATCATTTTAATACTGAAAGCATGAATTGTATAAAGACTTTTGGAGAATTCTACTGTGGTTTTATGCTAATTTAACCAAAGAAAAGTACATTATGACATTGTTTCTTATTTTGGTAGGCATTGTGTATATGTATAAAAACAATGAAAGTTCCTCAAAAATTGAAAAATGTCTTTTTGTACAACTACATTTGTAAAATGTACAATTTCTCAAGGTCTGGGGTCTTTGAGCAGTGGCATATGTGGTGATAACTTGTTGTGGGTTCTTCCCCTTGGTGGTGCTGGTGATTGAACCAAGGGCTTCACACATGGTCAACAAGGCCTCTACCACTTGGCCACATCTCCATTTTTTTTTTTTGCTTTGAGAAAGGGAATCACTAATTTACTGTGGCTGTCCTTGAACTTGTTTCCCTCCTCCCTCACACTCTAAGTCCTTGGGATAACAGATATGGGCCACTGCACCTAGCCTTTCTGCCTTTCTTTATTGTGGAGACTTATCCTCTAGTTGTCCCCAAGATTCAATAAAATCAATGAGGAGAGGGAGAAGAAGAAAAGCTGATTTAGACTTAAGGTCTTTAGAGTTAAGAGTGATCACCTAGGAATGTTCTCCTATACCTGAACCACAAAAACACTCCAATCCTCTTTGACCCTCTACTCCCATTTCCTGCCATGGACAGTTAACACTCAAGGAAACTGATGAGAAAAAAAGGCAAATACGTCTGATCCCACAGTTCAGGAAGACCTGGCACCTAAGCCCCTCTAAATCCATATCCCTTCAATCTAAAACCTACTGGATTTCAGGAGACAGGAAAGTTTAAAAGTCCATATCCATGCTCTTGAAACTCTGTCCAGTGTATACTAGTTTATCTTTTTAAATTTTTTGTTGCCTAGGTGGCTCCAAAGCCGGGCCTCAAGCAGTGCTCCTGTCTGAGCCTCCTGTGTAGCTTGGACTACTGGTATATGCAACTACATATTCAGTTAGCACACTACCCACATGATATGTATCATGGCACCCTCTTGATGACAGTTTGCTAAAGACATCTGAAAAAACTGACCTTAGGCATGTGACCCCACCCAAAATCCTTGAGTTTTGGTGGATATTGAAGTATAATCTATGAAGTCTCTTACCCTGGACACAGCCCATGGTGGCAGGATTCTGAAACTGCATAGATATGTCTGACTTAAGCTGATGTCTTGGATCCTCTGGTTGTCAACTCAGAAGGCCCAAGACAAGATATTTTACTTTTGTTTCCTTTCCTTATTAATGTAACTGGAGAGCACTTAAGGACATTTATTGATACTTGTTTTGTCCCAACTTCGAGAATGTCACATTCAGTTTTGAAGAAACACCAGCAAGTGACCACACTACCCTCATATCTGCAAAGAGGCTATTGGGTTCAGCCCATAGCTCTGACTTGGATAACTGTATCTTTTTTGCTCCAGAAAAACCTATAGAACTTCCCACCCTGACTCACCCCTCAGAATCAATTCCACAAGCAGTGAGCAAAGAAATGGCTTTAATCGTCATGAAAAATTCAATCAGATTAAAAGTATGAGAATTTTACATCCATCTAAAATCAGAGTTCCTTAACAAGTTAATTACATGAAGAGTTTTTCTTTTTACACACACTCACACACACATTATATATATATATATATATATATATATATATATATATATATATATATATATATATATATATTAGTTTTAGTTTGACACAATACCTTCCTTTTATTTATTCATTTTTTACATGGTGCTAAGGATTGAACCCTGCTCTTCTCATGTGCTAGGTGAGCGCTCTACTGTTGAGCCACATCCCCAGCACACATGAATTTTTTTTCATATTGAAGAACTTTTAAATCATTCAGGAGTGAAATAACAAAATAAGAAATGATCACCACAGCCAAGATTTCAAGGCTCCTAGGTATGCAGGGCACAGTCCCAGTGCATGAGTCCACAGGGAGAGTATGAGGGTCCCTACTGGAATCTTTTAGCCTGCTTCCAGGGCACTGGCTGAAGGGCATCATTGTATTGCAAGGCATCCTCAAACCTGGGGTTCCTTTCCTTTCTGGGTTCCTCTGTGATATAAGCCTCAGTTTTCAGCAGCTCCTGGGGATGACCTGGGCTCCAGGAGACAGCCTGAGTATGTGTCTGTCTAATTGCCCAGGCACTGGCACCTCCCTGATTGTTCAGGGTCCACTGGGTCCCACTGACAGTAGTGCTTGTCCCTTCTTGAGGTGACTGGATGTTGTGGTGGACAAAGGTAGGAAATCTGGAGTCGAGGGGAGAGATAAAGAATGTCCATGCTCTATGCCATTTTCAATGATTTATTCACTCAAAATCACTCAGTAACTTTCACTTTGTAGGTTCTTTTTTTTTATTTGTAGGTAGACAAAATACTTTAATTTTATTTATTTATATGTGTGGTTTGGAATCAAACCCAGGGCCTCACATGTGTTAGATGAGCACCCTACCACTGAGCCAGAACCCAGCCCTATAGGTTTTTTTTTTTAAAGAGAGAAAGAGAGAGAGAGAGAGAGAGAGAGAGAGAGAGAGAGAGAGAGAGAGAGAGAGAATTATTTTTATTATTATTTTTTTATTTTTATTGTTGGTGTTCAAAACATTACATAGTTCTTGATATATCATATTTCACACTTTGATTCAAGTGGGTTATGAACTGCCATTAATATTTATTTTTTAGTTCTCGGCTGACACAACATCTTTGTTTGTATGTGGTGCTGAGGATCCATCATGGGCCGCACGCATGCCAGGCGAGCGCGCTACTGCATGAGCCACATCCCCAACCCAGCCCTATAGGTTCTTAATCAAGGAATGACAATGCTGGGCACTACAAACAATAATTCAGACTGATAAAAGCAATAAACACAACTAATTCAAAGCAAACACATTCTAAGTTAACTCTAAATCACTGCAAATACTCTTAACCATGACTTATCCTCTAGTTGTGCTAGATTTAAAGTCTTCAGTCTTAGGTCTTAAATCCAGCAGAGTCACACTTAACTCAGACCTCAGCAATCATGTCAGGAATTAATAGATAATTTTTCTCGGGTGGAGGCAATGACTGGCTGAGGAGATAAAGTCCTAAGGAGAGGTCAGCTTCCTTACCAGGGTTTAGAGTGTGCTGCAGAGTTTGAGAGCAGTGAGGACCATGCAGAAAATCAGGCGAAAGATGAGAAGAGTTGGGATGTCAGTCCAGGCGCTCATCAGGCTCTGAGGCTTCTGTGCATCAGTGTTTTTTGGCTTGTTCATTGGCTTGTTCAATGTCTTGTTCATTGGCTCCATCATTATATTAAACTTTGGGGACTTTGTCCTCCCTTTTGATTCCTATCAGCTGTTACCAGGTTTTAGTGACATTTTACATCTCAGAGTCAGGACATAAGGTAGGTGATTTCTGCCTTGATGTCATACCTCTGATCTTATCAAGGCTGAGGCAAATGACTTTATCCTCACTCTTATCAAGGTTTTGAAAAGTGACTTATTTTATCAGATTATGCCTGATGAGAATATTGGAGGGCTCCGTAGACTTGTGCCTGTGGGGACTACAGGTTTATTTTAAAATGGGGTTTTAAAATTTAGTTGCTTAGGCTAAGGTCATTCTTACATTGGAGTTATGGTGTGGTTTCAGCCATTGGCTGCTGGATGCTTGGGTCTTGAACCTGGTTCTGGCCCCTCTCAACTTTATGCTCCTGTGTAACAACATAGTCTCTTAGAACACTAGATCTAACAGTTCTCCTAAGACAGCTCCCTGTTCTGTGTAAGCCTAGTGTGGCAGTTGGCTTCTGTGAAAGTTCACATCTCCAAAGCTCTAGAGGCACTGGCAGGAGTGGTGGCTCAGTGCAGGAAAATTATCCAGGGCCCAGGCCCAAGTCTAGTCTGGGTTAAGACTTGGTGGCATGTGGATCTCAGGACATGCCCTCCTGGGAGTCAGAGATACACAGTTGACAGACAGACTTTCATAGCTTCAGCTTCCTACCAGGACATGGTGTGTACCTGGTCTAGAAAAAGGAGCATATCATTCAGTCTGTTATGAACTGCATCTTTTTACAGTGTTGTCCTGTAGTTGACCTTAGAAGCCATACCCTATTATGTAAGAGGAAACTTCATTTGCTTCACAAATTGATTAAAAAACCTAACAGGATTAAGTTGCAAATGGGCTAATCTAAAGAATAAAAATACTGTCTAAGGAGACACACTTTCCACCTAAGGAACTCCTGAAGGCATTGTTGAAATTTCTTGGTTTTGATTAAATTTGTGAAAATGTGGGTTTGAGTGGGATGGAAGCCAGGCTCCAGTTCTTGGCAGTTTCAATTCAGTGTAAAAATTATCTCCCTATTTCAGATAAACATAGACAAATTAGATGGGCATGATGGCGCACTTCTGTAATCCCAGAGTCTTGGGAGTCAGAGGGAGGAGGATGTTGAGTTCAAGTCCAGCCTCAGTAAGGCCGAGGTGCTAAGCAACTCAATGAGAACCTCTTTCTAAATAAAATATAAAAAAAGAAAAAGTGGGGGGGTGGGGGGCTGGGCTGGGCATGTGGAGATGTGGATCAGTTCTCAAGTGCCCCTGAATTCAATCCTTGGTATACCCACAAACAAACACATGGTGTAATTATCGTGTCAAATATTGCACCCATTTTCTTTCTTTCTTTTTTTCCCCAGTGCTGCTAGTGATTTAATTTTAGACCTTATCACTGAGCTTTCTCTTAACCGTTTTTCTTTTCAGTTTTTAAACAAGATTAGGTTAAATTGCCAGGATGGCCTCAAATGTGTTTTTTTTTTCCCTCAGTCTCTTCATTTTTTGGGATTGCCTGAATGGGTCACTGTACCCAGCTAATTCTCCTTATATGTGCTAGGATTGGCTGGTTTCCGAGATCAGACTCAGTGGGGCTGGATCATAATCTTAAGACTGTAAGCTAATTCATCCTGGAGTTGGATGGAGAAACTAAGTTTTAAAGCATACATAGCTAAGTGGAGATATGAGTAAGGGAGCAGGTGGTGTTGAGAAAAAAATATCATATGCCTATTTAGAAGTGTAATTTTTCTAAACTTTGTTTAGGTTTCCTGCATCAAAGAATATCTAAGTTTGCTATGATTTTCCTGTCTAAAGAGTTAATGAATGGAGTAAATGTCACATTATCCACAGTGTTTTTTCAGGATCTCCAACCTTTTTAATGTAAATATGCATATTCTATCCTTAGCTGTTTCCCTTTGCCTACTCTCCCTTTTTTCATTGCAATATTTCCCACTTCTATTTTATTTGAATGTGTATTTAGCCAGGTGTGATGGAGCACACCTGTAATCTGAGCAGGAGCCCGCAAGAGGAAGATTTAAAGTCCAAGTACAGTCACAGAAATTTAGCGACACCTGTGTGTGTGTGTGTGTGTGTGTGTGTGTGTGTGTGTGTATGTGGTTGTGTGCATGCATGCATGTGTTTTCTTCTAGCTTCAGAAAAAAATTATTTTTCATTAAGGCTCATTTCAATGTTGCAGGGGGAGTTCATGTTTGGGTTAATTTGGCCATGAGATCTGTAAGTGTGGCAGTGTATCTTGGTTCCTTGTTCATCTGGATACATTAAATGACCAGAAAATACACATCTAAACCCTCAAGATCAGTATTACTTTCTCCACACTTAAGTATGTCTGCCAAAATATAGCACTTCTTTAGGTATATGGACCTGTGTCAGCCCCACTGTTTAGCCTAGACACACATACCAACTCTTCAGTTTTAACAGTGGAATGGCACACATTGTTTTGTTTTCGTTATTGGTTATTTATTAGTATTATTATTTTGGATACTTACTACTGAGTCCATCTCTAAGTTATTTTTACATTTTTATTTTCAGACTTGGTCTCACTAAGCTGCATTAGACCTCTCAAATTTGTTGATTGTGCCCTTAAACTTAGGATCTTCCCATTTCATTCTCTGGAGATGCTGGGATTACAGACATGAACCACTATGCCCAACCACATTGTTTCTTTAAAGTGACATTTTTTTATGATACTTATTGGCCCTTTGGATATGCATTCCCTTGATAGCCTTGGCAGTTTCTTTGTGTTTTCAAATGAACACAATGATTTCAAACTCTTGTGATTATATTTTCAATTGATGTAAAAAAGTTTCAGGGGACATAATTAATTTTATTTAGAAGAAATCTTAACATTTTCTTTTTTGTTGTTTGTTTGTTTGTTTGTGTAGCATTGGGGATTGACTCCAGGGCCTCATGCATGCCAGGCAAGCACTTCTACCACTAATCTGCACTCAAAGACTCTATCTGCAAGTTACTAAGATCTTTTTATGTACATTTCATCTTCTGCTTCAAACTCTGACATAGTAGCCTCTGATGTGCTTTGGCACACCCTACCTCTCCATTGACCTGGAGTATTTTGTTGTACTGCAGGATTGTCATATTGCTGCTGTCCCCCATCAACAAACACAAATTGTCCCTAAGAACCTGTGGGAGAATTTCTCTAGAATATGTACCCATAAATATAATTTTTTCATTCAAGAGAACATAATCTGAAATTTACTGAGCATTGCCAGATTTTTCCATAGGATAAACGTGGCATTTATCTTCCAACATGTATTGGTGTGCAATACTGCATACACATATTCCCCACAAACACTTGGAATGACATAGTATTCTGACATTTGTCAGGGGGCTTTGTGGGTCTGTAGAGGTTTACACTTGTGCTAATGGCTGCCTTCTCCAGTCTTTTCTAATTTCTGAAAGTCTCACTCTATGGGCCAGTTGCTGTTTGTTTTGAGAGACATTCTCTGATGTGTAGCCTTAAATATGCTTTTGGATCCAATTATGAGTTATCTTTATCCTTCATGCTTAAACTGATTGTATTCAGTTTCTGTTCCTAAACAAAGAAGGAACACAATTGTGCCTTAGCATTGTACTTCATGCCTTTTATTCCATAACAGTTCCTTTTATTTTTCAAAACCCCAAAATAGTAGACTTAGGTTTCCTCCATGAAATATACATTTTCTTCATTAAAAGTATTTAACATCTTTCTGCTTTGGGTTGTTTTTATCAGGTTAGTTTCACATAATTTTCATTTGAGAAAAACTACAGGTAAAAGGAAAAAAATGCCTTTCAAAATTTTATTTTAATATTTAACTGTTTTCCTTTCATATAAGCCTTTCCATCAAGAAATAAATTGTTTAAATAGAGACATTCTTACATTTTTTGTATATATTAACATAATAACACAGGGATCCAGAGGCCAGAGGCAGGAGTTCTGCTTTCTAGTACCTCTACTGCCTGGTGGGTATAAAACCTGATCTAAGTGACATTAGTCTGAATGGGGCCATTGTCTGGGAGAGGCTACACTGGACAGGGACAGCTATGTGAAGGTCTTGGAAACTGGAGACTTCCAGGCTCTTCCTTAAATAGATGCAGAATAAAAATACTGTCCAAGCAGACACACTTTCCACCTAAGGAACTCCTGCTATACCATACCTTCTTTCCTATACTTGGATAAATTTGTTTGAGACCAGCAGCTGGGGCTCCCTTGCCTTGCTCTCCCTGGGTACGTTCCACACCTCTGCCAATGGAAAAAATGTGAGAGTAAGGAGACCCCAAAATCACTACATTTTGTGGCTGGGGTTGTGGTTCAGTAGTAAAGCACTTGCCTATAACATGTGAGGCCCTGGGTTTGATTCTCAGCACCACATATAAATAAATAAAAAATAAAGGTACTGTGTCCAACTACAATTAAAAAATAAATTTTTAAAAAATCTCTACATTTTTCTGAAGTGGTGTTCTCAACCCTTGCTAGCATCAGAATCATTTGGGGAGCTTAAACAACAAACAAACAAGGCTGGGGTTGTGGCACAGTGGTAGAGTGCTTGCATAGCATATGTGAGGCACTGGGTTCAATCTTCAGCACCACCTAAAAATAAATAAAATAAACATCCATAAACACCTAAAAAAATTTAAAAAAATAAACCCTGAAGCTCCAGAAATTTCAAAGATTAAGGCATTGGTTGTGATAAGTGTTTAGTATTTGGTGTAAATTTTAATTAACTTCTGTGAGCACATTTCCCCACTTGATACACTAGGAGAAGAGATTTCTTCCCTATGAAGATTTGATGATAGAACACACAAAGTTTTTCTTCTACTCATTTATGATTTAGTTTTCTCTATGCTGTTGTAGCAGCCTGAAGTCCAACACTTACTTCAGAGTTGGGTTGTTATATAGGGTTAACATTGATTTGCACACCATGGATTACCTACTGCTCTATGGAGCTCTGCCACATGCCTTCACATAAATTGAAGAGAAGTAGGACCAGTACCCTGGCATCTTCTTCTTGCCCTTAATAGTGAAGGTGCTGTTACCTTGTTTTTTAGGTGACACCTTCTCTTTGCTGGTTTCTCAAGGTTGAATCCACTGGTTTCCATAGATTCCATGAAGTGTAGCACTTCACTCCCTCTGGCCCTCTTACTGCCACCAGTCAGGATAGGCTTAGAGGAGGGTCCTGGCACGCAGTGCAGGTATTGGGTAAGCAGGTGGGAGGTCCTAATAAATGAGCAGAAAGCCTCAGGGTGGGTGGGGAGAGTGACCACACCAACAGGTGTACCATCTAGGAGAAGCTGAATTTCACCTTTCAAATACAGCAGCCCCAGGAGGTAAAGGGACATTGCTCAGAATGGGAACCTATGTTGACAGCCTCACCACCCTGGGTCTTCAGGTATAAACCTGGCCACCAGTAGCAGTACAGGCTTTGTGCCTGTGACATGTCTTTGCTGCGTCCCTCCCCTGACTCAGGCAATGGCAAGGCCCTACTGAGGTGGATGGCGCAAGGTGTCCATCCTCTGGAGGAGCGCAGTATGTTCCTGGGAATGGGCTGATTTGTTTTTGTATTCCTTTAATAAGTATAGTTGCGATTTCTCATATGACCATTAAGTTTGAAGGAAAAAACATGACTTTCTCAATTAATGCAACTACTTCTAAAGCATGGATCTGTTTGCTCTAAATGCAATGATTCAACTGTGGAGTGTAAACTGTTAATGTCTAATGAAAAACTCCCTGTATTCCTGTCAAGGAAGTTTTTGAGAAATTAAATTAAAATCTAGAGAAGAAAAATTAATGTTAAGAAGACAGATTAGTGCTTAGTACTGGGCAACTTGTTCTTGTTCCTGTGCACAATGGTTTGTGCTCTTACTCCTGTTTGATTAAAAGTAATAACAAGTCAACCACTTGCCGTAACCATGGCACCGGTTCCAGTCAGTAAGTCAAGAAAGAATAGTCAAGGTATAGGCCAATAGTTTGGGACATTTGTAACTATTATTAAAAGTTAACTAAGCAGAAAATGCTCAAAGCAAAACGCGAACTGAAAGAACAAATGCTTGCTTATGCATAAGCCAAGATACATTCTTCTATTCTAATTGTAACTACGTAATATTTTGTTTCTTTGAATAATGATTCCTGTTTTGTAACCACAAAGTACTGTAAGCCTGCAAAAATGAAAAGTATATATGATCAACTTCACAAGTAAAGATTGGGATCAACACCTTCACTTTGGTGTCTGTGTTGTTTCTCCACCCCCTCTTTCGCCGACTCCTCACCATCCGTTCGTCTTCTGAGACGCCCTGTTGGAGCTAGTCTCTGATATGTCTTCTTCCTAAGCACAGATCTTTAAGCTGTGTTCTCCATTTCTCTTGCCTCAGTTTACATGTCAACCACTCTGATGCCTGGTGCAATCATGTTTTCTCAGCACAGGGGCCCGAGGAGGGCATTGTCTTCAGTAGCTAAAGGAGAAGAGAAAGGACTCTTTTAGTGGTGGTGAGCACTTTTTCCACAAAAGCAACCCAGGGTTTATGATCTCCTGATTCCACCTTGTGGGCAGAGAGTGTCATAGCACCAGGAGGCCAGAGGCAGTATGAAGTGGGTGAGACCCCCAGGGAATGAGGCTTTGCTAAGCGGGGTCTCTCTAGCTCAGCCTGATGGCAGTTTCCAATTGAAACAAAGTTCTGAGGGATCTTAAAACAGTAGCCTTCCTCATCTCCATCATTTCTTTGATTCTTCCAATGCAAGTGTGTTTCTGGGATCCCACAGCTTGGCGTTTTCTGTAATCCCCACTACAGGGGTGTCATCCAAGCCCTCTCCCATGCCACTGTGAACTCACATCTAGTTGTTAAAAAGACTAGGGCTCTGACCATGGATAGGAAATAAACATTCACATAGTTTAACATTTAGAGAACTCAGTAGGAGGAAAGTTCACTATTAAATTAATCAGTCTAATAAAGTTAATAAACCCTCAGAGCTTCTAAAAAGGCCCCTAGTCCTGTGTTCTTGTAAGTTGCATACTTAATGTTTTTCAGTCTCTTAAATAGCTCTCGCTAGTCCTCTCCTAATTACATGAGCTTCCTTCTCCATGAAATCTGAATACACCCCTAGCTGGACTGGTGAGTATCAAAAGTATGCCTGGGAATTTCATAGGATATGGCTGTCAAGAAGTGCTAGGGAGAGGGGAAAGAGAAAGAAGAAAATAGAAGCACCTGATTGGGAAGGAGGCTGACTGGATTGGCTTTGGGCTAAAATTCAGAGCTTAGTAAATCCTGAGAAATAGCCCAGTGCCTCAGGCTTTCCTTTCTCTCTCTTCCTGCTTCTGGATTTGCCAACTTGATATCCTTGTGCCTATCCAGGGCCACCAAGATGGCCCCCTGACAGGAATATTGAATTGAAAGAGATTTGGCGGGTGATCCAGAGTAGTACGCCTGATGAAAAGGTTACTGTTTTTGCTTTGTTTTGAGATTAAAACAATTGCTATAATTATTTAGAAACTTTTAATTAATTAAACTCAACAAAATTGAAATACTTTTTCTTAAATTTAGAAACTTTAGAACCTTAAAAAATATATGTATCCTGTGTATTTGTCCTTTGTTACTTAATATGCATTCTCTAGGAGTGATGTCAGTTTTAACTTGTCTCTTCTATTTGATCAACAGACGTAGGGAGTTCAATAAGTTTAAATGCATCAACTTTTTTATTGAAATGTACTTTATAATATCTGATTTCTATATTTTGTTTAAGAAATATTGACTAATTGCAATGTCATAGATATTCTGTATTTTCTAAGATTGAAAATTTTCTAAGACTGAATTTTGTATTTTCTAAGATTGAAATTTAAATTTTCATACTAAGATCCTTATTTATGGCTCGTGTTTCTATTTGATATGAGGTAGAGAAGTTCACCATTTCATTAGCATATGAAAATCACAAATTCTAATATTGGTTTTGCTTATTGACATGGAATGTCTCCATTTAACACAAAACTGATATTTATACTTGTGTCTGTTTCTGCCCCTAGGATATTCCTTATACTAAACTGTCTCTCCAGAAAGAATTAAAATACTAAGCAAAGGGAAATGGATTCTAGGTGGCTAATCATTCTCCTGGAGTGGGCACATCATATGTCAGGTGTCATACCTGATGTCCTAGTTTCTCTCTACACTTGCCTACCTGGCCTGAAAAAGGGCAGGGATGTTCTTCACCTCTACTTTGCCTGCATCTGGCAAAATGCCTGGTGCTTCAGCACTGTGCACAGTTTGTTGAAGAACAGAGCAGTTGGCATGGTGACAATGGAGATGACTCCTCAATTGATGTCTACTGATCACCAATGGAGCTGGACACTGACTATCACTGGGTTGTTCTCCTCTGCCTCTCCAGAACCAGCCTTTGTGATTTTTAAGTCTGAACTCTGAAACCTTCTCTGACTCACTTCCAAGTCTACAGCCAAACTCAGCTTGGCAGTCCTGACTGTAGCTTAAAGGTCCTGACACTTGTTTTAGCCTTTCTTCAAAGAATTGGTTTCATATCATTTTCATATCCTGTGTCTAATAAACAACATTGGATTTGGCTAACAGGAAAATTTCCAGGGATCTCATTTCAATAAAAGTCTATTTTGTGTAAAATTCTTCCATGTCTCCAGGGTGGATATTAACACTTTGTTAAGACCTTCTTATAGAAACAAATGTATAAACTCATTGCTTATATAGGATGACGACTCAGTGGCCCAAGATGGGCTCCATTTAGTCTGGAGAAAAGAATTCCTGGGAAGAACTTGCTGGGACCTGGATGAGGCTATGTAATTCTTAGTCTAGTGAACAGGTGGTGCAGTATCTCTTCACTACTAAGCATGCTGAGCAGCAGAGAGTCCTCACCTGCCTCAAAGCTGTAGGTCTCTGAAAATATGGGAAGACGCAGGAACTAGAAGGGGTGAGAGTGAGAGTAAAGAGCTTAGGGTGGTCTCACCTCACAACTTCCTCCTGGTTCTGTTTTTCTTTAATGGAAAGTAGATATTGGTACATTTTTGCCAGTTTTTCTAAAACTCTGATGCCCCAACATTTCGTTCTCTTTCCTAGCACTTATACATTTGAAGCCAGAGGTCTCTGCAGTGTCAGCCATTCCTTTCTTTCATGAATGACTGAACGCTTTTCAGTGAGAAAAATCTCTTTATTTAATTTATCCTGTTCTGTGGCTAATTTATCCTATTCTGTGTTCCTTTTGATCTACTCAGAGTTGTGGCTTTTCTCTTATTAAAATTTACAACATGATTAAAGCCTTTTCCCTTCACCTTTGGAATGAAAATTTTGTGTGGTTTTGAAGTCAAGAGAGGAAGCAGTATGTTTAGAACTGTGGCCAGAGGAAGAGTACAGGGATGTATGAGATTATTAACATTAGAAAAATTCAAATTTCAAATGTGAGGTAAAATATTCATTAGTATCATGTCACATGCTAAACATCTGCCTTTTCGCCAAAGTAGGTAGGTAGATAGACAGTTATATCTTAGTGATTCTCAAACATTGTTGGTAGAAATACATAAGATAAGATCACTTGAAAGCAAATATGGGAGCTGAGAATCCAGCTCAGAGGTTGAGCATTGTCCTGGTGGGCTTTAGGCTCTGGTTCTGATCCCCAGAGACACAGAACACAAGGTGTTGAGAGCTGAGGGGAGAGAGTAGAAGAGAAACTCAATAACGCAACCCAGATTAAGCATTTTAGTGTGGATACTTTATGTGTGTGAGTGAGAATGCTCTTAAAAACAGAAATTCCACTTTTTTGAGGAGAAAATTAGACTTCAAAGAAAGGTGGACCCACAGTTATCACTTCTAGTATCTAGAGGTAGGAACACACATGATTTTACCCCTCAGAGTACTTGACTTCTTTCTAGCCTAGTTCTTAAGAGCAAAAAATTGAGCAATAACATTTGGGCTAGAAGCTGGGGTTGTTGCTTAGTGGTAGAGTGAGGGGTGTGGCTGTGTTTCACATAGGGAGCCTTCAAAACACAGAGGAAAGCTATTCCACTCCTCTGCTCCAGGAGAGTAGATGTTCAGGTAGGAACCTGAAACAAAAGAGGGCCAAATCAGGGCACTGAGAGGGTCTTCCAGGCATGCAGAGATGGGGGGTTGGTGGGGAGCTAGAACCCATTTGAGGAGCCAATGCTATGGAGAACCAGGAGGAGGGGAGGGTCCAGGCAGTGCCAAGATACCTCAGCACAAGAGGAAATAGGGAAAGGACAGGAGGGGGCTGGAAATGGGGATCTGAAATCAAGGGACAGAGACTGGGTCCTTGAGAAGGGCAGCCAGGTGCTCAACCAAGAGCCAGGCAGAATGGAGAGCAATGTGCCAGGGCCAGGGAAGGCAGGGCAAGGGGTACATGAAAGCTCACAGGGCTGGGGAAAAGAGGGAGGGGAGAAAGGGGAGTAACCAACCAGGTTGAGGGAACCAAGGAGCAGGGTGGCACACTGGGAGGGAGTCTCAAGGCTGTCAGTGTTCTGGAGCAGGGTCTGGGATTGAGAGGCCAAATGGTCCAGGCAAGGGACAGGGCTATATTTTTCCAAAGGGAGCCTGCAGAGCCAAGAGGCCAGGTATAGCCCCCTGGTCCAAGTGAGCATCCTGGGAAAGGCACCTGGAAAAGGGGTTTGGCAGGGACAGGGACCAAAGGAGGGCCTAAGAAGGGCACAGCATGAAAGGCCAGTAGAAAGGATTTGTTGGATGGGGTTCAGGACCCCAGCAAGGAGCCCCTGCTAGTGACCTAGTGGAGGGCCCATGCCAGGGGAGAGCAGGGAAGGGCAGGGCCGGGAAGGCTGGCCGCACTAGAGTACTGCAGTACAGGAGAACCAAGGGGATCAGGAAAGCAGCCCCAGAGAGGGCCCTGCAGTGAAAGCCCAGAGACACACGGAGCAAAAAGGGATACCAGAGGCTTAAGTGAGGAGCCAGGTAAGAAAATGCAGAGCCAAGGGCCAGGGCTGGGGCAGGAGACTTAGGACAGTGGACAAGGCTGGGGAGGGAAGGCAGGGGATCCACCAGGAAGGAGGCAGGCTCCAGGCCCAGGGCCACTGCCAGGTGTTAGGGTTCTGCGAGCAGGACCAAGGGCCCAGGGAGAGAAATTGGCCGAGGTGAGGGCCAGGGCTCTTTTTCCCATAAGGCATCCTGGCCCAGTTGAGAATCCAGAGTCAGGGAGCGGGCAAAGGGGGTCTGGCAAGGGACAATGGGAGGAGGAGGGTGATGGGAGGGCATGGAGGAAGGTTGTGGTGGGTGTGGAGAGGTGCCTGGTGCCAAAAGCCAGGACTTAAGTCAGGAGCTCCTGAAAGAGACCCATGCAACCAACCAGGTTGAGGGAACCAAGGAGCAGGAGACCCAGGAGTGTCAGAGGAGAGCTAGAGGGGAAGAGGAGGAAGTGGCTGCACCAGGACCAGGAGACAGAGAGCTGTGCAAGGAGCACAGAAGAGCGCCATAGGGGGCCCAAGTGAGGGACCCCTAGGTCAGACCCTACAGGAAGTGTCACCACACTTTCCCATGTGATACTAGAAATGGGTTCAGGGGCTCAGCTGAGTAGCTAGGCCCAGGACTGGAGCAAGCAGGCTTAGGGTTAGGGAGGGCTGGGTTGGTATTGGGGCAGCATGCAAGGTGAGAGGTCAGGGGAGGGAAGAGTGGAGATCACTCAGGGCAAGGTCAGCACAAGTTCCAAGTCGACCTCCAGGTATCAAGGTGCTGGCAGTTAAGAGGGCTCACGTGAGGGGCAAGGATGTGTTTCACATAGGGAGCCTTCAGGGCACACAGAACAGCCATTCCACTCCTCTGCTCCAGGAGAGTAGATCCTCAGAGAGGGACCTGGAACTAAAGAGGGCCAAATAAGGGCACTGAGAGGGGCTTCCAGGCATGCGGCTCTGTGTGTGTGGGGGGTAGGTGGAAAGCCAGGATCCATTTGAGGAGCCCCTGCTAGGAAAGAAGCAAGGGAAGGGGAGAGTCCAGGCAGTGCCAGGATATCTCAGCACAAAGAGAACAGAGGGGAGGCATAGGAGGGGGCCGGAAATGGGGGCCTGAAATCAAGGGACAGGGACTGGGTACTCGAGAAAGGAGGCCAGGGGCTCAAGCAACAGCCAGGTCCAGGAATGAAGAGCCGTGTGCCAGGGCCAGGGCAGGGGTGCATGAAAATGCACAGGGCTGGGGAGGGGAGGGAGGAGAGAAAGGGGAGCGGGTGGCACAGGAAAAGGAAGGCTCAAGGGTGTCAGGGTTCTGGAGCAAGGCCAGGGCTGAGAGAGACCAAAAGGTCCAGGCAAGGGGCAGGACTACCTTTTCCCAAAGGGAGCCCACAGGGCAAAGAGGCCAGGTTCAGGGTGAGCATTCTGGGAAAGGCATCTAGAAAAGATGCCCTGCCCAAACAGGGAAGACAGGAGGGCCCAAGCAGAGTACAGTGTGAAGGGCTGGAGGATGGGAGTTGGTGGGGTGGGGGCCAGGACTCTAGCAAGGGGCCCAGTCTAGGGACCTAGGGAATGGTCCATGCCAGGGAGAGCAGGGACGGGTGGGCCAGGAAGGCTGGCAGCACTAGGGTCCTGCAGAACAGGGAAGCCAAAGGGATAGTGGAGCAGCCCAATGGAGGGGCTTGCAGTCAAAGCCCAGGGACTCATGGAGCAAGATGGGTCACCAGAGGCTCTAGTGAGGAGCCAGACCAGGGTATGGAGACACAAGCAACAGGGTTGGGGCATGGGGGTCAGGAAAGTGGACAAGGCTGGGAAGAGAAAGCTGGGTATTTGGCAGGGTAGAGCTTGGCTCCCCAAACAGTTCCAGTGCCAGGTGTCAGGTTCCCAGGTGCAGGAACAAAGGCCAAGGGAGAGCAAGGGGCCCAGGCAAGGGGCAGGGCTTGTTTCTAATAATGTGCCCAAAGGGGAGAAATTGGCTATGCCATGACCAGGAAACAGAAGATTGGGCAAGGGCCACAGAGGGAAGCACACTAGGGGGTCAAGCAAGGGACCACCAGGTAATATCCATTAAGAAGCAAGGACAAGATACCCTATGCAACATTAGGAAGGCAATCAGGGGCTAAGGCGAGAAGCCTGGCCTGGGAACTGGAGTGGGCAGGGTCAGTATTAGGGAGGGCTGAATTGGGGTATGGGCAGCATGCAAGGCTAGAGGGCAGGGGAGGGATGGGAGGGCATCACTCAGGGCAAGGTTGACACAAGTCCCAAGTCCACTGCCAGGTTGCAAGTTTCAGGAGGCAAAGGGGGCCCAGGCAAGGGGCAGGGCTGTAGGGAGCCTTCAGGGCACAGAGGCCAGCCAATACCACTTCTCTGCCCCAGGTGAGTAGATTCTCTGAGAGGGACCTGGACTAAAGGAGGATCAAAGGAGGGCACTGTGAGGGAAACATGGCATGCAGGGGTGGAGGGTCGTCAATGGGGAGTTAGGAGTAATTCTAGGAGCCCCAGCTAGGGAGAAGCAGGGTGAGGAGAGGATCCTGGCAGTTCCAGAATACCACAGCACAACAGAAACAGAGGAAAGAACAGGAGAAGGCCAAAAAAGGGGGCCTGAAATCAAGGTACATGGATAGGGTCTGGTGCAAGGGGCACCAAGGGGGAGCACATGATAGGGGGCCCAAACAAGGGGCCCCTAGGTCCAAACCCGACTCAGAGATAAGCCGCGGGATGCCTCGCAATGCCATGCAATGCGACGTGTTGCCACACGAAGACAAGCTAGGATGAACTCTGTCAGGAGCCCAACCTAGGAGCCAGGCCTTGGGACTGGAGCTAAAAGCTTCAGGGTTCCAGAAGGCTGGCTTGGGTTAGGAGAACCACACAAGACAAGAGGGCAGGGGAGGAAAGGGAGGGAATTGCGCAGCCCAAGGTGGGCACAAGGTCCATGTCCACTGCCGGGTGTCAGGTTTCCAGCAGCCAAGGGGGCCCAGGTGAGGGGCAGGGCTGTGTTTCCCATAGGGAGCCTTCAGGGCACAGAGGCCAGCAGATTGCACTCCTCTGCAATCCAGGGGAGTAAATCCTCAGAGAGAGACCTGGTCCCAAGTAGGGCCAAATGAGGGCCCTGTGTGGGGGAACAAAGATAGCGCCAGCATGAAACTGAGTAGCTAGGTTGGAGGGGACCTGGGACCCATTGGAGGAGCCCAAGCTGGGGAGAATCAGGGGGAGCAGAGGGTCAAGGCAGTGCCAGGATCCCACAGCACCAGGGCAACAGAGGGGAGGCCCAGGAGGGGGTGGAGCAAGGGACCTGAAATCCAGAAAAGGGGACAGGGTCAGGGTCCTGGAGAAGAGTGGCCTGGGGCTCCAACAAGGAGCCAGGCCCAGTCATGGAGAGCCATGTGCCAGGGCCCCCATCATGCCCGAGTAGGGAAGAGAATGCAGAGAGGGGAGAGAGGGGAGCAGGTGGCAGAGGGGGAGGCAGTCACTTAACCACACTTAAGGGGAGCAGGTGGCACACGGGGAGGTAGGCACTTAACCACAGAGGCACATCCTCATGCTACCTATTTTACAATTTTTTATTTTTTACTT
Organism: Ictidomys tridecemlineatus; assembly: GCF_052094955.1. Taxonomy (NCBI): domain Eukaryota; kingdom Metazoa; phylum Chordata; class Mammalia; order Rodentia; family Sciuridae; genus Ictidomys; species Ictidomys tridecemlineatus. The sequence continues at coordinate 204,660,313 of NC_135477.1, forward strand.
TTGGATGGACACAATATCTTTATTTATTTTTATATGGTGCTGAGGATGGAACCCAGTGCCTTGCATGTATGAGGCAAACCCTCTACTGCTATAGCCCCTGCCTCTTCAGCCCTTTTTTTTATTTTTAAATTTTGAGACAATGTCTTGATAAGTTGCTCAGGTCCTGGGTAAATTATTGGGGGTGGTCTCATACTTTTGATTCTTCTGTCTCAGCATCTCAAGTCACTAGGATTACAGGCCTGTGCCACTGGGCCTGGCACAAGTAGGAATTATCAATTGAACAATTTTTATAGCAAACTTATAAGAAGAGAAAATAGATGGGCCTAGTGGCGCATACCTGTAATCCCAGTTACTTGGGAAGCTGAGACAGGAGGATTACAAAATCAAGACCAGCCTCAGCAACTTAGCAAAGCCTTAAGCAACCTAATGTTGCTGTCTCAGAATAAATGTAGTTCAGTGGTAAAGACCCTGGGTTAAATCATCAGTGTGAACAAACAAATAAAAAGATAAAGAATGAGACCTAAGTTTTTTTTACAGTTTTTTAAAAATGTTTTTAATTGTAGATGGAAACAATACCTTCATTTTATTCATTTATTTTTTTATGTGGTGCTGAGGATTAAACCCAGTTCCTCACACATGCTAGGCAAGTGCTCTACCACTGAGCTACAACCCCATCCCTTCTTATAGTTTTTGACCTAAAAATATTTTTAACCTTTCTAGAATGATTCTAAAATTTTGCAAGTCAAAATTTTTACTTAAAATATAATTTACTTTACATGAGTGATGTACACAATTTATGAAAACATTTGTTGTATAAACAAAACTTTAATAATCAATTAATATGTACATATTAACACCTTGTGCATCACCCTCAGTTTATGGTTCAAGATGATGGTGATGATGATGATGACGACGATGATGACGAAAATGATGGCAAGGATGATGATGAAGCCTGATTTAGTTAAGAGCATTCTCTGTGGCCAGGCATAGAGGTTGGTGCTTTCCTATGGTCTCAGCTACTTTGGAGGTTGAGTTGGATACCAGACTGGGCAATTTAGAGAGCCTCTTTTTCAAAATTTAAAGAGTCTTGGGGTGTAGTTCAATGGTACTGTGTTCCTGCATTCAATCTCCAGTGCCAGGAAGAGTGTGGGGAAAGAAGAGTTGGTGAAAGTGGATTGTTTGAATTTGAATTCCTGGCTCCTACTCCTACTGACTGTGTTTTCTGAAGGAAGTTACTTAATCTCTGTACTTTAATTTTCTTATCTATGAGAGGTGATGATGATGATGATCATGAAAATAATAATAATAGCTATCCCATAGGTCAGTTATGAGGATCAACTGAATTAAAATCTGCACCATTTTAAAATAGTGTTTAGCATGCAAATTCTTGATGAATGAGAATAGTGCCTAGCATAGAGAATGCACAAAGTAACTATTTATTAAACAAAGCAATGATAATTAATATTCTCTGCAAACTTACTGGGTGCCTGTTTCCAAATTTATTACTTTGAGCATATTATTGCTTTTCATTCTCCCAGAATCCTATATGAAGGATAGAGATTCAGGTTATATATGAGGAAACCTGAAACCCAGAGTGCTTAAGTAATTTTTCCAAAGTGGCACAGCTAGTGTGTAGCAGAATTAAGATACAGTTAGCCTATCTCTATCTAGAAGTTATATTACTAACCACTGCATGCCCTGTCCTTGTTTCATTTTAACCATTCTACTATTGATCAAGTTGCTTTTGTACAATTGGGATCCTCTATAACCTCAATGAGCTGCATAAATATTCAACTTTGTCATTCTCTTCTAACTTTTTGTAAGTATTCATATAAATCTTAATTTATTCAAATTTCTTTAGATCAAGGTATGCACATTTTTTGGAGACAGTTTCTCCTTATGCTGTCCAGGCTGTGCTCAAATTTATAATCCTCCTACCACAGCTCTCTGTGTAGATGAGATTTCAGACATGTGCCACCATGCCTGGCTAGAGATATATTTAATGCCAAACAAAATAACATAGCTGTCTTTAATAAGCACATTAGAATAACAAAGATGTTTTTAGGTTTACAAATATTCTGTCTCTGCTAATAAGGAGATTACTTGAATTATTTAATCTATTACTTTGGTGACTAAATATTTTATTTGTTTGACCTCAGATTGAAATCTTCAGAAGTAGAACAAGGCCAGAGGTATCAGGTATTGAACTCAAGGGTGCTTAAACACTAACCCATATCTGAAGCCACTTTCACTAATGTTATTTATTTATTTATTTATTTATTTATTTATTTATTTATTTATGTATCAAGGATTGAATTCAGGGACACTCAACCACTGTGTCACATCCCCAGCCCTATTTTGTATTTTATTTGGAGACAGGTTCTCACTGAGTTGCTTAGAGACTCACCATTGCTAAAGATGGATTTTAACTGGTGATCCTCCTGTCTCAGACATGAGAGCTGCTGAAATTAGGGGCATGTGCCACCTTGCTTGCCCCTACAGCCCTTTTTATGTTATTATATTTTAAATATATTTTTAGATGTTGATGAACCTTTATTTTATTCACTTATTTATATGCAGTGCTGAGAATTGAACCCAGTGCCTCATACACGCTAGGCAAGTGCTCTGACACTGAGCCACAACCTCATTCCCCTTTTTATGTTATTTTGATACAAAGTCTTTCTAATTGCTGAGGGCCTTGCTAAGTTGCTAAGGCTGACCTCAAACTTGCAATCCTCCTACCTTAACCTTTGAGTAACTGGGATGGCAGGCCTGTGCCATCACACCGAGGAAAGTCCATCCATATATTTCAATAAACAATAGGATCATTATGAGGCTCTTGAAACATCAAAAAGATAAACATAGAGCCATGGATTTCAGTACTTTGAAATTTTTTTCTTTGCTAAAAATTGAACCCAACATTTTGTGCATGCTAGGTTGGAGTGGCACCCCCTTTCTCCACAGAAAAGTCTTAACTGGGCTTCTTCAGAAATCTTCACCATGGTTAATTTTAGACTGTCAGCAAAAGAGTCTCTGCAAAAGAGTTCAGTGTCGATAAACTTTCTATTTTCATATTGCTCTGTTTTAGTTGGTCACTGGCTGAGAAGATACCAGCACTCCAGGTGCTGGACACCCCCTTACTAGTTTTTCACAAACATATCCAGTATAGTAGTTTGAAGAAATGTGCAAACAAGCTCTGGTCTTGAGCTGGAGGTTCACAGAGATGTCTACATTTTTAAGATAAGTTACAACTGGGCTCCATGCTAACAACTGGCAGGGGGATGAAAGAAATGGGAGAAGAAGCTCTCCCCTTCTCAGGTGTTGTCCTTTAAGGGTTAACTTTCTCAAAACAGGGGGAAAAAGCTGCTTTTATATGAACTTTTGAAGATTGTGAACTTCTGAGTTCCTTCCCTTATGCTGTGTATAAAACTCTGAAACTACCTGAACTCGGGGTTCAGGGGGATTAATTGATTATAGCAAAAGCTATTCCCGCTGAACCTGGATGGAGGCAAATAAAACTGTTTCCTGCTATCTTTGTTGGTTTGTCTCATTTGTCCCTACAACAAGGCAAGTGCTCTAAAAATAAACTACACCCCTCCCAACTCAGCTTTAAATAATTTTCATTTCCTATCTTATATTTGTAAATATTTTATTGATTTATTTAATTTAATGCCTTTATTTATCTTTATGTGGTACTGAGGATCAACCCCAGGGCCTCATACATGTTAGGTGAGTGTTCATGCTAGGCCTGTAAATATTTTTAATTGTTGTAATAGAGGATGTCATTCCTCCATCATATACCCCTACTAGAGATAGAAGGACTTGCAGCCAACACCATCTCCCACTTCAAAACCTGTTGTGATGGGCAAAGGTGCAACTTATGCAGTCAAGGGGGAGAAATAAAGAATGTCCACAAGCCCCAGCCCTGTAAATATTTTTAATTATTGTAATAGATGTTTCAATAAATATTGCTTCATTACAGGGAGAAAACAGCAGGATGAAAGAAATCTCCAACAGAGTCAAGGTGTGTTCATTTACCAACTCTCTCCCAATTAGAGGTATTGGATATGCCCTTACTCCTGCTCCACTGGGACCCAGTCCAGACCCATCAGTAATTTTTCCCACTTGAGGTTCATGGTGTCTGTAGTATTGTGTGCATTGGATATTCTAAGGATGGCCTTAGGCCTTTACCTTAGCAACTCATTTTAAAACTCCATTTTGAGACTTGCAGCCCCACCAGGCACACCTATGGAGCCCTCCAATATGATAATCAGGCATAGCCCTGACATAAACAAGTCACTTCTCCACAACTTGACAAACTCAGAGTGAGGTCTGTGTCATGTTGCCCTTGCCCCAAAAGGGGGAGAGGCAAGAATATCAGGGTGGGGACCACCTGATGCTTTAACCATCAGAATATTTAACCTCAGGGCAAATGATGTCACTGAGAAATCTGGTAGTACCTGACAGGGAATGAAAGGGTGGTCAGAAGCCCCCAAATTTAGTATAAATGATGGAGCAAGTGAATAGACATTTAGCCAGCCGGCACTGATTCCCTCATGCTAGAGAGCCTGATGAGGACCTGGACTGACATCCCAATGTGCAATTTGCTTGATCCTCTGCATCTTCCTCACCACTCTCAAACTCTACAGCCACATCTTGACCCTGGTGAGAAATGCAACTTGTTTCTATAACCTCTCCTCAACTGGCCATCTGCTGAGAGCCATTGCCAAGTAGGAATGACGCAACAAAATTTCCTTGCCAGCGCACCCCATGTTGCTTAGAGGAAGGACTCCTGGAAATGGACTTGCCTTGGTCATTTGCAGTGAACTTGCTCAAGGACCAGGGCAGATTTGGGTTTAGGGCGGATCAGGTTTTAGGGAGTATCCTGTCCTTGGGTTTAGGGCAGTTCCAGTTTTAAGGTGTACCCTGCTGGGAATTGGGCGTATCCTGCTGATTAGAGCCTGGTGGAGTACTTGAATTTCGCTCAGAACGTGAATTTCCCTAGAATGAGATTGTAGAGTGCCGGTGTGAGTTCGGGAATAAAGAATTGCTGTTTGAATCTACAAGGATGTGAGTGTCTGGTGATTTTGTGCCCAGGCAAGCTGCGGCAGCCATCAGCACCACCCCAGGAGAAGCCTACATCAGTCCCTGACCTGATCACCACAGCCTGAGTGAGTGTGCATCTGATGAACTTAGAGCCTAAGGCTTGAGACTTTAGGCCTGACACTTGAGCTTAGCATGTAGTGGAAATGTCTATCGTGAGCCTGTCATGTTTAATAGTGTTTTCAGTGTTTAGAATTAATCTAGAATTGTTTGCTGTGGATTGATTATGTCTATTGCAGCCTAGCATTAAGGATTGTCATTTTCTTGATTAAGAATCTATAGAGTGATGGGGCTGGGGTTGTGGCTTAGTGGTAGAGCACTTACCTTGAACGTGTGAGGCACTGGGTTCAATACTCAGCACAAGATATAAATAAAAAATGAAGGTCCATTAACAACTAAAATGAATAAATAAATAAATAAATAAATGAATAAAAAAACCTATAGAGTAAAATTATATTGAGTTATTTGAGTGAATAAAGCATTGAAAGGGCAGAAGCTTGTAGACATTCTTTATTTCTCCCCCTTGACTGCATAAGTTGCACCTTTGCCCATCACAACAGGTATTGAAGTGGGAGATGGTGTTGGCTGCAAGTCCTTCTATCTCTAGTAGGGGTATATAATGGAGGAATGACATTCTCATGGACCCCAAGGGAAGGCAGTTATCACTGTCCCCTAGTACAGATATTGAAGACTTTTTCTTGAATGAAAGCATGACAATGCAAGTGGTGACTCACTTCGCTAGAAGTTCCTGGGTGCAAGAACAATAACCCTAATAGAGGTGCTTTCCCCATTGTAAGAAGAGTCTTCCATGGACTTCTTGGGACATGCTAGGACTCATTAAGGTGCTTACCATAAGGAACAACAGCCATAGGCATGCTTTGTCATGTCTGGTTGCAATTGATTAAAAGCTGTAAGGAGCACTAGCAATAGGCATACTTAACATTACAATTGATAGGGAGAACAGCTCAATGGACATGCACAAAGAATATGTCTTGTTGCAAATATACATTATCTCACTGGACTTATCCAGTGGACATTGACTTTCACTGGGTGAAACCAATTACCAATGTACATCACCAACTTCAAACAATATTTAAATCACTTTTCCTGCCACATCAATGAGGCTGTTCCAAGGACATCAGAGAGACTGGCTGCATTGCTGCAAATCTCCAGATCAACTTCATCATTTCCTGACATTCAGTTGTTGGCTGCAGAGAACCACCAGAAAAGGGCATCTCTGTTCTTTGGCTAAGAGAAGTCATCTGGCAGGAGAGGTATTTTGAGGCTCGAGGTTGCCCTTAGGATTGTGTCATTAGGTTATAGTTTTTTTTTTTTTTAGGTTATAGTGTTTAATTAGTGTTCATTGAATACTAGTTGGGGTGTTCCAGCACACTCAACACTTTTGTATTAATTGTTTATATTTGATGATTGGTATGATCGAATATACCCTTGCATTTAAAGATAATCGGCCCCCCGAGTAATTATTAACAGAACCACTGGTGACATCCATCTACCCAGATCATCCTGCACAATGTTCTCCCCACTCTCTTTATTTTGGTTGTGCTGGGTATTAAAGCCAAGAATGCTTTACCCCTTAGCTATATCACCAGTCCTTTTTATATTTAATTTTGAGACAAGGTTTTGTTAAGTTGCTTAGGCTCTTACTATAAGGTCCTTGCTTACCATCTGGATGTCCATCTTAAGTGACAGCCTCCATTTCAAGGAAAAAGTTTCTTTCCTGTCCAAGGGCATTCCTAAATAGGCTCACCACTCCCTCACACCAACCCCACCCTTAACTGCCCACATTAGGACCCCTTGGCTCTGATTCCTGAGTTTGCCCTATAAAAGTTCCAGAAACCAAGTCTGTTTTGCCTCTCTTTCTCCTACAGAGAGATGGCCTTTATTTTTCAACTCTGACAAATAAACTGTCATGTGTATCTCTGCCTGGTCTCACTCTTTCGTGTCTCACTTGCTCAGTCTCTCGTTCCTTGCTTTCCCTTCACTCACTAAATTGCTGAGCCTGCCCTCCAACTTACCATCCTCCTTCCTCAGTCCCCAGAGTCACTGAAATTGATTACAGGTTTGAACCATTGCTTACAACTACTCCTTTTCTTCTCCTTAACCCTCTCCTTCTTTATCATCGTGGTGGTACTGGTAGTTGAGCCTGTGGACATTCCACTGCGGAGATATATACCCAACCCTTTTATTATCATTTTTTTAAATTTCTGAGATAGGATCTTACTAATTTTCCCAGACTCATCTTAAATTTGTGATCCTTCTGTTTTAGTCTCCAGAGTAGCTGAAATTACAGGTACACACTATGGAACTCTAAAGTCTTAAGAAACTTTTTCAGGCCCCCAGCCCACTCACAAATTCCTCTTTCTCTTTTCTTCATCTTCCTGTATCCTGTTGGTCTTAGGGAACAACTTTGCTTTTTTATTTTTTTCCTAGACTTCCGTAAAGTTTTTTTTTTTTTTCTCTTTTTCAAACCTTGTCTTTGTCCCCTCATAATAGACTGAAGTACATTAAACTAAGAACCCATTCCTTTCCCTGTCTTTAAAAATATGGGAGAAATTTACTGCCAGACTCTTTCAAAGTAGGGAAAAATCATTCTGTATAAATTATTCTTATTATCATATTTTTAATAATATAATATAAAATTATTTTATAGCACTTCATGTCATAATTTGATATTGTTAAATGATAAATACTTTATTTCTCTTAACAATATTATTGTGTATTTATATGTTATAATTAATATAAAACTTATATTTTAATGTATAATATTGTTTTGGTATTTTAATGGTATAAGTTTTAAAACTTAAATTTAATAAAAATTAAATATAAAATATTACATTAATATATTGTTATATCATTGTTCTATGAAACTGACATAAATATTCTTATGTTTCCACACAACCTGCTGTGAACATAACTGTCTGAACATGGGATGGTTGTGGGAAAGGTGCTGCAAGATTATTTCTCCAATGAGACAGCATTCCTTTATAGTTGCCTGTATTAATTATCTAAAAGAGAATTTGAACCATGGCTTTTATTTTTTATATTCTTTTAGTTGTAACTGGACACAATAACTTTATTTTATCTTTTTATTTATTTTTATGTGGTGCTCAGTATTGAACCAAGGGAATCAAACGTGGTAGATAAGCATTCTACCACTGAACTACAATCTCAGCCCCTGAACCATGGCTTTTTGAGAACACTTAACACTTAGTAGAATCAATGAATCTGTTGCCATAATTCCCTTACTCTATTCTCTCTAATTAATATCAGCACTCTTGCCCTTTAAATATAACTCCCATTTCATTTTTAATATTTTTTTTGTTTTAATTAGTTATATGTGATAGTAGAATGCACTTATGCACTTTCATACATCGTACATAGATGACATATAATTTCTAATTTTTCTGACTGTATATGTTGCAGAATCATGTTGGTCATGTAGTCTTATGCATACATACAGTAATGTCTGTTTCATTCTACTGTATTTCCTATCTTCACATCCCCTCTCCTTTTCTTCCATCACTTTCCTCTACCTAATCTAAAGTAATGCTATTCTTTCCTAGAGCCCTCAGGGCCTTATTGTGAACTAGCATTTGCATATTAGAGAAAAAATTTGGCCTTTGGTTTTGTGAGATTGGCTTATTTCATTTAGCATGATATTCTCCAACTCCGACCAATTACTGGCAAATGCCATAATTTCACTCTTTTTTAAACCTGAATAATATTGCATTGAGTATAGATACCACATTTTCTATACCCATTCACCTTTTAAGGGACACCTATGTTGGTTCCATAGTCTAGCTATTGTGAATTGAGCTGCTATAAACATTGATGTGGTTGTCTCACTATAGTAATTTGATTTTAAATCCTTTGGGTATAAACCAAGGAGTGGGAGAGCTGGGTCAAATGGTGGTTCCATTCCCAATTTTCTGAGGAATCTCCTTACTGCTTTCCATAGCGGTTGCACCAATTTGCCATTCTACCAGCAATGTATGAATGAATCTCTCCCCCCACATTCTCACCGACATTTATTGTTGCCTGTATTGTTGATGATTGCCATTCTGACAGGACTAAGATGAAATCTTAGAGTAGTTTTGATTTGCATTTCTCTAATTGCTAGAGATGTGGAACACTTTTTTATATAATTGATAATCAATTATATTTCTTCTGTGAAGTGTCTGTTGAGCTCCTTAGCCCATTTATTGATTGGGTTATTTTTTTTTTTTGGTGGTAAGTTTTTTTGAGTTCTTTTATATCCTAGAGGCTAATGCTTTATCGAAGGTGTATGTTGTAAAGATTTTCTCCTAATCTGTAGGCTCTCTCCTTGCATTATTAATTGATTCTTTGCTGAGAAGAAGTTTTTAATTTGAATTCATCCCATTTATTGATTCTTGATTTTACATCCTGCACTTAGGAGTCTTATTAAGGATGTCAGATCCGGGCTGGGGATGTGACTCAAGTGTTAGCGCACTCGCCTGGCATGCATGTGGCCCCGGTTCGATCCTCAGCACCACATACCAACAAGAATGTTGTGTCTGCCGAGAACTAGAAAATAAATATTGAAAATTCTCTTTCTCTCTTCTCTCTCAAAAAAAAAAAAAAAAGGATGTCAGATCCTAGGCTGACATGGTGAAGATTTGGATCTATTTTTTCATCTATTAGGTACAGATTCTCTGTACTAGTGCCTAAGTCTTTGATCCACTTTGAGTTGATTTTTTGCAGGGTGAGAGACATAGGTTTAATTTCATTTTGCTACATATGAATTTCCAGTTTTATCAGCACCATTTGTTGAATAGGCTATCTTTTCTCCAGTGAATGTTTTTGGAACCCTTGTCTAGTATGTGATAACTGTATTTATGTGGGTTTGTCTCTATGTCCTCTATTCTGTATAATTGATTGACAAGTTTATTTTGGTGCTAATACCATGCCATTTTAAGTACTATAGCTCTGTAGTATAATGTCTGGTATTTTATGCTTCCTGCTTCACTTTATTTGCTAAGGATTGCTTTATCTATTCTGTGTCTGTCATTTTTCCAAATAAATTTTATGATTGCTTTTTCTATTTCTATGAAGAATGTCATTGGGATTTTCATAGGAATTGCATTAAATCTGTATAACACTTTTTGGTAGTATGGCCATTTTGACAATATTAATTCTGCCTATTCAGGAGCATGAGAGATCTTTCCATCTCCTGAGGTTTTCTTCAAATTCTTTCTTTAGTGTTTTGTAGTTTTCATTGTAGAGGTCTTTCACCTCTTTTATTAGATTGATTCCCAGGTATTTTATTTTTTGAGGCTATTGTGAATGGAGAAGTTTTTCTAATTTCTCCTTCAGTGAACTCATTGTTGACATATAAGAATGCATTTGATTTATGGGTGTTGATTTGATATCCTGCTACTTGGATGAATTAATTTATTAGTTCTAGAAGTTGTCTGTTGGAATTTTTTGGATCTTCTAGTTATATAATCATGTGATCAACAAATAGTTATAGTTTTTTTTTCCTACTTGTATCCCTTTAATTTATCTCTTTTGTTAATTGCTCTGGCTACACTTTCAAAGATGATGTTGAATAGAAGTGGTAAAAGAGAACATCCTTGTTCTAGTTTGTAGAAGGAATACTTTAAATTTTTCTCCATTTAGAATTATGCTGGTCTTGGGTTCAGCAAATATAGCTTTTACAATGTTGAAGTGTGTTCCTACTATCCCTAGGTTTTCTAGCATTTTGAACATGAAGTTGTGCTATATTTTGTCAAATCCTTTTTCCCATTGCATTTTTAGACAATGCTCCTGTGAAATAATGTGCATTCAATGAATGATGGGATTCTAATTGGGTAATACCCATATAAGGGTATTCCCAATGCTGATAATCTCATTTGACAGTTGATCTAGATGTCTCCTCCACTAGACTGTAAATGATGAGAGACTAAACCTATTTTCAACTCACCATTTTAGTGAAAGGGACCTAGCAACATGTCTGGACCTGGTGTTTCCTTCATATTTGTTGAACAGATAATGTTGCTTTATTTTGCCTTTAAAGAATTTCTTGAAAATTTTATCTACATTTTAGCAATAAATGTAAAATGAAAAAAAAATATCAGTAGACCCAGGTTATAGATATAAACCTCCTGTGCCCCAGCTTTCTGATTCTTACCCAGAGGATTTAAGGGTTAATCGTACATGACACTTTTACCAACTGGTTGAAATAATGTGGGGTAGGTGGGCTAAGGATTATGAAGTTAAGTATGTGCTCCTAAGAAAAGAGTCAAGTTCAGAGTGGCTGTATCCATGCTGATCACATATGCTCCCATGGTCACCCAGCTGAGAGGAAGGGGGACCAAGGCAAAATGACAAATCTCCAATGTTTTACATGAATGTATTTTAAAAAGTATATCTTTGAAAGGGGGTCTCAGTGTGTTGCTCAAACTTGCCTCCAACTCCTAAACTCAAGTGATCCTCCTGCCTCAACTTCCCAAGTAGCTGGGACTACAGGTATGTGGACCAGTGTATCCAGCTTCTCACAACTATTTTTTGAGCTCACAAGCTCTGTAAGTCCAATACAACTCAAGCAATCTATTTATAAATAATTGCTTTTCTCTTGCACTAAATGAGTTTTCAATTAAATTCAGCAACATATACAGAACACTTACAACATTAAGAACATGTTGGTTGTGCTCAGTACACAGGTGTTTTGTTCACCACTCACTGTTTTCTCTCTTGCTGCTGGGATTGAACACAGAGCCTCTTGCCTGATAGGCAAGCACTCTTCCACTGAGCTACATCTCTGCACATGCATGCGGGTGCACACACACACACACACACATACACATACACACAAAGTTTCTTCTTTCTTTTTTCTTTTGGGGGTTAAAATGGATCTCTACTCTTTGTTTTTACAATGGCTGTACAATCAATTAATCAATTAGTAATAGTATAATAATGAAAAATTAAGTTTCCATATATAAGTGTATTACTCATAGGAAAAAAAAAACACCAAAGTGGTAAGCTTCACAGCACATTACTGAACTGTTGAATATTATTTAACTTCTAGCAGCTATACAACCTCTCAAAAGTCATTAGTGCTAAGGAGAGATTACAATAAATCACTGAGTCGATCTTAAAGCAGGAGATGGAAACTTTATTCACCAGTCAGCATTCCAGATCCACCAGCTTGTGGGTCAAAAGGTAGGCTGCAAGTCTACAACCTTTGACCTCCTCCCAGGGTTTTAGTACACTTTCTTATAGTCCAAAATCATATTAACACATAAGTGGCTGTTGCTATGATCCAAAACGATAAACAAATGTCATGACATCCAAAATCATAAGCAGAAAAGGGAGTGGGCCAAAACATCCATAGGTGAGTACAATTTAAAGAATGGTTACTAACATCTACCCAATCAACCTCAGATATTGTCCAAGAAACAATGGAAACCAAAGAGAGAACACTTTTACATTGTATAAGAATTGCCATTTTGTGTTGCCAAACATGCTATGCTCAGCAACTCTTGGTGGGTACAGAGGCTGGGCTTTCCATGGGAGAAGCATTTCTTACATGAGTGGAGTATCAAGGCAAGATGGAGTTTGTTTGGTCATTGCCCAGTTAGCCTGGCTCATAATATTAGGACCCAGAGTTAAATTTTGAAGTCTCAAAATGGTCAATGGTAAATAAATGACTTAGTGCACAGTTGCCAAACAGAACTATATCTTCTTTGTCAGAAAAGTGAGGATTTTTTATGTCTTTATTATGCTTAGGTCAGTGAGGATGGGTGGAAATTACTGATGCTTATCACCAAACTAGTCAAGTATGTATGTGTGTGTGTGCAAGGGATTACATAAAAAATTTCTATGAAGCCACTCCCATACCTGTACTTTAGGTACAGGAATGTCTGATTAACTTTAAAAAGACAAAAGTAAAACAGAAATTAAAACACCAGTGTCTGATCTCAGTTCAGACCACACCTCGTTCCTGTCCTGTCACCACAGACACTTCACCAGCTAGGTAATGAAGCTGCAAAGCAAACAGTCTTGTTTTAACTGTGCCCTACAGTTGTGCAAGGACTCTGACCCAGGAATAAGATTTAGGGTATAGACTCAAGGTTATAAACATGAATTGTGAGCATGTATGTTGGAACATTTTACCTCCTTTGGGAGTGTGGCCATTATTGGGTGTTGGTTGAGGTGGCCTCATGGGTTCTTCCACAGTATTTCTGTATAAGTGACCAGACTGTATTGGCGCATGTGGGCTTTTAATCTGAGAGCGCAGGCTTTTTTTTTTTTAATTTTTATTGTTGGTTTTTCAAAACATTACATAGTTCTTGACATATCATATTTCAAACATTTGATTCAAGTGGGTTATGAACTCCCATTTTTATCCTGTATACAGATTTCAGAATCACATCGGTTACAAATCCACTGGCTTTTGACCTTAGACCCACCTGTTTAACCTGAAATCTGCCTAGGCCCCTATTGATAGTATGGTAACTGCACCCTATTGGTTCTCGCTACAGTGCGGTTTTTTTCCAATCTTGGGGTGGGGACTGGTTCACGACCCTTAGCCTCTCACTCCCCCTTGGAGATGACAGGCTGGTCCTGCCTGTCTCCCATGTACCCTTGTCGCAGGGAGCAAAACATGTACCCCTATCCCCTTATGTAACCTGTTGGCAGTGTGACTACTTTGTTTGAAGTGCATACAAAAAGGGCCTATGGAAATGATAGTGAGGAGGGGCTAAAATGGAACTGGCTAGGGGCTGAGGCTGAAGCTGGCTAATGGCTATGGCTGCCTCTGAATAAAGGATGACCAATATTCCTACCATGTCTTACATCTTCTTCTAACTGCTAAATCTGTTTCCTGGGTCTGAGCCCCCACATAATAATTGGCAGGATGTTCCATAGGTGAGAGATGATTTAACCTTTGTGGACAGGAGGGACCTGTGGCTAATGAGCACCATGTAGCACTCAGTTGCCAAGGTCCTATTAGCACAAATTCCTGTGTAGAGTTGGGATATGGTGAATAGGTCCCTTGTGAGCATAGAGAAGGCTTCTGATTACCCTGCAGTGAATGTGGTCCTGCTGGAGCAGACTGAACTGAGCAGTGGTGCCCAGGTGCCAGCCCATGGCCAAGGACAAAGGTGGCAGTGGTGGTGCCAGTGAGACAGATTAATAGCCTGAGGAGCTACATGCACAGCTGCTGGGGCCATGGGGTAAATGTGTCTTATAGCTCTGAGAGCAAACACTGATGCAGCTTTACCAGAGACTGCCAAGAAGAAGAAATCACAACATAAGGAAGAAGCCTTGAGAACCAGAGTATGGTTGGCAGAAGAGGATCTGCATACCTTGAAAATACCCCTCAGCCTCCCCCATCATGCTGATGGAGTCCCAGTAGGAGGAGGAAGGTTAACACCTGCAAGCCCAGCCAGTGGTCAAAGAGAAAAATAAAACAGTGCAGCTGATGGCTCTGATGGGCAGCTGCCAGCAGGGCTGGCCCAGTAGTCAAGTTCAAGTTGAGCTGGCCCAAGTAGTCAAGTGGAGATGGTGGACTTGGGAAAAGCCCCTGGTCAATTTGTTATTATGCCTGTGAGATTTAAAGGTGCTGCTGGCCGACAAGGGCAAGACACCCCATGTGCTACATGTTATGGATCCTTCACAAACTTCAGATTTAGATGTACTGGAGGCCACCACGAGCCAGGAGAGCACTGTATACTAGAACCTGGAAGGCACCAGAGAACCCAAATTTGCCAGGAGCCAGCCAGTGCCAAAAGAGCCCAAGTGTATTAGGATCTGGCATGAGCCAAGAAAGAGAGAGGTGCTAGGGCCTATTACCTATGTAGGTGAACCAGAAACAAGCCCATACCTCAGAAGTAAGGCATCCATACACTTCAGTGTTTGTTAAACTAACGATTCCAGTCATGGACAATTGCCTGTGTGGCTGGCAGTGGCTCTGAAGTCAGAAACAGGCACTGTCTGGTTTGATATAGGTGTAAGACAAGGAAGCCAGTGAGCTGAGCTAAATGGTGAAAGCAAATGAAGCGTTCCCCATAGTGATATGTACTGATAGTTGTGCTGTGTATTAGGTAAAAGTTCTGTGTCAAGAGCCTTGGGAGCTAAGCCACCAAGAAGAGGTCACTGTGGGGCACATTATGGGTCATGCCCCCCATGACTAGCTCAGGAAATGATGAAGCAGATGCTTTGGCTAGGGTGTAGTAGTTAGAGTGAATGCCTCCCACCAACTTGGTGGCTTAGTTGCATCGCTGCCTTCAATACGCAGGTATGAAGATGATGTGGAATGTAGTCAAAGAGTGGGGTATGCCTTTAAAATGAGGTGCCCTGGTAGAGGCTTACCAGGCATGTGTGGTTTAAGCTCAAGAGTGTACACACTCACTATGCTTTGGATTTCCAGATTGCTAGGTATTTTGGAGAAACATCATTTTAACACAATGGTATGTTGACAATCACCCTGTATTGTTCACCTTGGCAGCAGTGAATATGACCACAGGTATGTTGTTTGCCTGACCCAGTTTTCAAGCAAGTCAGTGCACTATGATTTGCAAACTGTGTTATCAGCCTTGTATAACCAGCACATCACAATAGAAAGTGACTAAGGTACACATTTTACAGGTCAGGATGTATAGTGATGGGCAACTCAGATTCAATGGAAGCTGTAGGTTCCATGTCACCCACAGGCTGCAGGAACGATAGAGAGATATAATGGGTTGCTTAAGCAAGAACTTAGGTCTGCAGACAACACACCTTCCACAAAGGGGGTGGGCACAGTGCCTATGGTTAGCTGTGAAAGCTCTGAATGAGAGTCCCCAGTGAGGAGGAACAGCTATGTGAAAGCTTTGCTGTGTCACACAGCAACACCAAAATGCATCCAGGTAACAACAAAGGATGTTGAACTTAAGACTGGGTTTGGGAAATGAGGGAATGTTCTTTTGCCTGCTCCCACTGGAATAACTAGGGGGCAGATTGTTGATTGGACATTACTCTGGACAGAAAAGTTCTCCCACCTTCACTGGGTAGCCCTGTTAGCCCCAGAGGGAACATGTTTGAAGTGTGATTTCCTTGTAATGCCATAGATAACAAATGAAGCCCCTCCCCCTGGATGACTTGTTCCAGGTATCAGAGATGGGACACAAATTTTAAAGTGCATATTTGTTATTTCCATTTGACCAATTATGAGTTCCCTGGTGCTGATGCACACTGAGCTTGCTGGGGTACAGGACCAAGCTGTACAAGTGTGATATCACCATAAGGGAAACTGCCATAGCCAGCCACTGTGCTTTCCCAGGACTCAAAGCTGGCATGGATTTTCCCAGATGCATGTGCTTTACCTGTGCTAATGCTTGTAACTGCTTTGTTCTTTCATCTGTAGGTGTATCCTCACCAACACCACTGTGAACTGTAAACACGTATACCAGAGATTCCTTCTGGGTATGAACTGAAATGCTTGTAAGCTTTGCTGAACAGCCCTGATGAATCAAGTCTATTCCTGAACAATTGAACATGGCTGGAAAGACTTTAATTGTCATCTCAGAATGGGATGAAATTGGCAATTACTTTTAGTAATCATAAAGGATGGGGCTTGTCTTTAAGTTGTATTTTGTTGCAGGTCATGTTGTTTTGAATACAGGGTTCTGCTCTCCTTGCAAAGGGATCATTACAGAAGACTTCAGATGTGTAGATTATACATTAAGGTATCCTAAAAAGGTAGATTTTGAGGGCAAGCCAGAAATGACTATATTTAGGCTGCCTCACTGAGAATTCTGGTGGGCTATGTTATGTGATTAGTCAAGGTCAGAAACACTGTGATTCAGCATATAGACTCAAGGTCATAAACATGAACTTGAAAGCATCCCTCACCCACCCCATGTAACCTGTTGGCAGTGTACCTTCTTTGTTTCGACTGCATATAAAAGAGGCCTATGGAAATGGGTGTGAGGAGGGGCTAAAATGGAACTGGCTAGGGGCTGAAGCTGAAGGGTCGGGGAGACAGGCTTATTGCTATGGCTGCCTCTGAATAAAAGATGGCCCATATTTCTACCATGCCTTGCATTTCTTCTATTTACTGAATCCTGAATCTGAGCTTGGTGGGATATAGAACCAAGCTGTACAAGTGTGATTTCACCATTCAGGGAAACTGCCACAGGTGATCACTGTGTTTTCCCAGGATGCAAACCTGGCAAGTAATTTCAGAGCCTCTGTTCAACACCTGGTATAATTAAAACCAGGTTAGCACACTTATACTAGGACCTGGATATCTCTGAAATAGAATTAATACACACAGGTAAGAATCAAGGCCTGATGTATTCTCTACTCTCTGTGAATAGATGGCATGAAAAAGTTTCAAATGATATTTAAGGCAGGAATGAGCTCAAGAAAATCTTTCTCATTAAGATAAGGTGGCATGGAAGATTTCTAAAAGCCCATTTTTCTGAAGATGAGAAGATTCAGACACCTGAGCCCTGGGTCAAACTCTTGATGTGTGTGACTTTGCTGACCTGGCTCATATTCCCTCTGAGGCACTGCATGGAGAGAAGGCCTTGAGGACAATTACTTGAGTAGGGTAAAAAGTTAAGATTGGAATAAAGAACATGCATTGCCTTAATTATATATAATTGAGGGTAGGTTCATGTTTTTAACAATTTTCTTTTATTATAAACAAAGTTACAATAAAGACTTGAACATGTATTTTCAAGCTACTGTGTGAGCGTGACTCTAGATGAATAGACTTGCTGAGTAGAAGGAAGGGCACAGGTAGTTAGTAAAAGTCTCTCAAATCATAGCCAAAAATTTCTCACAAATTCATATTCCAGAATATGTGCAAGTTTTCTACACCTTATATAACAATAATTATTTTTCTACTTGAATTACACGACTAGGCAAAAGTACAAGACTAAAGCCAAAAAACGTTTATTGTGTAAATTATCTGCATAATTGAAATCAATATTAAGATGTTTCAAGGCTTGATTGTATCTGTATATGGCTCATTTTAGATATTTTAGATTTTTTTATCCATACTGCTTTCAAAAGCTGTTAAAAATGTAGTACTATTAGGGACTATGCCCATTAAATTAAACTTAATCAGAAATTAAGCAAAACTTGTAGACAAAAATATGCATGTTAACTAAAAAAATATGGTATATTATATAGATTAAACTTCAGAGTGAGATCAGCATAACAATGATTTTCCAAATTCTTTGAAGAAATATAAATTTAAGGCTCTTCTGGAAGAAGTTATCCTTGGATTCTTTATATAAAATAAATATACAGTTTTTATATATTATGGTTTCAAATTTTATTTTACCTCAGTAATATTACTAAATTGTTTTATTCCTTTAAGCCCAGGTAGATTTTTGTAAGCTACCTGTTACACAATAACAATGCTAGCATTTCTCAGAATTTAACAATATTTAAAAACAAAACAAAACAAAAAACAACAGGTATGGGCAGGAGGAGTGAGCATAAAGTTTATTATAGGACAGATAAATCTTGCTTCAGAGACTACTTTGAGGCTGGAGAAATAAGAAGAAAGCAATTTTTAATAATATGACTTTCAATATAACAATTATGCACATCTTTATGAGAAAAGATATAAAAATTGTCAGATGCTTACTCAGATAATGAAAATATTGAATGTGAGACAAGTAAGAATGTTAGAAGCTATTCCATGTGCAAAAGACAAAAAATAAGGAAGGATGCCAGTGGATGATAGAACTAAAGCTAGTATACTCAGTGTATGTCTACACCATGCAAATGATTCTTAATGTGTAAGTCAGAGATGTTATATAGACTCAGGAAATGATAAAAATCTGATGCTTTCACCTACATAAATCTCAAGCAGATATGGTGGTACAGGAGGTTAAGGCAGAAGAATCTCAAGTTCATGCCAGCCTTAGCAAATTAAAGAGGCCATAAGCAACTTACCAAGACTTTGTCTCAAAATAAAAATAATAATAATAATAATAAAAAGGACTGGTAATGTGGCTCAGTATTTAAAGGACCCTGGGTTCAATCTCTGGTACCAAAAAAAAAAAAAAGAAAAAAAAACAATTCAGCAGTATGTTCCTTTGGCAACCTCAGATATTATGATGACCATAAACTGCTCCTGCAAGTTTCCAACCTCTCCCTGGAGAGGTTGTTCCCACAAAAACATTGACCCAGAGCCCCTCTGCAGAACTAACTGGATGCCTTTGCTCTAGCTCTAGGCTAGCAAGAGAGCAGGGAAAAGGCCTAGAGATATTGTCTTGCCTCTTTTCAGCCAGTTTTGTCTTACAGTGTTCTTGCACATGAGGAGAAAGTCTGAGTTCAGTTTCAGGATTCTAAGTAAGTATATACTATAATAAAAAAAAAACATATTTCTACTGACAGTGGCTCAAGTACCTAAGAAGAAGAGTTGTCACCTTGCTTTGATTGTTTAAATAATCTAGTCAAGAGCAATGAGTTGCTCTTTTCTAAACTGATAGAAAAGTTTTATTTTTCCATCAATTTTAGCCCAAGTAAAAATTGGCTGTGTCAACACTGTGGTGTGCATGGTCTCCAGTGGAAAACAAGTAAATCATGTAACATTAGAAGATCATCCATTAGAACCATATAACTTGGAAAACCAAAATGGAAATATCATTCTGGAATTCTGTTTTTCCAGTCTTTGAATGATTGACATGCTGCTAGCTAAGTGACTTCTTCATGGCTATGCATATAACTTTGATGACCAGATAATAAATAGCTTTTCAAGCCAGTCAGTATTCCAGGCCATGAGACATTCTTTAGGCCTTTTTCCTACTCTTCTGTAAGACTAGGGTGCTAACTCAGAATACATGTCTTTGTCATGGGTGATGCACTTTTCACTGAGGACAGCAAGAACCTTACAACTCTTATAGACCCTGTTTGTAGAAAACTGAGTACTGAGACTGGGGCTGTAGTTCAGTGGCAGAGGATTGTCTCACATATGTGAGGTACTGGATTTGATCCACAACACCACATGAAAATAAGAAAACAAAATAATAATAATAATCTTTTTAAAAGATTAAAAAAAACTTAAAAAAGAAAACTGAGTACTTATTTGGTTTTGAAAAAAACATACTGTTGATTAAACATTATTCATGTTTGGTTTGAAACTAAGCATGTGGTATGGAAAAGATATCTTGGAGCATAATTAGGTTCTAAAAAATCCTCTTAGAATTCCAAAGTAAAAGGTGAATTCTTTACTTTGGATTAGTGGCAGGAACCTTCAAACAGTGCCATAATTAATGACCTGATTATGATTCCTGAAACATATTTAATATAAACTTTATTAATATATGATGGTATCCCAGCTCTGAGCTTATCGAAATCTCAAAAATGAGGTATAAGGAAGAATCCCCCTTGAAAGAATTAAAAACACATAGGATTTAGTACAAGATTTGGTTCAGTAGATATTTTTGAGTGAGTGAATATTTTAGCAAATGAATAAACACATGGACAGATAAATGGATAGATTAGTATATAATTCTTTATTAGCTAGACAAGATACTAGACTCCTCAATTTATAAAAATGAAATTCTATGAAGTTGAGCCCTTTTAACATTGTCCCTTAGCCATTTAAGAACTAAAGCAGTTGTATCACTGTCAGAAGTTTCTGAGTCATAATCCTCTTGACTCAGTTATGCTGAGTAAGGTGGTTTCCTACTGCAAGTAGATCGGTCTGAAATTTATTCTAACCCTGACTTTCTGCAATCATTCCTTGTGACATATTTTACTTCAGAATGTTTTAGTGCAGATAGCTTACATTATTTGAGAGTATGGCCTCATTAGGAAACTGTTAATGTCTTATTCTTGGAAGTGGGAGACTCAGTCCTCATTGCCCAAGGATGGGGTAGGTTTCTGAAAACAAAATATTAGATCAGACACTTGGGAAAGAGTTTCAGGGTGCATCTTTATCCACTGAATGAGTAAAAGTTTCCATGAAACTTTGGTCAAATGTGGCCTTTCTAAGATCATCCACTCTGGAGTCAGTTCTCTTTGAATCCCAGCTCTAATGCTTGCTTTGATAAGCCACTTAAAACTCCATTGCTCACTGTTTAATCTGTAATCATGGGGTAATAAAGGAACCTTAATCATAGGTTTTTAATCAAGATTAAATGCTTAAACATGTCAAAAGCCCAAGAATTGTGCTTGCACATATTGAACATTATTTTTATTGTTGTTTCTTCTAAGAAAATAAACCACCCAGGTCCTACATCCTCTTAATGGGCATTTGCTTTGTGCCCTAGAGGGTTTGAACGGACTCAATAATGCTGTTTCATTCCAGGACATTTGGGAGGAAGTTAGGGTTAGTTAGGGCTATTGTTGGTGACCAAGAAACTGAGAAAACTTACTGTAACACTTGATGGATTATGTCAGGTCTTACCTGTTCCCTTATGCCTCTCCTTACAGCTGAATCCTGTCAAGAGGCTCTGTATTATTCCAGGACTGATGCTGATCCTGGGAAAAAGGAACTTGACCAGCTCCTGTCTGACATGCTATTCTTGAATAAGACATCTCACAAATAACCTGTCCTGACTATCCACACTTGTGCTCTGTTCCCCATGTCTGTGATCTTCCCAGAGTGTGGGTTATTCCATCCCAGCTCCTGCTTTACCTTGTTTCTATTTCCCACTCCTACTCCAAAACCTCCTAAATACCTATTGGGTCACTAGGTCTCCACTAGTTGTGACTGATTCCCAAAACTCCTCCTTCCTCCATGCCTAAAACTCTGAGCACTTTGCTCATAGGTTGTAATGTCACTGTGACCATCCTGTCCTTTGTACATTTTCCTATTCTTATAAGCCTGCCTACTCTGCCTCATCGGTGGACTATCTTGTCTGCCTATGACATTGGACTTTATTTTGGTGTTTAAAGCAGAGTGTCTTTTTTTTACCTCCAGCTGCTTCCTGATGCTGTTGTTTCATTTAAGTGGGTAGAGATGCTATGTGTTAACCAAAACTCATTTCTTCTGCTTTGTGAGGGTAGAGTTAGACTACATGTTCTAACTTCCCTTACAGTTAGATTTGGTCTTGTCACTGAAATCCATCTAAAGGAATGTGGGCAGAAATGATGTCCTTCCTTTGTTTGACCCCACACCCTCTCTCTCTTCCCCTATGGATTGTCTAGATACAGGGTTCTAATAGAGGGCTCCAAGGCCATACAAGAAGACAGAGGCAGGATGCAAGGAGCCTGGTTCTCTGAATGATGGCAGAAAAAACTGCCTACTTACTCTCTAGGAATTTCCACACTGATCTTTATGTGAATGAGAAAAAACCTTTTATTTTGCTAAGTAACTTTTAATATTTTTAAATATTCTATATAATTGAATGTTACCCTATTTTATATTGTGGGCCTTTCTGAATCCAATTATCAGCTATTGTCCAGGTTTCCTGTCTACTTTTGCTATAACTCTCCAGGCAGACCTTACTCGATTCTCTTCCAAAGTAAAATACTTCAAAGGCACATCTTTAATTTCATGATCCTCAAGCTTTAACTGACATGGGTGTATTCAACTTTTCCATACCCCTTAAATAATCTTATAATCATGAATCTTAGACCCCTTTTGAAACCTTCAGGTGATCTCCCAAAAAACAAAAAAGAAAAGAAAACGAAGCCCATAAACACAAACACATGTTTAAATTGCCTGAGAGTTCAGAGATCCCTGAAGTTCACAGAGCCCATGCTCCAGGTGTAAACAATGACAAAAGTCAGTTTTATACCAGTTCTCTCACACTGGTTGCCCTATGGTCAGAATTAGGTAAAAGCATTTGAGAGTCAGAGCCTTGCTAAATTGCCCAGGCTGGGCTTGAACTTGCTATCCTCCTGCCTTGACCTCCAGAGTCACTATTACTACAGATGTGCATCCTCATGCCCAGCTCATGTATCTATTTCATTAGTGAGGTTGAATCTTTAAAGGCTGATAATCAGTCACTTAAATTTTCCCCCTTTCTGAATTGATAAATCAATATCAATAATTTTACATCAATGAATCTATATAAATAATCCAATATCGATGAAGTGCTATCAATGAATCCACATTATGAATCTAAACCAATGAATCCATATTAGTGAATTTAAATCAATGACTTGAAATATATGAATTCACATTGATGGATCTAATTGATGAATTGATATCAATGAATTTAAGTCAATGAATCAATATCTGTCAATTGACATTGATTAACCTTTATTGATGAATCTACATCAATAAAATATCAATGAATCTATTTTGATTAATAGAAATCAATGAATCTGTATCTATGAAATATCAATGAATCTATTTAAACTAAGATATATCAAGTGTATATCAATCTATATTAATAAATTGATATTGGTTAATATGTATCAAAATTTATACGTTAAAATGATATCAATGAATCTATATTTATGAATTGATGTCATTATATTTTTATTTATTTTATTTAATTTATTTATTTATTTATGTGGTGCTTAGGATCAAACCCAGTGCCTCACACATGATCAATGTATTTTTACATATTATATATATATATATATATATATATATATATATATATATAGAGAGAGAGAGAGAGAGAGAGAGTATAACCTCTTATTCTTCTGGTTGTACATGAAGTAGAATTACATTGGTCATGTAATGACATATGCACATAGGATAGTAATGTCCAATTCATTCTACTATATTTCCTATTTCTATTTCCCCTCCCTTCCTTTCATTGCCTTTGTCTAATCTGAATTACTTCTATCCCCCTCCTTATTGAGAGTTCATTAGCATATCAGAGAAAACATTCAGCCTTTGATTTTTTGAGATTTGCTTATTTCATTTAGCATGATATTTTCCATCTCTATCCTATTATTGAAAGATTCTAAAATTTCATTCTTCTTTAAGGGTGAGTAACATTCCATTTTTAATATATATATGACATTTTCTTTATCTATTCATCTGTTGAAGGGCACTTAGGTTGGCTTCAAAGTTTAGCTATTGTGAATTGAGCTGCTATAAACATTGATGTGGCTGCATCACTGTAGTATGCTGATTTAATGTCCTTTTTATATAAATCAAGGAGTGTGATAAATGAATCAAATGGTTGTTCCATTCCAAGTTTTCTGAAGAAATCTCCATACTGATTTCCATAGTGGTTGTACCAATTTGCAGTCTCACCAGCAATTGTGAGTGTATCATTTCCCCCACATCCTGGTCAACATTTATTGTTGCTAGTATTTTTAAAAATATTTATTTTTAGGTATAGGTGGATACAATATTTTTATTTTATTTTTATGTGGTACTGAGGATCGTACCCACTGCCTCATGCATGGTAGGTGAGTGCTCTACCTCTGAGCCACAGCCTCAGCTCCTATTGCTAGTATTTTTGATAATTACCATTCTGATTGGGGTGCAATATCTCAGTGTAGTTTTGATTTGTATTTGTCTAATTCTTAGAGATGTTTAACATTTTTTCATGCATATGTTTTTTGCACTTCTTCTTTTGATAAGTGTCATTTAGTTCTACCCATTTATTAATTGGGTCTTTTGTTTTTTGCTATTAAGTGGTTTTTTTTCTATATTCTGGATATTACCATCCTACCTGAAGAGCAGAAAGTGAAGATTTCTTCCATTCTTTTGGCTCTTTCTTAATGATTTTGTTCCTTTACTGTGCAGAATCATATATATTTGTAGTTGGACACAATATCTTTATTTTATTTATTTATTTTTATGTGGTGCTGAAGATTGAACCCAGAGCCTTGCACGTGCTAGGCAAGCAATTTACAGCTGAGAAACAGCCCCAGCCCTGTGCAGAAGCTTTTTAATTTGATACCATCCACCTGTTGAATTTTATTTCTAGACCTTCTAGGAGTCTTGTTAAGAAAGTTGCATCCTGTGTTGACATATTGGAGTGTTGGGCCTACATTTTCCTCTTGCAGTTGCAATATTTCTGTTCTAATTCCCAGGTGTTTGATTCAATTTGAGTTTTTTGCAGGGTAAGAGGAGTTAAATTTCATTGTACTATATACATGGATTTTCAGTTTTCCCAGCATCATTTGTTGAAGGGGCTGTCTTTTATCCAATGTGTGTTTTTGGAACCTTTGTCTAGAAACAGATTACTGTGGGTTTCTGTCTGTGTTTTCTATTGTATCTCACTGGTCTTCATGCCTATTTTTGTGCCAGTACCATGTTGTTTTTACTTTTATAGCCCTTTAGTATGATTTTAGATTCAATATTGTGATGCTCCCAACATTGCCCTTTTTGCTCAGGATTTCTTTTGCTATTCTGGTTTTCTTGTTTTTCCAAGTGAATTTTAGAACAGATATTTCTAATTCTTTGAGCCTGAATTATGCTTTTGGTAGGATGAACATTTTGATCATGTTATTCTGCCTATCTTTCCATATTCTAAGGTCTTTTTCAATTTTTTTCTTCAGTGTTCGGGAGTTTTCATTATAGAGGTCCTTCATATACTTCATTAGATTAAATCCCAAATATTTGTGAGTGATACAATGGGAAAGTTTTCTTATTTTTGGGGGCTTATTTATTACAGCAGTATATGAAAGTGATTGATTTATGTTGTTCTTGTATCCTGATACTTTACTAAATTGATCATTCTAGATATCTTTTTGTAGAATATTTTGGGTCTTCTAAATATACAATCATGTCATCAGCAAACAGACTATTTGATTTCTTCTTTTCCTATTATTTTTCTCTTAATTTTTTTCCCTTGCCTAATTGCTCTGGATAGAGTTTCAAGCACTAAGTTGAATAGTACTGGTCAGATTGGGCATTCTTTCTTGTTTCTGTTTTTACAGGAAATGCTTTCAGTTTTTCTCCATTTAGTATGATGTTGGTCTTGGATTGTCATATGTAGGCTTTAGAATTTTGAGGTAATTTCCTTATATTCCTAGTTTTCTAACGTTTTAAACATAAATGGTAGATGTACTTTTTCAAACACTTTTTCTGGATCTATTAAGAAAATCATGTGATTTTTGTTCATACTTTATTTATGTAGTAAATTACAATTACTGATTTGTATATGTTGAACCAACCTTGCATCTCTAGACTGAAACCCACTTGATCATAATGCACTAACATTTAAAAAAATATTTCTGTTGGGGGCAAGGTTGTGAATCAGAGGTAGAGCACTTGCCTAGCATGCAAGATGCACTGGGTTTGATCCTTAGCTTCAAATAAAAATAAGTATAATAAAGGCATTCTGTTCATATACAAAAATAACAACAACAAATTTTAATTTCTTAGTTGCAAATGGACACAATACAATGATTTTATTTATTTTTATGTGATGCTAAGGATCAAACCCAGTGCCTCACAAATGCTAGACAAATATTATGTCACTGAGCTACAGCCCCAGCCATGCGTTAATATTTTGATGTGTTTTTGTATGCAGTCTGCCAATATTATATTAAGAATTTTTGCATCTATGTTCATCAAAGGCATTTACTTCAAATTTCCTTCCCTTGCTATATTTTTGCCTGGTTTTGGTATCAGCATGATATTAGCTTTATAGAAAGAGTTGGCACTGTTCTCTTCTTTTATACTTCATGGGAAAATGTGAGAAGAATTTTTTTTTTTTTACATTGATAGAGCTCAGTTAAGAATCTATCTAGTCCTGAACTTTTGTTGCAAGGTTTTTGACAGCTGCTTCAATTTTATTACTTGATATCAAACTGTTTATATTTCCTATATCTTATTTGTGTATGCCATATGTCTATAAGAAATTGTTAATATCTCCAATATTTTCTAGATTATTGGCATATCAATTTTATAGTTTCTTAAGATTGCTTGGATTTTAGTCATGTCTGTGGTGATATTTTCTCTTCCAACTTATTAAAATTTTTTTTTCTTCTCTTTATTCTGGTTATTTAGTCTTAGTGTTTATAAGTCTTGTGTATTTTTTAAAAGACAGTTTTATTAATTTTATTCTCAATTTTATCAATTTTGGCTCTAATTTTAATTATTTCTCTTCTTCAAATGGTTTTAGTTTTGGTATTTTTTTTAAGATCTCAAGCAGTAATGTTAGGTTATTGATTTTCATAGTTCTATCTTTTTTATGTTGGAGCAGAGTGCTACAAATTTTCCTTTTAAAACTTTTTATGTCCCAAGTATCTTGTTATGTCCTACCACAAGTCTCATTTGTTTGTAAGAATTTTTATTTGTTCCATTATTTTTTCTTTATTTATTATTCAAAGGTGAATTTATCTTCAAGTATTAGAGAGGCTTTTATTTTTCATCTTGTCATGGATTTCTAATTTATTGCATGTAATCTGACAGTTTGCAAGAAATTCTCTTCAGTTTTATATTTGTTATAGTTTGATTTGGATGTAAAATGTGATTAAATATTTCATGTCCTATTGATAAAGTGAATTTGATCATTGATGAATTAAATATTCTACAGATATCTGTTAGGTCTATTTGATTCAGAGTGTTTTTTAGTTCTGTACAATCTTCACTAGGTTTATGTCAGTATAGTCAAACTAGTGGTGAGAGAGTTGTGCTAACTTCACCTAGTATTATTGAATTGTGGTCTATTTGATTCTTAATATCAAGAAGAGTTTTTTATGTACATAGATGCACTATTGAGGCATAAATATTTATAATTGGTATATGTTGTTTTTGGATGATGTCCTCAACCAATATGAGGTAATTTTCTTTGTCTCTTCTAAAGAATTTTGACTTGTATTCCATTTGGTTCTTTTTCAGATCTCCATCTCTATTGTATTGATCTGACTCTTTCGGTGTTTTTTAATTTTACTCCTTACATCTTCTTTTATCTCATTGAACAAATTTAATTATAAAATTCTTAATATTTTTCTCTAAAATTTTCTCAACCATTGTTCATTGGAGTCAGTTGCTGAAGTGCTATAGACCATTTGAAGTCTTCTTCATATTTCTTTCATATCTACCCTATTGAGATAGTTATTGCTTCTTCAATTAAGGAAAGGATGACTTTGTAAGCTTTCTCTTAAGTGCCCTGGGTTGGACAAATAACTCAATACTGATACCTGAATTCAATGTGTGGTGTTTATTATCCTCTATATGTGTAATATGAATTGTAATGCATTCTGTTTTCATGTGTAACAAATTAAAAATCATTTGAGGAAACATTGAACCCTATTTACTACAGTTACTGTGAATCAAGCCATGTACTATTTATCCTTAATAAAAGTGAAAAACTTGTTGATATTGTTCTTCAATGTTATGTTATCCAGGTATAATATAGAGTTCTGAGACAGATTGAAAGATTAGTTATTAAATATAATAAATTGCTAAAACATTAAACAAGGACTGAAAAGGACAAAAAGAAGAATTGGGTAAAAGAAAGAAAAGAAGAAAGTAAAGATGGAAAGAAATAATATACACCAAGATGAAGGAGAAAAAAAGAAGAGATGTACTTATACTAGCAGCACATAATATAATGTAAGAGGGAGACTAGGAGTTAAGAGGAGCAAGTATAATCTAAGAGTGGGAAAATAAAGAGATGAAGAATTATTCCAATTAAAGTTTTAGAACATTAGAGTACATTCAAATGTATTGAAGTTATAATGTTCACTAGTAGGGTAACAAATAACAATGAAGAAGAGAAATAATATACATGATCAAATTTGACTTTAGATTTCCTACAAACATTGCTTTTAAAAAATATTTTTAGTTGTAGATAGACACATACTTTTATTTATTTATTATGTGTAATTTTTGTGTTTATTTTTAATATGTAATTCATCACATCAATCAACTTAAATATAACTATGCTAAGCCCCAGGCCAACATCATTCTAAATGGAGAAAAATTGAAAAAATTCCCTCTAAAAACTGGAAAAGACAGGGATGCCACTTCGATTAAACATAGTTCTTTCAACACTTTGATTTAACACAGTTCTTAGATGTGCCCAGAGTTATTAGATGAAATAAATTAAAGGGATATGGATAGGTAAATAAGAACTCAAATTAGCACTTTTTGCTAATGATATGATTCTATACCTATACCAAAAAAATTCCACAAAAAACTTTTAGAACTAGTAAATAAATTTAGCAAAGTAACGAAATCAACACCCATAAATCAAAGGCATTTCTATATATCAGTGACAAATCCTCTTTATGAAAACTACCCATTTACAATAGCATCAAAAAATAAATAAAATACTTGGGAATCAATGAAAGAGGTAAAAGACCTCTACACTAAAAACCCAGAATGCTAAAGAAAGAAATTAGAGAAGACCTTAGAGGATGGAAAGATCTACCTTGTTCTTGGACAGACAGAATTAAAATTGTCAAAGTGACCATACTACCAAAAACACTATACAGATTTAATGCATTTCCAATCAAAATCCGTATATTATTCCTTATAGAAGTAGAAAAACCATTTATGAAATTTATATAGAAAATTAAGAGATCCAGAGTAGTTAAAACAACTCTTAGCAAGAAAAATGAAGCAGGTGGCATCACTATACCAACCCTTAAACTATACTATGACCATTAGTAACAAAAAATAGCATAGTATTGCCACCAAAATAGACTTATAGACCAATGGTAGCAAAGTCTCTTCTTCCATGCCAGTCCACAATGCATGGGTTCTAAGAGGAGTGGCTATCAGAGAAGAGGGTTCTATGTTCATCCTGCTATGCTGAGATAAAATAGCAGTGTTTGACAGAGAATTTACCTCTAATAAAATATAATATTGTGAGAGCAGAAACCTGAAATTGATCAAAAGTTTGGAATGAATTGACACAGCGATGTAAACATAATGAATAAAACAAAGAAGAATAAAAGAAACAAAATGTCACTTAAAAATTAAACATTAATATAAGGAATGAAATCACAATTACAAAATAATGTTTTGTGCCATACAAATCATGCCAAAAATTTAATAAAGAACTCCAAGAAAAGATGGAAGATCAATGTAAAAAAAATTTCAGAGTTTGGAGCTCTGATACTAAACAAGTGCATAACTGAATAAATAGCCTAATTAAAATTTGAAAGAAATAGAAGGAAGCCCTTTTCCCCTTTACCCTATCTAGAGGGGAAAATGAGAGGGAGAGGAAGGGAGGGGGCATAGGGATATGAAAGATAGTGGAATGCAATGGTCATCATAACCTTAAGTACATGTAAGAAGGATGTGACTCTACTTTGTTTACAACCAGAGATACAAAAAATTGTACTTTATATGTGTAATATGAATTGTAATGCATTCTGATTTCAAATATAACAAATTAAATTAAAAATAATTTTTTACAAATAGAAGGGAGCATAAAATTTAATATTTGGTAAATAAAGTTATATAAAATGAAGAAAAGAAAGAAAAATATAACTCAAAGAATCCCCCCCCCAGAGATTAAACTCAGGGTGCACTGAAACACATTCCAACATTTTTAATATTTTATTTAGAGACAGGGTCTCAGTAAGTTGCTTAGAGCCTCCGTAAGGTGCTGAGGCTGGCTTTCAACTTGTTATTGAGTTTAATACTCAAATGTAACCATGCTCAACATGAGTTAGATGTTATCAAAAAGAAATATTATATCTATCCCTACCTATAAATAGAAGGCAAAATGGATAGATGAATCAGACTCATTCAATTGTATAATTAAATATGCTTCTTTAATGCATATCAATTATATATCAATAAAGTTATTAAATGCATGTTGAGAAAAAGAGATGATGGAAAGTGAAATAGAATTTATTTTCTAAAACTGAATGATAATATTTTAAATTACAAATTGAATTTAATAATTCTTGAATTTATTGGAAAAACTGAAACTGGAAGGAATCTAAAAATAAACACTAGTGTATTTATATTTAAAATTCTCCATGGGCTGGGGATGTAGCTCAAGTGGTAGCATGCTTGCCTGGCATGCGTGCGGCCCGGGTTCAATCCTCAACACCACATACAAATAAAGATGTTGTGTCTGCTGAAAACTAAATAAATAATTAAATAATCTCTCTCTCACTCTCTCTCTCTCTCTCTCTCTCTCTCTCTCTCTCTCTCTCTCTCTCAAAAAAAAAAAATAAAATAAAATTCTCCATGTATTTAAGATAAAAAGTTTTAAGGTATTGAAAAGGGTGTGGTTTTACATCATTCAAGGAAGCATAAATTTATTCCTGAGATTTGCAATGAATATATTAACATATCTTAATCTCCTCCTCTGTGCACACCTCCAGGTTTTTGTAGCTATTTTCATTTTCTAAAACCTTTGAAAATTTATTTTTTTCTCTATTCATAATTTCCATACTCTCCTCTCATTTTTAATATATAAAGTATTTAATGATCATTCCAGTTCTTTACTATACTTATATAGTAGACTTTCTAAGTCATTTCTTAGTTTACTGAATTTCACGATCAAGTTGATTATTTTGGATGCATTTTCAAATACAGTTCATAGACACTAAAGTATTGATAATTGTGTTAGCTCTTAAAATCTTATGATTATCCATGTATGGCCTTTGGGTTGGAAAAAACACTGGGAACCCAGTATTATGTGAGATCAGATATACATATATACATTTCTCCAAATTTCTGACACTTTGTTTTTAAAGAGAGAGTGAGAGAAGAGAGGAAGAAAGAGAGAGAATTTTAATATTTATTTTTTAGTTTTTGGTGGACACAATATCTTTGTTTGTATATGGTGCTGAGGATCGAACCCGGGCTGCACACATGCCAGGCAAGTGCGCTACCGCTTGAGTCACATCCCCAGCTGAAAATTTCTGACACTTTTAAGCTGAACAAGTGATCATACACACACACAACACAATAATATTTGATCCCAGGACTTTATGTGAGTTTTCAAGACAGGAGAAACAATGAAATAAAAGCCAAGATACATCATATAGATATAACAGGGGAATTGGCATAGTCCTGGAGTACCTTGTAAGATAGAGCAGGATGAAAGAAGAGTCTGCAGGGTCATGTATGACCAGGGCTTAAAGGACCTGAAGTTGGAATACTATTCCTAGAAAACTGTATAATGTAATTGGATACATCAACTCCCACACTGTCCCATTTCTACCTGTATTCCATGATAATTCTAGTCCAAGTTCACTTGTCTTCTAGCACTGAAAGTTTAATTCACATTCTTTCTTGACATTTCCATTTATTTTTTAGTTGGCTATATTACAAAGTTAAGTTTTTAACCTATTTTAATCAGAAAAATAATTATTCTTTGTTCCATCCATGACTTGTGTTTTTATTTTTTATTTTTTTATTTTTTGGTCAGACAAAATGGTGCATGTTGGTAACTCCAGGAGACTAAGGGAGGAAGATCACAAGTTCAAATCCAGACTCAGCAATTTAGCAAGGCCCTAAGCAATTTTGCAAGAATCTCTCTCTAAATAAAATATAAAATGTGTTGAGGATGTGGCTCAGTGTTTAAGTTTCCTTGGGTTCAATTCTTAATACAAAAAAAAATAGAGAAAGTTTTCTTTAAATTAATTATATTTTTGTTTCTTTTTATCACCTTACTTTATGTAAGTTTAGTTACCAAATATTAGACTTTATGCTCCCTTCTATCTTTTAGATTCTAATTAGGTTTTATATTCAGTTAGGGACTTGTATAGCATCTCTGTTTTCCAGAGCTCAAAACTCTCTATGTTCTTTTATTTACATTGACCTCTTACCTGTCTTGGAATTTTTTAATTAAATAGTTTGCCTAAGTTTATAGCATGAAAAAAAATTGTAATTGTCATTTTATTCCTCTTGTTAACTTTTAGTTTTCAAATGCATTTTGTTTTTTTTTGTATTCTGCTTTGTTTTATTCAATATGTTTATATCTTTGCTGTGTCACTCATTACAAACTTTTATTAATTTTTCAGTTTTCATTTTCAAACTACTATATTTGAATATAGGGAATTCTCTCTGAAATCCTGTGATTTTATTTTGGTAATGCAGGATAAAGTAAAAAAAAACTCTCTTTCATTTGTTGCCCTGGAAATTTCCACCTCCTAATCCATGAAACCTATGAATATGTGACCTTGCATGGTAAAAGAGACTTTACAGATAAGATGAAGTCATAAATTTTAAGAGAAGATTTTCCTAGATCATCTGGGTACAGCCAGGGCCATCGCAATGTCCTTTATGAAAGGCAGCTAAGCAGGTACAATCAGAATGGACCTGTAACCAGGTAAGCAGATATTAGACTAATGCCTGTTGAAGAACAAGAACAAGAGCTAAGTATTGCAGGCAGCTTTCAAACCTGTGGGGGTGGGGAATGAAAAGCTTTTCAAGTTTAGACACCAGATAGGAGCAGCCCTGCTCAAACCTTGATTTTAGGCCTCAAGTCCCATACTGGGCTTTTGACCACAGGACTAGAAGATGACATGTTTATATTTTAAGTGATAAAATTTTGGTAAATTTCTATGAAAGCATTAGAAAACTGATACAATTAGAATAACCATTTTCTATGAATCTGGGGGTGGGGTATGGTCAGATGAGATATTTTCAGACTCACACCCGCATTCCAGCATGCCTGTCACCTTGGTTTCTAAAGATTGTATTTATGAGACACAGCCTTTACTTTCCTGAGATCATGCTAAGCCTGACCCTCTTATGTACTGCCATATTTACACCTCTGGGGAGATTAAGCAGTTCAGTGGAGTCCAAAAGATACAAAGGATTTACTTTGTTTAATTCATGTCAGTTCTATTTTTGGTATCAAGTGCAAAGTATGAAAGTTCAACTTAATGATAGCGTTTCCACTGTTATGCTCAAATTCAGGATCCCCCAAAGACCACCAGAGACCCAAGATCAATGTAAGCAGCAAAGAGGGGTTTATTGTGAGGTAGTTCGGTCCTCCACATGCACACACAGCAACTGGTGATGCTGAGAGGCCCCTAGCCAAGGGTTTGCAGCAGTTTTATACATTCTTTGGAGAAGGCAGGGACCCCCACATACATCATAGCATCTCTTAACAAATCATCGCACATGGTGGGAAAATCAAATAACAACTCTAAAACATGATTAGCACATTCACTGGCGGGAACAAGTTGGGTAAGGGTGATTGGTCAGTACAAAAGGGGTATTCATTTGAACTGATTGGTTTAAGCCAAGAGGGGTGTACGTGCTGAATTACATGGTTTCCCAACATGTTTTCAACCACCATAAACTACTGAGAGGGTCATCTGGCATCCCAGGTATTTCCCTGTCTCATGCTGATTGGTGGCTTCCATGGGGTTGCTATAAATCCCCACCTAGCCTGACTGAGTCAGGGACATCTGGCCAGCAGATCTCTCTTGTTATTTGTAGATAAACAACTTAATAGGGTGGGAATATGCCTAGGAGTGCTCTGTGGGTTTTTCCAAGGACAAAGGTGATGTCCCTTCCTTGGGCAGGCTTTGCTCTGAGCTAGAGGCTGGTTTTTCACCACTATATAAAGTGTATCACATTAGCTGATGAGCTTTATCAATGCTGTAGTACTATGAATATTGACTGGGTTATTCGACTTTGTGATGTCATCAATAGGTCACAATACATAGTTGAGGCCTTAGTGATAGCTGGTCTCATAACAACCCAGATGTTGTATTGGGCTCTCCTCAGTACATATTTTTAGTGAACACATAGCATCACTCCATTTTTTTTTCCTTTAGGTATGGATTTCATTCTTAGTCATCATCAGCTAAATTTTGGAGAATTGAGCTTGTGAAAGAAATTTACCTGATCTGAGTAAACTTCCAAAGAATTGAACCATGAAAAGAAGGCAAAAGAGGTAACATCTAGAAAGATATTCATTCCCTAGCCTGCTAATAAGTCAAGCGGTATGAGTTGGCATATTCTCTGGACCTATGATAATCAGAAAAACATTTTTAATCAGTAGAAATGGAGGAGATGAGAGAGGAATTAAAAGACAAAGAAGAGACTGAAAGAGGAAAGAAAGGAGAAAACAGTATTATTCTACTGCCTGAGATTATCCTGAGGGCCAATTTAAAAAAAAAATTTAAAATTTTTTAGTTGTTGATAGACCTTTATTTTATTTATTTATATGTGGTGCTGAGAATTGAATCCAGTGCCTCATACATGCTAGACAAGTGCACTACCACTGAGCTACAACCCCAGGCCAGGGCCAATGTTTTTGATAGTAAAAGAACATTCAATGATCCCGATTTTGTGGCTTTGGATCCAGGTCACCTAACCAAAGTCAGAGTGTATCTGTCAATATTCTTATGTTAGACTCTTCCTAATTAAACTGAGGGAAAATAATGTTATATATTTTTAATAGTAATTTTTCCTTTTAGTCTTCACTAAAAGTGGCTCATATGAATGAAGAAATTCCTGAAAGAAATTTAAACAATTTAAAACTGGCCATGCAGGGATGTATATGAAATTATATAGACTTTATATACTCAGGAGTAAAAATTGTTTTGTCTCAGACTCTAAGATAGAAACCTGGATAATCTATGTGAAATGTAAAGGAAAAAAAGGAGTAACACACAAACACTGTTTGGCTCTGATGGATAAATTGAGATGTGATTTGGCTTTTTAAGGGAAATGAGATAAAGATGATAAATGTACAGATTAAGTTTAAACAAATCATGCTTAAGTGATAGTATTATTCTTCAGTGGTGGTAGGAGACAGATTGGAGCCAATCACAACATTCAAAATTGTAGCACATATTTTCTGAAAACAATCTGATATTTCCTACAAAAACTTTTGAGGATGATCTGATATTTTCAATGATATTTTGGACTTGTGTATTTTCTAATGGTCACTTGTAGAGGCATGGAGAGCAAAGCTGACTTTGGCACCTTCAATAAAATCAATACATATTCAAGATGCTCAAGATGCTACTGAGTATAAACTGAGACATGCCTATTCACATCCATGTGGATACAAACACATAAAACACATAAGTAGGCAGGAAAAAGATAAATATTTGCATCTACCACAATTGCCCACCTATTTTATACCTAGTGAGATTATTTGCACCTACAAAAGAAATGTACACAATGACTTCATAGCAGCAGCTGAGACAATAGTCACTAACAGGAATCTCTTAAGTCAAAATTTAAACATAAAAACAGGTAGAAATGGTTCATGATTCATAGACTGGAATGGAAAAAACTTTGTATTCAGGAGCATTGAACTATGTTGGCAATCTTGAGTTAAAACATTCCAGAAAGCTAGAAAAAAATAGCATGGAAAAAAATGAAATTTTTTGTATGCACATTCCTGGCAGTGGCACATATTACTTCCACTCATTTTTAGTTATAGAAAGCTTAATCATATGATTAGAGCTAACTTCAAGGCAGCTTGATGAATATAATAGAGTAGTATGCCTAGGATGAAATAATATAGCTGGCAGTCTCTGTTCCATTCACAAATAACATCTTGTGCAAATAAAATAAACTGACAGTGCATTGACACTGAAAGGAAAGCGAGGAACCGGGGGACAGGCTATTGAGAAATGAAAGACGCAGATCAGGTGGAGATACACACAGAGTTTATTTGTCAGAGCTGACAAAGTTCATCTCTCCATAGAGGGAGATAGCCAACACAGGCTTGGGGTTAGAGACTTTTATGGGGATGGCTCAGGGGTTAGAGCCAGGTGAGTCCTAATGTGGGCAGTTAAGTGTGGGGTTGGTATGAGGGAGTGGTGAGCCTTTCTCAGAAAGGCCTTTGGGTGGAAAGTGAAAATTTTTCTTCAGATGGCAGCTGTCACTTAAGATGGCCACAGAGATTCTAAGCAAGAACCTTACATTCCCGACTTTTCTGTTTGTTATTGGGTCCCTTAAGGGACAGGGTCATAGATCAACCTTCTACAGCTTCTTCCTGCTGGAAAGGGGCAGCATATGGACCCTTGTTAGGGTTTCAGGGTGTCATTAAGGCAATGGTAATGGTCAGATGGTGCTGGGCAATGCTGCACTGGACAGCTCAATTTTTTTGAGGGGTTAAAAGTCTTGTAACAGAAGCTGGTTCATGGTTTGGTTAGAGATCCTTTGAACCTGGTCTTGAATAAATCTAATGATGCAGGGGGCAAGCATTGGTAAATGACAAAAAGAGAGGTTAGGAAGGAAGTGCCCACTGGAGAAGGGGGTTACTTAGCTTCCATCCTTCAGTTCCAATGGCAGTGGGAAGGTTGAAGTCCTGAAGGAGATCAGCGATAAAAGGGGCATTAATAATTGAAGTACCCTTGGTGATAAGGAATCCATGCTCCTTTCAAATAGCAATGTTGGAGAGGAGTTTGTGGAAAGTGGACTTAGAGTGAGTGTAGACAATAAGGAAGGCTCCCTTTGCCAAAGTGAAGGTTCTGATGAGGGCAACAAGTTCAGCCTGCTGACTGGATGTATTATTGGGAAGGGGAGCTGCTTCCACAAACAACCAAGGTTAGAGAGACTGTAGCACACCCTGCCCAAGGGACTTCCTCCTGAAGAAAGGAGAAGCCATCTGTGAACCACGTGTATGTTGCCAGGAGCAAGAGAACTCTCTGAACCTGGGAGAAATGTGTAAAAAACTCCTCCAGAGTTTCAATGCATGAAAGGGTAAGAGGAGAAAAAATAGAAAGAGTCCTGAGAAGTGAGGAAAGAGAGCAGCAGATTTTAAAGATGAACACATGTGGAAAGTAATACTGGGATCTTCCACTAGGGAAACTTGTAGAGATAAAATGCAACAGGGTGTGAGACATGTAAACCCTTGTAGGTGAGCAGTCCCTTTTGGCAATGGGGAAACAGGATGGTGAGTGAGACCCCAAAGGTGAGTTTCTTTCACTTGTTAATGAGAGGCTGTAGTCTACCTTGGTAGGCAAGGGTAAAGTTAAATGCTTTTTTCCCTATAGGCCTCCTATTGAGCCTACTGAGTCTGTCCTTTGTA
This sequence comes from Ictidomys tridecemlineatus, assembly GCF_052094955.1. Lineage (NCBI taxonomy): Eukaryota > Metazoa > Chordata > Mammalia > Rodentia > Sciuridae > Ictidomys > Ictidomys tridecemlineatus. The sequence goes on from NC_135477.1 coordinate 204,698,208, forward strand.
TTTCAATATTAGCTTCAGTGTGGCCCTGGCCAGGGATATTGTGCCTAGGGCTTTACAATGTAGGTGAATTCTAGATCCTTTGTTTGTCTAGAAATGGGATCTCTGGAGGAATCCAGAGTTTGAGTGGCAGGTAGAAGCTGAGAAAGGAATTAAGGGGAGCAAAGAAAGGCTTTGAATGGAGAAAGGAGAAAGCCTAAACAGAAGGGATTTTCTTTCGTTTTTCTGAGTGCTAGCAAAAGTTACAAAGATTGGAAGGTTGAATTGGTCAATAGACCTTTAGATCAGGAGCCAAATGGAGTGGGACTAGGTGGGCAAGAAAGTAGCCATGAATCAGGTGGGATTTGAGAGTTCCCCATTGTTGGGTGTATGTGGGAGGCTCTTTGCTGAAGTTAATGTTCCTTCTATCGAAAATATCACAGAATCCCTTACCCCTCACCCTTCTCTCTAAAGGAATTCAAGCCAAAGAGCATGCCAAATTCAATGGTTTTTTCAACCAGTCCCCTCAAGACCCAGTGTCTGGGACTGAGAGAGGGAGTCACATGCTACTTCCCTAGTCCTGGGCTTTGCCTGTAGAGAGTCTTGGTTGCCTGGTCAGGGCTTTTATGAGCTCTGCTGAGCAGCTAAAAACAAATACCAAAGAGTAAACTAGCCAAGGGGAAGGTGAAAGGTGAGTGACTCACCTGAGATTCAATCAAGTGATTTTATTGGGGGGCTGCCTGAAGGGGAAGAAAAGGAGAGGTAGAGAGCAGAGAGGAGGAGGGCACATAGAAAGAGAGCAGAAGAAGAGAGTGAAGAGAAAGAGAAAGGGAGTAGAGGGAGAATAGAAGGAAGAGGAAGAGAGCAGAGTGTGAGGGCAGAGTGTGTGCTTGCAATCTTCAGCTTAAGAAGGATTGCATAGGTGATGTGGCACATGCCATTTGGTAATGTGACTCAGGAATAGCAAGTGGACACTGTGTCCTGTGGAGATTGGTCAAGAAAACTTTTGAATTTGGCATTCTTCAGCTTGTTGTGCCCTTCGGATAGGAGAGGGAAGAGTAAGGGATTCTGTGATGTTCTTGCAAGATGGAAAACTAACTTCACTGGGGAGTCTCCCACATACCCAACAGAAGGGATGGGCGAGAACCTTGGTGCTGAGCCAAGAGCTAAGTTCTAGAGAGAAATCTTGTACCCAAATGAGGCTGAGTGCGGGTGAAGAAAAACAGTGCTAGGTGAATGGAAGATGGGTAATTGTCCTGGGCCCTCAGGCCAGGATCCCAAAGCAGCTCATATTCCCAGAGGGGAGAGCAAGACTGATGGGAGAATGTGATCAAAGCTGTTTTGCAAAATGTTTGAAGATGAAGGTGAATGGCCTTGTGGTGTGAGACAATACAAAACTTGAATCATCCCAGATAAGTAGGGACCACCTCAGAAGGGGGTAATGGGAAGTTACTGGCAGACAGAATAGGGGATGGTCCTAAGGTAAGGGTGAGGATAAGGGGAGCAGCAGGCAAGTCTGGATGGAGGTATATATGAGGAGAGAAGGAAAGCATAGCTTTCAACTTTTTGAGGATGTCCCTACCCATAAGGGGAACATGGCACTGTGGAATGACCAAAAGGCATGGGTGAAAACTAGAGAGCCAAAGGCACAAACAAAGTTAGATGTTTACAAAGGCTGTATGGCTGGGGGCCTCTATGGACTTGGGGACAGTCAATGGCCCAGGGTCCCTTCTTGATGGTGTTTAGGACAAGGGCCTGGAAGCTTGCAAGGGTTAGGATATGCACAAGCCCAGTGACCCATCTGACCACATTTAAAAAAGGGTCCCGGCAGTCCTAAGGGACTCTTCAGTGAGCCAGTAAATACAGAGACAGATGCTGAGGCTGGATGGCTTAAGGGAGCATCTGATATTTTTGCTTCCTGGCCTTCTCATCTCTCCTGTAATAAACATTAACGTCCACTCCGAAAACTTCAGCTTTGGGAGTTACAGACCCCTTCTTTTGGCACCTTAGTTTGGCCTTAATATTGGGGACACTCTGGGAGAAAAAGTAGGTCATTAGTAGTTGTCTTCCATTTGGAGTCTCAGGGGCCAGATTAGTATATTGAAATAAAGTCTTCATCAGGTTACCTAAAAATGTTGAAGTGTTTTCATTTTTATCTTGGATGACTTCCTGGAGCTTTTCATAATTGATAGCCTTATGTGCTGCCTTTGTAAGTCCTTCCATGAAGCAAGAAATGCATTGGGTTTTTTACTAGTTAATACTCCAAACTATAATTCCAGTTAGGGTTTCAATCAGGTTTGGCTTCAGAGAGATCTCTTGTACTTCATCAGTATAATTTCTAGCTTTCTCCAAAACTTGCCTGTGCTCCTCTGACAGGAGGGTGTTAGACAAGATCATAAGGGCATATAATGTGGTGGGACTTGAAGTATAGGACCTAAGCCACTTTTCTATCTGTGGAAGATTTGACAAAGAGAAAGGTACAAAGCCAGATTAAACCATTGATCCCAGGCACCTTGAGAGGGACACAGAGATATGGGTGGAGTAGCAGCAGCCTGTGAACATGGGGCAGGAGAAAAGAAGGGCAGAGGGCCTGCCACAGTCCGGCCGCAGCAAAATAATCAGGGGTTGAGGAGCAACTTGTGTACATTGATACATCAGAGTGGGAGCTGTTTTTTATAGGACAGAAGGGGTATATATACATTCCACTCAGCTTATCTTAATTAACATAAACTAGATACATAAGTCAACAAATAAGGAATCTCCACACTTAATGGCTCGCTGGCATTACTTCACAAACCACTCCCTCTGGCAAAATGCCAGGCGCCATCTTGACTTGTTTACAAACTGTAACATTTCCCCCTTTTATTTAATTTAAATAAGGACCATAATGGTTTTTACACAAACACCATAAATAACCTGCTACAAACAGAAAGGGGGGATACAAAATGTTAAAATACCAAGCCAATTGATGGCTCCATGCAAGAAGCCCTTGAAAAAATTATACCAGCAATGACACTAAGCAAAGATACAGTTTGTTGTCTCAGTCCAAGTAAAGCAGTGTCTCAATAGATTAACTCACAGTCCAGTTAAATCACACTCCAGGTAAGTTTACAGTTCAGGTAAGTTCTATAGGCAGCTATCCTAAATCACAGTCCAGGTAAGTTGTGCGAGCAGCTAGCTTGATCCGAAGTCTCATCTGGTTCTCAGCAACACTGGAAATTCTTCCACCCTTGTCCTCACCAGCACTGGGACAAAGGCAGGATCTCCGGCAATGCTAGCTAAAGAAAATCCTGTAGCATTCCACTAAGAAAACAACCTTCTGGTAGAGAATAGGACAGACAGCAGAATACATTAGATACTAGAAAGGCAATATGTCAATCAATGAAAGGGTAACTGATGTGATACAGCAATTTGTATACGGGGTAAAGTTGGGAGTTCATAACCCACTTGAATCAAACTGTGAAAGATGATGTATTAAGAACTGTGTAATGTTTTGAATGACCAACAATAAAAAAAAAAGAAAACAACCTTCTGAACAATTTAGTACATTATCTCAAGATTTTTTTACATTTGAAATAAGCCTTAAATAGTGCTCATTATTCATTGGCTTCCAGGTGTGGGAGAACCACTGTAGTTACTGGCCTTGGAAATGATCAAACTTCAGGGACATGGGCCATATTCCACCTGCAGCATCCAAGGAAGCCCCAGATGGCCCTGGGGAGAGTCCAGGGAGTGTCCCGGACTCAAACTGCCACTGGGCACAGGGAGCAAGAGCCTGTGAGACCATGCCTCCAGGTCAGGTTTGGATTTGGGCTCTCAAAGTGGCATCCTGCTCCCCGGGCGGGGGGCGGGGAAGAGCCTGCTGCCTCCGCTTGGAAAGTCCTTGCTGCCCCATGGCCGGGTCGTGCATGTGGCAGTCACCACACGGATTCACACACCCTCCGGTAATGAAAAGTATTCAGTAATAGCCTTTTGCTCCAACTTTTTTTCTGATAATCCTTCTTCTTCTGAACTTTCTTTTTTTTTTTCTGATGAGAGTTCCTGGGCTTCCATCAATACATGCCCTAACTATTCTTGGTTCCACTGGGGTGCCTTCTTCCCTTAGTAATTTACTTCTCACCCTTTCCATATTTTCATTACAAAGACAATACAATACACTGAGACAAAACAAGACACAAACATACTGTATAAATCTTCTCCATTTTCGCAAAATGGCCATTTTTTCTCTCACCCTATCTGCCTAGGGATGAGCAGATTTGCTCCCATCCTATCTATGGATGGCAGATATTGTTTTCGTCACTTACCCCCGAGTGTCCTGGGGCTCCCTGTATGGGCCACCATCTGCCGCAGTCCGGCTGCAGCAAAATAATCGGGGGCTGAGGAGCAACTTGTGTACATTGATACAGCAGGAGTAGGAGCCATGTATTGTAGGACAGGAGGGGTATATATACATTCCACACAGCTTACGTTAATTAACATAAACTAGATACAGCAGTCAACCAATAAGGAATCTCCACACTTAATGGCTTGCTGGCGTTACTTCACAAACCACTCCCCCTGGCAAAATGCCAGGCTCTATCTTGACTTGTTTACAAACCCTAACAAGGGGCCAAAGGGACAGTTTCTGTGGCAGCTTCATTAGAATGAAAGGGGATATGAGAGCTAAGAGGACTTGTGTGGGAGATCAAGAGTTGGCTTAGAAGAGAGGAGAAGATCTCAACATATGATATCACTTTCCATTTTCCCAGTGCTCACAATAGTTAAAAAGATCCCTAATAATACTGGGATCTAGAGTGCCAATAAATGGCCATGCATAGTTGTTATCCAAAGGATATTGAGACCAGGTCTTATTGCACAAATGGATACGTTTTTTGTTGGTTAGGTCCAGGAAAAGAGAACCAGTAAGCCAGGAGGAAACGTAGAGGATGAGAGGGAATGGATAAGGAACTGCCCATGGTGAGATGTAGAAGGGTGAGGATAGAGGTGGGGCATCCCCCAGTCTCCAGTATCACCAAGTCCAGAGGATGGTTATGCTCTGGGGGTCAACATCCTTCTGAGTAAGCATTGGATGCTCTTGGGCACCCATCCAGGACTACATAGGGACAGTAGCCATAGGGGACAGAAGTCCACTAGATGTTGGTCATGGTTCTTTTCCTTGCAGATATTAGAGAGCAAACAAAGGCAGATGTGGTCCCAAATGTGGGGGACACCTACCATTCAATATGTCCACATCCTTAACTCTACTGCATTTAAAGTGAACTGTGCATTGGCAGTGTGGCCTTAGACCTTAGGCCAGACTATAAAATCTGTTTCCTCCTGTGATCAAAGTCCTACAACTAACCAGCAGCTGGGAATCCTGAAGGATGAACTCAGTCTTGATTCAAAGCCAAAATACCTTCACCAGATCATAACACTCTTGCAACATTCCTTATATTCTCTTCATACTTGAAAAATAATAATTACTTTTAAATATCAGGATTTATGATGCATGTACATAAATTTTTAAAACATGTATTACATATTAAAATACAGAAATAACCTTTTCATACATCTGAGTCATCTTAGGGCTCCCATTCCAAGATCCAGAGAATCAGAGTTCAGTTAACATCATTGGCAAACACCAGCTAGAATTCATCTCAACCCCCCTTTAAACATAAAAAAAAAGATTGATCCTGGTATACTTTAGTTTCGAAAGAGTTTATCAATATAGAACATGCTTCTCTAGAGGGATGTAATGGACCACCAAGTTCCATGTTTTTAAGCACAGATGAACACAGGCTATAGAGGCATGTAGCAGAAAACTTCTTTATTTGTGGAATGGAGTAAAAGGAGGTGAAAAAGGGACATATTTGCAGTACCATGAATCATTGAAGAATTGAAATCTCAAGTTTAGACAAGGAAGAGGTGATGTACGTGGGCAGGTGAATGACAGGAATGCTTATTATGACAAAGTTTTAAGCTTCTGAAAGAAAATTGGTATAGGTGTCAGATAATGTTTAAGCAGAATCTACACAGTAACTTCTAAGATGTGGAAGTTACTGTGTAGATTTCAGCTGTGAAGCCAAAGCAACTACTTATATCAATACCTTCCATTAAGCCATTACCCACCTAGATTCTCTAAAAAACACCACATTTTAGACATGAGAAAAGACAGACTTCTAGATATCAATGACTTCTTAGCAGCATGTGTCAGAATTGAGAATTTCTCACAGACAGAACTGTATGAAATTCCTCCTAGAAGCTCCCAGAAGTCTGGTTTGCTCCTGCTAAGAACTATCAGTGTGGAGAAATATTTTTATTCCCCACTTTAAAGAGAGAGCCTAGGGCTGGGGATGTGGCTCAAGTGGTAGCGTGCTTGCCTAGCATGCGTGTGGCCTGGGTTCGATCCTCAGCACCACATACAAAGATGTGTCCACTGATAACTAACAAAAATATATTAAAAAATTCTCTCTCTCTCTCTTAAAAAAAAGAGATAGAGAGAGCCTAGATAAGACACCCCAGGAGGTCCCTTTGTATTGAGACAAAATTATTTGTCCTTTGATGTTATAGAAAGTCTTCAGAACCTAAGCTAGGTCAACCTAGGTTCCTCATAGGAGCAAATGCTTGGAGAATACAAGGAGCAAGAGAGCATATCACAGGGCCCAGAATCTGAGTATGATTCAGGGAAGAAAAAAATCTAAATGGTTCATAATCAACTGAAAGGTAACTCAAGCTTGTCAGTTGGGAAATTGAAAAAAAAATGGCACAAGGTGATTATATTTGCCACATGAACAAGACATTAACCCAATCAAAATTATTTTTTTTTAATGCCAACACCCAGGGGATTGTGGCTGCAGAGAAACAGCTACCATCAGAGATTTCTGGTGGAAATGCAACTTTAACAGCACTATGTGATATAATCTGACTATAACTATTATAATATTACATATGTATATCCCTTTGCTCCATATTCTTTTTCCCAGGAGCCTGTCTTCAGAAGAAGAAGACTATTTTATGGTATGGGCTGCCTTGTGTCCTCTCCCTAATTGCATATGTTGTTGATCTAGATACTCAGTACCTCAGACTGTGACTCCATTTGAATATAGGTTTTTTAAAAACAGGATTAATGTTAATCTAATTAATTTATGTGAGATCTAATCTAGTTAAGTTTTTCTTCTTATAAGAAGTAGCAATAAAGATAAGAGAAGCACAGAAAAATGACACTCAAACATAAAGAAGAAAGCAATCTACATGCCAAAGAGTGGGCCACAAAGGAAATCATTCCAGCAAGCACTGTGATATATAGTCTCTAGAATTAGGACTAACAAATTTTTGTCCTTAAACCCCCTTTGTGGCTTTGATTTATGACAGCCCATTACAGTGAGGCAGCTCACTAGGACATACATTTTGTATCTCTGAAGAATGGCTAAATGAAAGTGCAATTGAATCACATCATTCTACCAGCATTATGCACAAATGCTGCAAGAAATGGCATTTGTTACTGGAATAGCATAAAAAAATATGAGAACACAGCATGTTACACGGTGGACCCATAGTGATTTGTTTTATGATATGGTACATTTTCAAAAATATGTAGAAGAGTTTGTGTAACTATCACTCTCTCTCTCTCTCTCTCTCTCTCTCTCTCTCTCTCTCTCTCTCTCTCTCTGGTAAATACTTTCCTGGTATTGAAGTCTTATAAAAGTACTAAAAATACACTGGAGTTGACTGCTACATAGGCTACCTGGGACAGTTATCCAAAACAAATATAATAGCAACAGTGAAGAAATATGCCTTACCCATTTAAATTGAAAACCATGCAAGAATATATTCTCTATTCTTTCTAGAAGTATGTGATCTGGAGATTTTCACCTATTACATTGCCAGAGGAGTAATAGAGTCTAGATTTCTTTGGGAATAGGAATATAGATCATTCAGAGGTAAAGAGTTAGGACAGAGTTTAGAGAAGTTCCCAAACTTGATATCTGTCCTGGCCCCATTCTGGATATCTCAAGTTTCTACTTATAGAGTTCCTTCTGGAGACTCTTCTTACTTAAAAACAGAGATATCATTATTGGTTGTGTTGTGTACTTGATCTCTCCCCATTGAGGCAGATTTAATAAATAATCCCTGATGATCTACTTGGAACTCTGCAGAGAGATTATCTGACATGTGGGACAATCTTTAATGCTGTCTATCCCAGCTGACTCCCATTGAAAACTTTTAGTCCCAGATCAAATATACATATATGTGTATATAGAACTACATCCAGTGATGACACCAGATTATAGAATGAGGTCTTTGAATAAATATCTGAGTATAAAAACTATTATCCAACATTTACATATCTACCCTGACAGCCATGTCCAGTGGTGCAAACATAACAACTGTGTCACAATTTCAACATGGAATAACCTGTTCTAGTCATTCATTGCAGATTCTCTGGAAATTTTTGTGCTACAAACTTGGAAAGTTTGGAATCATCAAGAAAACATTTTGCTCTTTAAAGCATCTCCCTTCACATGAACCAGACAAGATACTACTTCTATATTGTGTATGTCTGGTTACCAGAGTTCTATGTTCTGTCAGGTTCTAATAGTAAGAAATTGAGGTCACCTCTTCAATTCCTTGAACCTCTTCTGAAGTAAGTCTACCCCAAAGTGCCTTTCAGCCCCTGGGATTTGTATTTTCAAGTGGCTATACAACCAAAAGCACTATACTGATTTAATGCAATTCCTATTAAAGTTTCAATGATGTTCTTTATAGAAATAAAAAATCAGTCATGATGCTTATTTGGAAAAATCAGAAGCCATGAAGAGCCAAAGCAAGTGACAAAAGTCAAGAAGGAGGCATGATTATATTAGACCTTAAATTATAGGTTAGAGTTATAGAAACAAAAATGGCATGGTATTGGTACAACAATAGACATGGAGACCAGTCAAACAGAATAGAAGAATAAAAATAAAATATAAACCAAGGCCTAGGCTTGGCCTCCCATTCCACTGCCCTTCTTCATGATTGAAGTCTGTGCTTCTAGATGCAGTCACCCTGACCCTATGTGTAAAGTTTATCTTCATGTTTTTGGTACATAAAGTGCTGAAATACTTACCACGGTTTGATAGGGCAAGATTGTGCTGTGTGTCTAGCACTAACATACTGCAAAGCGCTAACCTGCTCCTATCATCTTCTTCATGCATTTCTTTTCAATATATAAAAATACTTTCCATGTCACAAAAGGGATGCTACCATGAGTTCCATTGATACATACCACAAATTTCTTAGGAAAGGAGCACCTTGATTTGGAGATAAAATATTGTTAGTCTAAAATCAATCTGATCCCACACAACTTAGCTTAAAAGCAAGCCTTAAAGGATTAAATGAATTTGAAAAAAAATTAACGCCAGCAAGCCAATCAGAATCACTTTGAATTTCTCAGCACAAACTCTAGAATGCAGGATGACTTTGAATGATGTGTTCAAGAACTGAAAGAAAATAATTGTCTACAAAATTTGAGATATACAGCAAAGATATACTTCAATATCAATGCAGAAATAAAATCCTTCCAAGATGAGAAGAAACTAAAAGAATATATGACTACTAAAGTGGCAATACAGAAGATAGTTAAAGAAAAACTTCATATAGCCACGAAAAAAAAAAAAAACAGAGATCACAAATAAACAAATCCCATTTGAAGGTTAGCTAAGCAAATGTTGACAAGCAAAACCAAGTTAAACATTAGAAATAAATAAAAATAGTAGAAAGTAATACATAATAAACCACTCTCTATAAACCTCTCACATTAAAAGACAAAAGCTGGCAGAATGGATTTAAACTGAACCAATGATATGTTGTTTGCCAAAAATTCACACTATAGGCAGACAGTCACAGGCTGAAATTAAATAATAGAAATTGATGTACTGTATGAATGGAGGCCCAAAAGAGATAGGAGTACCCACTCTAATATCTGACAAAGCAGATTTCAACCAACAAATAATAAGAGACAAAGGTTAATTCACACTGGTAAAGGGAACAATAAAACAAGCAGATATAAAAATTAGAAATGTTTATACATCAAATGTGGGTTCAACTAATTACATAAAAGAAAAGAGAAACTACACAGATAGACATCTCAGATAGACCCCAGTACAATAAAGTCAAGATTTCAACACACCCCTCTCACCATTAGATAGGTCATCTTGACATGAACTTGGTAAAGACTCTTTGGAGCTGAAATATATCATAAATCCAATGGACTTAACATAAATCTCTAAAATATTTAATCTAACAAGACCTAAATGCACTTTCTTTTCAGTGGTTCCTGAAACCTTCTCCAAAATACAACTTATTTTGGACAATAAACTAACTCTTAGGAAATACAAAAACTGATATAATTCCTTGCATTTATTAGATTATAATGAAATGAAATTAAAAATCAATGCAACAAAATCATACAAAAACTAAATAAACAGGTGGATTGAAATTTTTTTTTCCACAGGATTTCTCCCTTTTCCATTCAGGCAAAGCTCTTCTTGTGACCCCTGTCTTCCAGAAGTTTTCCATCAACCTCTTATTCTTGCAAGGCGAGGCTTATTCCAAGTTACATAGAGTTAGCTAGAAGCAGACAAGAGAGTTTAAACTTACAGTTTTGGGCCACTCTGCCTGAAATTCAGGTGAATTTTACATTTTAAAATTTATTTTCTTTCTGGACTGGTCCCAGATTCACTCCAAAACATTAACAGAGATCACTTAAAGATCTATAAGCACCCAGTGACATAAAACTCATTCCCTGAGCTGGTCTGTCTTCCACACTTACCTGGGCTCCCACAAATAACAAATGCACTATAACATCAACAATGGTTTCTATGACATACTAGACAAAATTGTATTGCAAATTGTGAATAACGTATGGTTAGGTTCACAGATATTTTCAGGTAATTTGGAACTGCTAGTATTAATTCCCTCACCATAGGCTCCTTCAAGAAACTGGTGTGACAATAATAAACTTTTCTTAAAGGGAACCATTTATGGTAGTACTTCTTAATGTCCTCATTATGCACCAGAACACAAGACGACTTGTGTGTTTCACATCATACAAGATTCCAGGGTTATGTTCATTGCATCCAGCTACACTGTCTCTTTTTCTTTCAACAATGAAAATTTTTTTCTTTTATATATACCTATAAATACACACACACACACACACACACACACACACACACAGCGGGCTTGTATTTTAATTGTTTGTTTTTATGTCGTGCTGAAGATCGAATCCAGTCCCTCACACATGAGAAGCACTCTTTCATTGAGCTACAGCCCCAGCTCCTCCACAACAAAATTTCTATTTCTTTTTTACATATTAAGAGTTGAACCCAGGGGCACTTACCCACTAAGCCACATCCCCAGCTTTTTTTTATATATGTTATTTAGTGACAGGATCTCACTGAGTTACTAAGAGCCTTACTAAATTGCTGAGGATGGCTTTGAATTTGTGATCCTCCTGCCTTAGCGCCCCCCCTAGCTGCTAGGACTACAGGCATGTACACTACACCCAGCTGAAGTTTCTATTTTGATAATTAATAAGTGTCTTGACAATTTAAACATTTATTACCCAGATTTCTGTGAGTTTCCCAAATCATACAAAATCACGGGGGTAAATTCTGTTGCAGAGCAGCCTGGCAGCCTGAAACTTTCCATTTTTAAGAACATATAGTTCACTAAGATTTAGCAGGAAGAAATTTGGAGATGCAGTCCCCTATATTTTCATAGAAATGGGAGGCAGAAACTGACAGTGGAGAAGTAGCAGTTGCCCATTCTAGACTTGGAAGATAATCACTGTGCTCTGCTGCTGCAATTTATATTCAAATTAACATAGTTTATTTCCCTTTCTCTTCCCCCTTCCCTATCTCTAATCTTGGGAGAAGCAAGATTATTCTTTTTCTCATCATAGGCTGAGTTAATCACACATGCCATAGGAATTAAGTAATTAAGATGTCAGAGAAGGCACCAGAAACCCTAAGAAACAGCTCTCTCAATACTACAAGTAAATCTTTACCCCATGTAAAGGTAAAATTTCTAAGATGATTCTAAGCCGTAAAGCCTGAGTTAAAGTGTAAAAGACCAGGCATTGTAAAGTTTCTAAACTGCAAGGCCTGGGTTAAAAGTAGAAGACTAGGTATTGTTAAAATTCCTCTGCTACCCCCAGAACCTGTAATCCCTGTAGCTGTTAGGACAATACTTGAACTGCCCAGTAAATATTCTCATTGACTCCCTGGTTGTCTGATAACCTGGGACTCTGTGTAGTATGTCATGTAGTCCTTTAGGCCCTAAAACCAATCAGTTTGAATGTGTACCCCGCTTAAAAGTGACCAATCACCCCTTTCCAGCCTGTTCCTGCCAATGAATGTACTAGTCATGTCTCAGAGTTGTTGTTCAATTTTCCCGCACCTCATGATGATTTGTTCTGATGTATGCAAAGCCCCCCACCCTCCCCAAAAAGTGTACTTAAGCTCTTCTTGACCTCTGCTCTGGGCTCTAGGCCACTCTCCCTTCCTGAGTGAGCCTTGGGCCTCAGCGCACTGAATCAGGATCCAATAAACTCCCTTGTGTCTATTGCATGAAGCCAGTCTCTTGTGGTCTCTTCCTCCAACGCTTCACCGGACCCTTACACCCTGACTGGGCACACCTGGAATTTAGACATCAATAATCTCTTGAAAACTTCTCTGATCTGCTTGGCAGTCAGAATCACAGCCTTTGAGACATGAGTCCCCTTTCTTTATTCTTTTCAAGGAAAGCAATCATAGTTATTTTTCCTTTTCTCAAAGTTGTATTCTCATTATTGGATTGGCATTAGGAACAAAGACTGAGATATTGGTAACAGGGTCCCATGTCACCACATGCTCTGGCTCCCCCTACTCCAATATAATTGCATTGAAAATACCCTTTCTTGGACAGATTTAGATTTAATGATCTCTCTGGGGGAACCCAGAACCATATGACAGCTTCACTTGCAGCAACAACAGAGGAAAATTGATAAATCTGACATAAATGTATCACAAAGAAGTAATAAAACAGCAGTATTAAAATGATCAGTTTTACTGGTGCTTGAAATAACTCCAGACAAACAGGGAGGAGCACTTTCCAGGGGGAGAGGTGATTTTCTCAGTAGATGGGTGATCTAACCCTTGTGTAAATATGATTCAAAGTGCACAGTCTCAGAGCTTTTCCCCTTCCAGGTTTTTTATCCCAAATCCCAAATTTCTGAGGGCTCTTCTGGCCCACTTTTTGGGTATTGAAAACACCCTCATTAAGCTTAAAAAGGGACTAAATAAATTAGTAAAACTGTGGATGAATGTCCCCAATAAGAGAATGTCTCTTTTTTAAATGCTGAATAAATAAGGAAAGCTCAAGTAAGTTTTATCCAATGAGAAGAGGAAAATCCAAATAAAAATTTGTCATTTGTAGGCAGTCTGAGGCCATTCATAATAGCAGTAGGGAGAAATAAATGCCTAGATATAAGTATATTCCAGGGAGTTTGTTTCCTTGGTCATGGAATTCTCAGGATTTTGAGTTAATATGTGTAGATAGAGTCCTAGACTTCTACAATGCTTAGGGTTCATCTGCCTCAATGATGAGACAATGGAAATCCTCTTTCCTGTTCCCAGGTTTGTGCTATGATATGTAGTATGAATTTGCAAATCCCTATACCATGTCTTGTGTCCAAAATGAACACAATACTACTTGTTGGACAATTCTGGGTGGCTGGATTAACCTCCCTTGTGAAACTTAGAAAAGTTAAGAGGAGATCATATGTTCAAATCACAGAAGCTGAATGCTGAGGAAAGTTCCTTGCCATGTGCCTAATGCTATGTGCAGAGGGGTAATCCATACTTCATGGTTTATCCCATCAGTAGGAAATACAGAGGCAAAGGTCCTGCTACATGCCACCTGAGGCTCTTCGTGACACAAAAAAGCAGTACAATATTACTGAAAGAAATTTTCTCTCATGTTATTAATATGTCTGGACCCACGTTGAATCTGGGAGCGGAATTATGCATGCATGAACACCTGCCCCAGATTCGGAAAAACATTAGAAACATCTTGGGCACTTTGTTGCCACACAAAAGCCTTCTATAAATCTCCTTCTAGATAGAGTAATGAGAATTATTTACCACAGCTAGTGAGGCAGCAAAAGGGATGCAAAAGGCACCCATGTCTTGATGCAAGGAGAATTGAGGGGAAGCTAGTTTAAACATTTCTACAATGAAGCAGAGGACACTCGGGATGAAAATTTGTGTAATTCATAAAGTCTAAGGGTCTTCCTGGCATCACAGTGAGCAATTAATTTCATTAAGGAGGAAATACTTTCTGGTTTGGGGCAAGAATTGTCCCCAGGTTGTGCTAGGATATACAATTCACATTCTCATCTGGAACTGTTGGAAGACAAAGAAAAGCCTGAGGTAAAGTTTAACCATAGAGGAGAGGGCAATCACAATGTAAATTTTCCAATTACAGGTATCTTTACACCATTCCTGATAAGGGTGGGGGAACAAGGCTGGGAATGTAGATCAGTGTTAGAGAGCTTGACTGTATGCATGAGGTTATGGGTTTGATTCTAAGCATCACAATAAAAAAGAAACAAAGAGAACAAAGGGGAACAATTTGTGGAAAAACCAATACTATATATCTCAGGCAGTGGGTTTGCCTTGTCCATAGTCATTTTTCAGGATTTCCATAGTACATGCATGGAAAGCTGCACAATGCCCAACCATGGTCTTAGTCCTTTTCATTCCTTAGGGTTCATGAGACCCTACTTTGGATCATGAGGATTATTCTTGGCTGGTCAGATTGAGGAATAGATGGATTGTTCAGAGCTGGCTGGTGGAGCCCTAATAAAACTATGTCTGTGGGAACTTCTGGGGTAGGCAGAGTAAACAGAAGTAAAGTTTTAACTCATCATAGGGGAAGCTAACAAAATAAAAGTGACAGTGTTAGAAACCCATTTTTTCATCTTTTTCAAAATTGTGATCAAAAGACCTGAGAAGAACAATATAAAGTACAAAAAGTTTACTTGGAGCCAATGAATTCAGACTTAGTCATGGTTGATTTCAAGGCTCTGGGCTCTAGGTGAGGCACAATATTATGGTGGAATCTAATGGTGGAGGAAAGCAGCTCAGGACATGTCCACCAGGAAGAAAAAAAAAGAGATTTTCTCATCAGAAACAAAATATAAATCCCAGTCATGCCCCCAGTGACCTTCCTTTTCCAGCCAGTCTATATTCTTACAGTTAACACCCGGTTGATACATAAGTGTATTTAAGCACTCATTTGGTTACATTTGACCATTTCTAGGTTGTCTCACACACGAGTTTTCGGGACACCCAACATCCAAACCATAACATGCTGCCCTTGGTCCCCAATACCTCATCCCCGTCTCACAATGCAAAATATATTTAGTTTATTTCCAAAAGTCTCCATGATCTTACCATCTCAAGAATCACCAAAATGCACAGTCCAAAGTCTCCTAAAGGAAGGCAAACTCTCAGCTCCTTAAAAAAGGAAAATTGCATATATCCAATATATAATGGCACAGAGTAAATATTTCAGTGTCACAAAGGAGACTTCTTTCTATAGAGAAGGATGGGACCAGAACAACACTAAAACCCAGCTGGGCAAGCAAGTCTGTATCTCCATATCCAGCATCTGTGGAATATGTCATTGTGATGTTTCCTCCAAAGTGCTCATGTAGCTCACTCCGTTGGCTTTGCTGGTAGCAGCCCACATGACCTCAGTCTAGTCTTGTTTCTTCTCAATTATGGTAGCTTTCCTAGGCAGATGTCCCTCTTTACTGGCATCTTTTAATCTCAGGTTTCTCTGCTTGAATCTTGGCTTCCTTTGTATATCTTCCTTTTCATATCTTCAGGCATCACCATATCAGGGCAGCCAATCAGAACTCTGACTCTTTCATTTTGCTTGGCTTTCTTTTGAAATTTCTTTGCCTGTGTCCATGACTCCCAAACCACAGCCCCATACATTTCCTTAGAATCATAACTATGTGCTTGACACCAAATTCTACCACCATTTTGAGCAATAGACAAGCCTTCTGAGATCCCTATGGCAGCTCTTACTGAGTGCCTGGACAGTTGAGCATGGTGAAATAACTTCTTAACATGACTCCATATGAAAACAGGGTGTCTCTATTACCTTTTCTTAAAGAAAGTTTTACCTTTACAACCTTAAGCCTGAGATGGGTGTTGTCTTAGTAATTTCTGAGAAGCCCTCAAGTCACATCTTCCATTTTTCCTGGGTAAAATACGTAACATTTTTTTAGAGCCTAAAGTGTTTCTTTAATAACGTGAATTTAGTCAAACTTTTATGGCCAAACTTCAAGTTTTTCAAATCTTTATGCTCTGCTTTCTGCTCCCGATTAACACAGTAAACTTGATTAAAAGTGGCCAGCAATAACCATACCACCATCTAAATGCTGTACAGATTTAAAATTACATCCATCAGATTAATTAGTACATCACTTTTAAATTTAGCCTGGCAAAAAGACTCAGCAAATAAGCAAAATATAGCCAACTTCTTAACCAGAAATGACATGAATGGTCCCTAGTCCAATTTCCATTTGACTCCTCTTTTTCTGAAACCTTGTGAACTCAGTCTTTATTGTTCAGCATTCTATTGGCATTCCAGTTTTTGAGCTCCCACCACAATCACCCATTAAGATCTACTTACAACATTCTGAAACTTTTCCAGATTGCATATCTCTAAAGTTTTCAAAATTCTTCCCAACACAAACAATCTCTAAAGGCTTTTGAACACATGATCAGGTTCTTCACAGACATAATCTTACTTCTCAGTAAAAATTTCCACTTTAGTCAGTGTTTTCAATGCTGTAACCAAAAGATCTGAAAAGAACAATGTAGAGGACAAGTTTATTTGGGGGTTCATGCTTTCGGGGTTCTCAGTCCATAGATGGCTGACTCAATAATTCTAGAGCTCCAGGAGAGGCAAAATATCCTGGTGGAATCCCATGCCAGAGTAAATCTTCTCAGGCCATGATCACCAGAAAACAGAGAGAGGTTTGTGCAGGAGATAAAATGTAAACACTAAGACACACTTCCCAATGACTCACATTTTCTAGCCACATCCTATGTTCCTACAGTCATCACCCAATTAATTCATATTAGTGGATTAATCCATAATTGTGTTAAAGCTCTAATAATCTAATCATATAACCTCTGAATATTCTTGCATAGATTAAATGTCCTGAGTAAACTCTATGACCTAGCAGCCATAATGACCTGAATAGCCTCTCTGACCTGCATAGGCTTTATGGTCTGAGAAGACTCTGCCCTTCTTAGCCCCTATGATCTATGTAGTCTCTGACAGGCAAATCATCTGTTATTTTTATAGCCTCTATGACCTGAAACATTTCTATGGCTTGGGTAATCTAAATGACCTAATAGTTTATAAGGTTTTTGTAGGCTATAGACCCTGAGTAGCCTCTATGGTCTATTCTGCTTCCAAGAACCACCTTCATTAATTGAAGATCCTAAACAATATAGTAGCCTCTATGACTTCACAGCCACTATGATTTGCATTGCCTCTATGACTGAGTAGCCTCTATGAGCTGTTGATCCTTCGTGACCTGCATATCCTTTATGGCCTGAGTAATCTAAATGTTCTGAGAGTCTTTGACCTGTTTAGCTATTATTCAAAAAGCATCTATGTCTTGAGTAGATTCTATAGCCTGCATTGTATCTGTGATCTGCTTCACCTCTATGACTTGCTTTGTTTCTATGACCTACAAAGCCTCTATGGCCTGAGTATGACTGGAGTAGTCTCTATTGCCTCTGAATCCTCAATGGATATAGCTCTATGGAACTGAGAATCTTCTATTGGTAGCCTAACATTTATGACATGCATAATACTATGACCTGAGAAACCCATTTAGTCAGTGTCATCTCTATGCCTGAGTAGCTTCTACATCCTTTATAGCCTCTATGACCTCTGTAGTATCTATGACCTGAATTGCCTAAATGACCTGAATAGACTACTTAACCTCAGTAGCCATTATGATCTTTGTACCCACTAAGACCTACAATATCCTCTAAGATCTGTGTGTCTTTTGTAATGTGTGTAGCCCACATGACCTTCCTGGCCTGTATGGCCTTATTAGACTTCATTCATTTAATAGCCCCTATGATCTTTGTACCTTGCATGTCCTTCATCAACTCTGAAATCTAAAAAGCCTCTAACATCTGCATAGCCTCTATGATAAGCATAACTTCTATGACTTGTGTAAGTTTTAAGCCTGTATGGCCTTAAGAACCTGAATAGACCTTTGTAGGATCTATGAGCTGAGACATCTAAGGCTTGTGTAGTCTTTATCATGTAGATTATTTTTCCTGCATTTATTCTGTGACCTTCATAGACTTTATGGCCTACATGGCTTGCTCTTTTATGTGAATATCCTCCATATTTATGATGCCTCCATGGCCTATGTAGCCTTTATGATCTGAGTAACTTCTATGACCCATGAAACTTCAATGATATGCATAGCTCCTATTGTGAAGCTCCTATCACCTGTCTAGCCTCTATGATAGCCACCATGGCCAGTATAGGCTCTATGACCAAGTAATATCTATGACCTGCTTATTTTGTATGACCTGAAGAGCATCTGTGTCCTGTGTGATTCTATGACATACATTGCCTTTATGGCTTCAGTGGCCTAAATGACCCCTTTAGCCTCTACTGATAGCCACTTTGACATGTGTAGCTTCTATGACCAAGAAAACACTTTGGCCAGCATTTCCTCTATTACCTGTGCAGCCTAAAGAATCTTAGTAACCCTGATCACCTGTGTTTCCTCTATTTTTGTGTAACTTGGATGATCTGCATAGTTTCTGTGTCCTGATTATCCTGTATAAATGTATATCATTTATCTCTTGAGTGCTTTAACACAACTGAGTAAAACCTGTAATCTGCTCTTTCAAGAGACCAAGTAACCTCAATTTCCTGAATGGCCTCTATGAGTTGTGTAGCTTTTAGGATGTACCCATATCTGTGGCCTGAATACTACTTTCATACCCTCTATAAACCGAATCTCTAAAATATTTTGCATATCCTCTGTATGCTGAGTAGCCTCTACTACCTGTGTAGCCTCTATTGCCCAAATAGCCATTGTGCCCTGTATATTCCATAAACTTTGTGGACTCTATGATCTGAGTAGCCCCTATGACCTGAATAAATCTTATGGCCTGAGTATCATCTATTACAAGGCAACATCTATGACCTGTGTAGACTGTAAACTAAGTGGCCTCTGTCACAAGCATAAAAATTTTAAGACTCTTTAAAGTCTCTAAAGCTTTGTACTTTTAACCCACATTATGACCACAGCATGTTATTTTTGCTCCTTCAGACACAAAATAAGTTCATTCTCCAATGTGTACACTCAGGCTTACCTTAAGAAATATAATGGCAGACCACATTAAAAGGAGAAAAGCAGTCTGGAGATCCATTAACTGGGTGCTACTCAACTCTGCTCAAATGTATGGCAAGGAGCTAGCTCTTGGTGCTCTCCTGCTGAATAATTTCACAGAACATCAACATCAGACAAGACCCTTTGTGTCAATAGTGAGTCAACATGAATACAAGACAACTCTATAATCACTTGTGAACACAGACAAAATCCTGAGTATTGTCCTAACCACAAAAAATGACAAATATTCCCTACTTTGGCTATTACCAATGATTGCTGCTGCTTCTTAAAATTTTTTTTACCAGGGCTGGGGTTGTGCCTCAGTGGCAGAGCACTTGCATAGTATATGTGAGGCACTAGTTTGATTCTTGGCACCATATATAAATAAAGGCCTATTGACAACTAAAAATATATTTTTAAAAAATTCTTTATCAGTTGTAGACTGTCCTTGTGATACCATCGGTTACCAGTGACAAGTTCTGCTTCCTCACATGTTGAAGTTTGAACATTAGAGAAGCACATCATTTTGGGTGCGTAGGAGACTCCCTGCTGCTGAAGTTAAGTCTCCAGAGAACATTACAGAATCCCTTAACCCCTCCCCTTCTCTCTGAAGGGTGCCAAGCTGAAGTGCACCAAATTGAAAGGTTTTTCTTGACCAATCCCCACTGGACACAGTGTCCACTCTCTTTTCCTGAGTCACCCTTCCAATCAGCACCCACCACATCACCTACATAATCCTTCTTAAGCCAAAGCTTGCAAGCTCACACTTACTGCCCTCTTCATCTTCTTTCTCTCTTATCTTCTACTTTATTTCTCTCTGCCTTATGATGACGAATTCATGGGACCCTGATAGACCTCCAGAAGCTGAATCTGAGGCAATCACATAAGAGTCTTTATTGCAAGCTCGAGCCTGGACTCAGAACCTTTTCCAATGCAGCGGTCCCAAGGAGTGAGCCCTGTCCATTGTTCAGTGAGATTTTATAGGTTTTGGGGGAATACTTTATGTGTCACAACATCACATAGCAAATAATTCCACACCACAGGAAAGTCAAACAACAACTCTGAACATTGATTAGCACATTCACTGGGAGGAACAAGTTGGAGATGGGTATTGGTTAGTACAAGAGGGGGATTCCTTTGAACTGATTGGTGTAGGCCATGAGGGGAGTACATGCTAAACTACATGGTTTCCCAACATGTTATCCACCACCATAAAGTACTGGGGGCTCATCTGGCATCCCAGGTATTTTCCCTGTCTCATGCTGATTGGTGGTTGCTAGGGGGTTGCTATGGGTTCTCACCTAGCCTGAGTCAGGGAAACCTGGCACCACAGATCTCTCCTGTTATTTGCAGACAAACAACTCAGCAGGGTGAGTATGTGCCTAGGTGCACTCTGTGGGTTTTTCCAAGGACAAGGGTCAAGCCCCCTCCCTCTGAACACGCCTTGAGCTAGAAGCTGTTTTCAAAAATGGAGTCACATCAGTTTCTCACTATCTTCTTCTGCTGCAGTCTCTGCTTTAATCCTCTGTTCTCTGCTCTCTTTTTCTCTGCCCTTCTCTCCTCTCTCTGCTCTCTGCCTCTCCTTCTTCCCCTTCAGGCAGCTTCCCAATAAAATCTCTTGGTTGAATCTCTGTCTCCAGTGAGTCACTCGCCTTTCACATTAAGGCAAGCATATTAAGAAGGGTTTATTTAAAAATCTGTGTAACACGGATTTCTCCCTTAAAGGAGAAGGGGGCCATAGCTAGTATTCTGGTATCCAAAGAAGTGAGGTGTTCTGCCATTTTTGTATGTCCTAGGCTTCCTTTGTTCTCCTGCCTTTTTTTTATATTTATTTTTGAGTTGTAGCTCCATACAATACCTTTATTTTATTTATTTATTTATTTTTATGTGGTGCTGAGGATCAAACCCAGAATCCTGAAATGGTAGCCACAACCCCAGCCCTATTCTCCTGCCTTTCCCCCCTTATCTTTCTCCTTCCTGCCTATGTGACTAGGCCCAGCACTAGGCCTAGGAATGTTTGGTGGGATGGTCCAAAGGTGGGAAACAGGTGGGCTGAAGGGGGAAGGGTAGGATGGGGTAGCCAAGGACACATTAGCAACCTGATAGCTCCCTGTAGGGAGGAGCAATTCCTGGGACAGTTTATCTTGGCAACAGGATGGAGCAGGGTTAGGTTCTTGATAAGAGTGGAGGAAGGGCTCTGAAGGAATTAACATTTCAATCCTCAGGAGACAGTGTCCAACTTCTAAGACTCACTCAAAATTAGTCTTCTTCGTGTGACCTAACTCAATTTACCTATCTATACTGACAATCTGTCTAATGCTGGCTTCACTTGGGCTAGTCTTTCATGCTCCCAGAATCCATTTCACTTTTCCAGAAACTGAATCTTTCAATCTTCCATAAAACAACCAGAGAATACATTCTCTTTTTTTCTTTCTTGCAGTATGGGGTTGAACTCAGGTCCTCACCCATGTAAGTGCTCTTCCAATATGCTTGTTTCCCTAGCTCAAGATACTAGTTAGAGTTACCCACAAATCCTCACACCAGTCAATGCAGAGCAAATGGCCAAATCCAATTTTGTTTACAAGAAACAGGACACTGATAGTGAGAAAATGATATTCAGCCAGTTCATCAAAGATGGGCTGAAACAAGAACCAGGATCTTTAAGCTATAGTCAAGACCTCAGGACTTCCAAGCTGGATTTGGCTCTACACTTGGAGCTGATTCAAGAAAGGTCTTAGAATTCAGACTTAAAAATTACATGGGCTGGGAATATGACTCAAGCAGTAACATGCTTGCCTGGATATGCGTGGCACTGGGTTTGGTCCTCAGCACCACATACAAATAAAATAAAGATGTTGTGTCCACCAAAAACTAAAAAATACATATTAAAAAATATTCTCTCTCTCTCTCTCTCTCTCTCTCTCTCTCTCTCTCTCTTTAAAAAAATCACAAAGTGAAGGGGCAGTGGAGGAGAGCACATTGGTAGTCAGTGTCCAGCTCTATTGGGATCAGTAGACATCAGCTGAGGAATCATCTCCATTTTTACCATGCCAACTGCTCTGCTCTTCAACAAACTGTGCACAGTGCTGAAGCTCCAGGCATTTTGCCAGATGCTGGCAATATGGAGGTGAAGGATTCACTGCCCTTTAGTCACATCAGTGAGGCAGGTGTGGAGACAAATAATGACATCAGAAATGACACCTGACCTATGATGTGCCCACTCCAAGAGAGTGAGTAGCAAATATGGCCACCTGGAATCCATCCCCTTTAATCCAGTGTTTCTATTCTTTTTGGAGAGACAATTAATTAGGAGAAATATTATATGGGCTTAAGCAGACACAAATATAAATATTTTGTGTAAAATGGAGACATTTCATATCAATAAGTGAAATAATATTGGGATTTATAATTTTCATATAGAGATGAAATTGTCAACATCTCTACCTCATACCCAAAAGTAATATAAGCCATAAATAAGAACCTAAATATGAAAATTTAAATTTCACTATAAGAAAACACAGAATATCTATGACATTGCAATCACACAGAATTATTCTTTCTTTTTTTGTATGGGGGAGTGAATCCAGAGACACTCAACCACTGAGCAACATCCCCAGCCTTTTTTTGTATTTTATTTAGAGACAAGGTCTCATTAAGTTGATTAGGGCCTTGCTAAATTGCTGAGCCTACCTTTGAACTCTCTATCCTCATGCCTCAGCCTCCTGAGCTGCTGGGATTAGAGGTGTGTACCACCATGCCCAGGCAGACAAAATTTCTTAAACACATTTTAAAAATCAGATATTATAAAGTAGATGTCATTGGAAAAAATGAGGCATTTAACCTTATTGAACTGTCTACATTTGTTGATCAAATATGAGGTAAGTTAAAACTGGCATTACTTTTGGAGAAAATATAATAACAAAAGATAAATATACAGAATACATAATAAAGCATATGTATATTTTTAAAGTTCTAAAGTTTTCAGATTAAAGAAAAAAGATTTTGACTTTTTTAAGCTTAATTTATTAAATGTCACTAAATATTTATAATAAACATTTTAAGTCAAAAAAGAGGAAATGAGCCAGGCACAGTGGCACATGCTTATAATCCCAGCAGCTCAGGAGGTTGAGGAGGCCATGAGCTCAAAGCCAGCCTCAGAAAAGTGAGGTGCTAAGCAATTCAGTGAGACTTTGCAAAATAGGGCTAGGATGTGGCTCAATGGTGGAATGACCCTGAGTTCAATCCCTAGCACCAAAAACAAATAATTTATTAAAGAAGAAAAAACAATAACCTAGTCACCAGATTACTTACTCTGTGCTACCAGCCAAATCTCTTGCAACTCAACATTACCCATGAGGGCACCATTGTAGTGGCCCTGGGCAGGCACAGGGAGATCAAGTGGGCAAATCCAGAAGCAGGAAGAGAGATAAAGGACAGCATGAGGCACAGGGCAATTTCCCAGGTCTTACTAAGCTCTGAGTTTTAGCCCAAAGCCAACCCAGTCTTCCTCCTTCCCCACCAGGTCTTTATAGTTCCTTCTTCCTCTTTCCTCTCTCCCTAGCACCTCTTTGACAGCCATATCTTTTGAAATTCCCAGGTCCACTTGTGATACTCACCAGTCCAGCTAGGTGTGTATCCAGATTTTGTGGAGGAGGAAGCTCATGCAATTGGGGAAGGGTTAGAGGAATCTATTTAAGGAAGACTGAAAAACATTAAGTATGCAAATTACAAGAACAGATGGCTAGGGGCTTTCTCAGAAGCTCTGAGGGTTCATTAACTTTATTAGACTGATTAGTTTTATAGGGAACTTTCCTCCTACTGCATTCTCTAACTGTTGAACTACCTAAATGTTCATTTCCCATTCATGGTCAGAGCCCTACATGCTTGCACTAGGAGGATAAAGGAAATGATGAAGAGGAAGATCCCTCAGTACTTTGTTTCAGTAGGAAACTGTCATCAGGCTGAGCGATAATAACCCCACTTAGAAAATCCACATTTCCCCTGGGCTTCACTTGCTTCAAACTGCCTCTGGCCTCCCGGTGCTTTGACGTTAGCTGTCCACTAGGTGGCAGGAGAAGGTCATATACCCTGGACTGCTTTGGGAGGGGAAAACGCTAAGCAAGTCTAAATGAGTGCTTTTTCTTTTCCTTTAGCTACTGAAGGGCACTGCTGAAGTCTCTTTGGGCCCCTTTGGAAAAAAAAAAAAAAACCGGTTGCACCAGGCATCAGAGTGGTCAAAAGGTAAACTGAGGAAAATGAAACTGGAGAACACAGCTTAAAGAGCTGCTCTTAGGAAGGAGGCAGGTGCAGGGGCAAAGCCTGCGCTGTTGCCCAGGCTTAAACCTGAAGACTCACCCTGAGCACAGTCTCTTCTTCTCCTAGGACCACTGTATCCAAAAGGCAAAAGGCAGGTTTCATCTTCTCTGGCATGGTTCACCTGTGGCTGTGGTCTGGCTTCCCACTTACCAGAGGCCTACTGCTCCTTTACTAGGGCCACTCACCTCTTACCCAACACCTGTACTGCCAGCCACATATCCAGAAAAAGCCTCTCCCATCTGATAACCGTAAGCAGGACAGAGGGAGTGAACTCCACCAGGTTCCCAGATTTCAATCGCAGTCTCTCAGCTGAACCCACCTACAATGCATGGAATCTATAGAAGCCTTTGGATTCACCCTTTGGAAGCCAGCAAAGAAAAGGTGTCACCTGAAAAACAAGGTGACAGCATTCTCACCATTGGGGGCAAGAAGAAGATGCCAGGGTTCAGAGTCTGCTTCTCTCTAGCATATGCAGGCATATGGCAGAGCTTGTGTTGCTGGTATATGAGCCAGTGGTAAATTTATATAATAACACAACCCTGTTAGTAATTGTTGGATGTAGGCTGCTGTGCTAGCATTCAGTTTTTCACTGAATCATAACTGAATGTGGGAACGTCCTTGCATATACTGTCACTTAACCCTCACTGGGAAGAAATCTATAATCCCAGTGTATCAAATGAGAAAACGTGCTCACAGTAGTTAATTAAAATTTACCCCAAATATTACAACTCTCACCCCAACCAATGACTTAATCTTTGAACTTTCTGGGGCTTTGGGGTTGTTTGTTGTTCTTCTTCAGCTCCCTAAATGATTCTGATTCTAGGAAGGGCTGAGAACACTGCTCCACGAAAATGTAGTAAGTTCTGAGTCTCTTTACTCCCACCATGTTTCCCTACTTTCTATTTTTCTTCCATTGTTTTCTGTGTTCCTTTTCCTAGAAGCTCCTGCAACTCTCCTACAATGTTAGATTCACTTCCTATGTTCTCAAACCATCTATTTTGGAGACAAGCCTAGAGTTAATACAACAGCAGTCCCTGACTGCCTTCCCCATCCCAGCCCCACACATCCTCAATAGGCTTAATTACGTTCCCCCCACTCCAATACACACACATTGTTAGGATGGCCAAGGACTGGGAGAATAGTGCTGATCACAGCTCCCAACTTGCACTTGCATCTCAGCTCACTCCTCTCTCTGCTCTTTAATAAAGAATAAAAAGCCACTGCAACTGAGTTCCATAACTAGGACCACAGCCCTAACGACCTAATTTAACTCCAGTGCCTCACCTCATTCCCAGCTTCCTCCCATACCTTAATTTTTGTGTTAGAAATGAGATAATGAATGGGGAGCCAGGTAGGGAAATATAAAACAAGAGCCTCTAGATATAACATCATCCTCTGATGCCAATGCAGCCACCAGAAAAAAAAAAAGATTTTGAAAGGGGATCCTTATTCCCTATAGGAAGTAAAAATTTCAAGGGATGGTGGTAGGTGAGAGAGTAAGCAGCCTGAGGGCAGAACTCTATGTGTAAAATGTTCCACTTTTTCTTAGTTATTATCACAGTGCTGTTAAATGATTTGTTAGTGTGTATGAATGGCTGAACACAGACAATCCTGATAAGAGAACTAAGTATCTAATCTGTGCCCCTCAGCTATTTGAAAAGCACATGGTAGACAATCCATGCTGAGCATTTTGGTTTTGGTTAGTTTGTGTCATAAACTTGCAGATATAAATAAAGATGTGAGTTAGAGAAATTCCTTGCTCTGCAGTGAAAATAACAGATGTGAATTATGTAAAAGAAATTAATATAGATGAGCACAGTAGCACACAGGCTTGTAATCCCAGCTGCTGGAAGGAGTGAAGCAGAGGCTGGCCAGTTCTAGATCAGCCTGAGAAACATAGACCTTGCCTCAATATTAAAAGGGAGTAGGGGGCAAGATGTGTAGCTCAGGGGTAGAGGACCACATCGCCATTAAGGCAAGTACCAAAACAAACAAACAAACAAACAAACAAAAACCTGGCACTCATTCATATATTTTTTTTAATTTTCATACAAGGATGTATCTGCCTCCAGATTCAAATTTTGAATAAATCTGATCAAGAAGCAAATGATTCCAATTTAAGTATGAATATGATGAAAAATTGGTCCCATAATAATCCTCAGTGTCAAAAAGGTAACTGGTCTCATATAGGGACAGGAGAGACAGGGCCAACAGAGAGAAAATGGAAGAGGGTCCTGTGCGGAAACTTCCAGTTGGCTGTGCACCTAGAGAAGAGGAGGAAGCCTGCCTCAGGTTCCAGGCAGGCAGTGGGTGGAGTGGTTGCAGGAGGTGGTCCTAGGGCTCTTCCCAAGCAACATAGTTGTGGTCGTTGAGCTAGGACCACAGATTTCCCCGAAGGCCACTGGGCTGGGGCAAGAGGAGCACAGCTTTCCTAGATCTTAGATGTGGTCCTGGTCTTCTGCAGCCTCTGGAACTGCAGATGTGGTCGCCTTTTTGTACTTCAGGCACAGTCACCTGAGATTACTGTGTCTCCAGGAGGTGATGCTGGCTTCCATTGGCTCAAGTCTTTATGGCAGTTGGGCAGCTGCTGAGCAGAGGGCTGCACTGTGGCTTGCAGAATCATTCTGGGCAAAGCAGCAAAGATGCCCTCTGCTTCACAGGTACTGAGTGAGGTTTCCATCACCTCTCACCCTTGGAAAATCATTTCTAAACTCCCGGGACCAGATTTGCAGAGTGCTCTTTAAACTCTTAACATGAAGAGGAATCACCAGCCCATCCTTTAAAAAGAGAATCTGATTCAGTATTTGGAACCTGAGAGTGCATTTCTTATAGCCCTTGGGTGAAGCCCACAGAAAGGGACCACACCATGGAGTACTGGTAGACTAAAAGTCACAGCCAACATATCCAGAGCCTACAGGGCAAAGCTTTTTCTATTTTCTTTTCACAAACCAGACCCTGATGTTGGCTTCTGCAGAACACCAACCACCACTATAGAAAAGAGAAGAGAAGATCTTTGCTTGGTGAGGTATGAAGAGCTGTGATTTCTTGTGCCATTAGGCAGGGAAGTATAAAGGAAACTCTGTGCTCTTGATTTTTGCTTTGGATCAGTCAGAAATGCTTGTCATTGGTACACTGGTGCTTCAACATCTGCCCTTTCAGATGCTTGGATGTACTTGGGAAATAAAGTTTTATTTTAGGCAGTGAAAACTTACCTCTCAGAAACATCATTTTAATTTCAGTGGCCTTTAGTGTTTTAAAGACACCCTTTATGATTTATCACTATCTCCTACTTTATCAATGGCTTTAGATATTTTTCTCTATTTTCTAAAACACCTTTTCATAAACCTAGAATACTAATTAGCAATGGGAGATAAACAGTTTTTGTTTTTTCACATCTAATGGCAGGAAAAGTGTAGAGTCCATTTATCCAAATGCATTCAATTGAGAATTAAAATTGTCTCCCCCCTGCCACAGTCCAGCAATTTGTGTACATTGATACAGCAGGAGAGGGAGCAGTTTATTGTAGGACAACAGAGGTATTTATACATTCCACACAGCTTATCAAATTAACATAAACTAGATACAGCAGTCAACCAATAAGGAATCTCCACACTTAATGGCTCCCTGGCATTACTTCATAAGCCACTCACTCTGGCAAAATGCCAGGCGCCATCCAGACTTGTTTACATACTCTAACACCCCCCCTCATTTTCAGAAAAAAAAAAGGAAAAAAAGATTTATTGCTTTGCTAGCAAAGAAAAAAAACACAGGGGCTCCTGTCCAAAAGGCTGTGATTCTGTCCATCAACAGGAACAGGGAGCTTTTACAGAGGTGATTCAGAAAAAATGAGATTAGGGAGGAGAGATCAGCAAGAAGATGATCAGGGAGGAGAAGAACAGGGAAAAAAAGGTAAGGGAAAAGGTTAGGGAGAAGATCAGAGAGAAGAAGGTTGGAAAAAAGAAAAAAAACATGTAAATTACAAAGCCCCAAGGGATATAGTCAAAGTATCAAATGAACCCCTGTTACCTTTCCCCACTGTCTATTTCTAGCCTCCATTTCTATGGAAAGTGGGCAATGACATCTCCAAGCTATTTTCTGCTGAAAGGGGGAAGTAACCTTGTCTCTATTTGGTGGAGTGTGGACAGTTAAGAGCATTCAGCTTCAGAACAGTCCAGAGTTCCACTGTGGCAAATGGTATGTGACAGGACAGGGCATACATAGAGAAGGGATGCAGCCACCTTGTATCCTCAGCAGGGAAGAAAGTTCCTTCATTCTTGAGAGGGGCTCTTTTGTCATATTCCACCCTCTGACTTTCATAATGGCCCTCTAGTTTTTTCAATCTAAATAAAACAAGATAAATGGAAAAAATCTGAATTTTTCCATAATAAATTATGTACTTGCAATGACAGGTGTGGCATGAATCCACTTAAGGTATTCTAAAAGATATGAATAGGATTGAAGCCAGGGCCCAAGGCAGAAGCTAGTGCTGGTAACAGATAAGTTAAAAATGGGAAGGCAAAAGTCAAGGCTTAACCTTAAGGAAAATGGACAAAAAAAGGTCTTATGTTTTTTTCATTAACTGAGTGTTTTGCTCTTCTACTTAACAAATAACTGAATAAATTCATGAAATGACTATTTTTTTCTTTATTTGTATCAAGGATAAAATGTCATTAAGAAATATTCCCTCACAATCCATAAAGCCAATTAAGACAAGTATTATTATGTTATTATAGACCAAATAAGGTTGATTTAATTTACAAAACTTCTTAAATGTCTAGAAAAGAAAAGGCACTGAAAGAAAAGTATTCCTGTGCCAAGGCATATTCCAGGCTCAAGATCTGGGGACCAGTCCACTGTGCCTGAATGACCTATATGATTTCTCAATATCTGAAATCTACTTTTTGAAATTAACAATTTTGTTCTCACTCACAGGTTAATCAATCACCACCACTGTTGGCTTAGAAAATTTAAATGTCACTTAAATCTATAATAAGTTGAGACAAGAATTTGAATGTGAACCGTATTTAGTTATTTGATATTTAAGTCTATAGCTTACCCTCCCTCCCTTTCTTTCCCCCCCACCACCTCTTTCTTACCCTTAGTCCTTTTAATGTAGAAATTCATCTGTACAGAAACAAAACAGGCAGTTGATAATTCCAGAGAAGACTGAAGAATTGATCTCCATCTTCTCTCAAACAGTCCTCCCCAAGAGGTCCTAAACTGCATTCTCAGCTAGAGCACAGCCTGTGGTTCAATTTGGAATAGTGAATTAAGCCTTTGTAGAAGAAGAAGGTACATGTCCTGAAAAAATGCTATGTGACATAGGATATCACATATGTAAAGGAAACAGAGTCTGGCATTTCACAATAAGTAACCCTTTGTAAAATAGTTTAACCTTAATCTAATTAATAACTGATACCCTTTTGATTTATTATAATTTCATTCAAGATGATTGCTTTCCTTTCTTTTTGTTTTGCTTTTTTGATTTGTTCTCCTTAGATACACAGAATAGTCAAGTGAAGATGATTGTTTTTCCACTAAAGTTCACCAGACCCAGCCTTCTGAAGCAATTTGCCTTCAAGAGTACCATCATCACCCAACATAATGAATTCTACATTAGGATTGTGCAAGAGGGTCTGAGGTTGTGGCTCAGTGGTAGAGTGCTCACCTAGCACATATGAGGCCCTGGGTTCGATCCTCAGCACCACGTAAAAATAAATTAATAAAAAATGAATATTGTGTCCAACTACACAAAAAAATAAAAATAAAAATCAAAGATTGTGCAACATATATAAGCATCTGAATGCTTAGCAGCTACTCAATCCTTTGCCACTTCTCTTAGCCCTAACACTGTTTCTCCTGATCTAGAGGACAAAATCATGGACCATTTACTCCTGTGAAGCAGGATTTGGATTCTGCAGAGATGACACTGAGACCTCAGTTGCTTTTGATACTGAGCTCAGAAGATTCTAGGCCATGGCTACTCCCCTACATTTCTACTGGGAACTGCTCTCTAGGCCATGTGGGCTTCTATATTGTGCTTGCCCTTGACACAGTCAGTTGCCTACAGTGCAGATACAAAGAAACATGCCTAGTTCCTCCTGCCTGCCTGCCTGGAACCCTATGCCAATGGCACAGAAGAACTGAAATTCAGCCTCAGGAGAGTGCCATGCTGCAAAGCAACCATGAAGTCACCTGACCTGGCAGCTTCTCTTGGTCATATCCATGTAGTCCTGGAAAGAGGCTCCACAGAAACATGCTGATCTTTAACCCTGGCCCATGATCACTAAGTCCTACAAGTACTGAGTATTCAATCTGAGGGATTCTATTTATTCTCCCTTTCAGACAAATGTAAGATTTCTCTCTTACACATGTCTCTTTGTTTACTTACTAATAGGCAAGAGATATTGTTTTTATATGCCCTCATAAATATTTGGTTCTCTTGTTCAACAGTAGACAGAATGAAGAGAGAACAGAGATGCAGGAGTTCTGCATGAGGTGGGGGAGAAAGGTCTGATTCTGAGCTGTGCTATGGACTGGATATCAGAGTCTTAAAGAAGGACTCTTCTTGCTTTGGTGGGCAGAGGTATGGAAGATATCTAGGGGGAACAATGCAAAAAAGCTGCAGCTCTTGGCCTCAAACAAATCTATCCAAGTATAGAAAAGAATGTGTGTCAGGAGTTCCTTAAATGGGAAGTGTGTCTCCTTGCATAGTACTTTTGTTCTGCATCTACTTAAGGAAGGGACTGGAAGTCTCCAGTTTCTAATGCCTTCACACATCTGCCCCTGGCCAGCACAGCCTCTCCCAGACACTGGCCTCATTCAGATTAATGTCACTCAGATATGGTTTAATACCCACCAGGGAGAGGAGGTTTTAGAGGGCAAAACTTCTGCTTCTGGTTTCTGGATCTCTATGTTAATGCAGTTAATATACATAGAAAATAGGAAAATTTCTGTTTAGACAACTTATTTATTGATTGAAAAGCTTATATAAAAAAACTAAAAATCCATAAAATTTTGAAACACATTATTTTTGATGAAATAAAAATGTTAAATTAACTTGATAAGAACATTCTGAAAACAGAATATTTTAATACCTTTTTATGGAGAAAATGTATATTTTATGAATGAAACCTAAGTCCAAACTTTTGTGGTTGTTAAAAATAAAAGGGATTGTAACAGGCTAAAAGGTGGGAAGACGAATGTTAAGGCACACTTGTGTTCCTTTTGCTTTTAGGAAGAGAAACTGAACACACTTAGTTTAAGCACGAGGGATGAGGATAACCTCATAATCTGATCAAAAAGCAAAGATAGATTTAAGACTCAACATTAAAGAATGTCTCAAAAACACACAGCAACAGACTCACAAAAAGAGACTTTAAAAAATTAGAAAAAACTGGATCAGGAGGTCATCAAGCATAAAGCAAACCTCTTCAGAGCCACAAAGGCTCCAGCAAATGTCAGAATACTGGGTCACTTCAAGTGTTTGTGGGAAATGTGTGCCTGCAGTACTGCACAACACTATAGTTGGAAAGTAAATGCTGCGTTCACCCTAAAAAACAATCTGGTAGTGCTCAGAAAAGTTCAGTAATACTCTTTTGAGGAAACAGTTATGTTTATGGGCACCTGCCTTAGGTAAATTCTCCCACAGATGCATAGGGACAATTATGTGTGGTGATAGGGGACAGCAGAAATACAAATGTCCACTGCAGGACAATGGAGAGGTAGAGTATGCTAAGGCACTTCAGAGGCTACTGTGTCAGAGTTCAAAGCTGCACGTAAAATATACATAAAAACATCTTAGTAACTCACAAATAAGGGCTTTGATTGCAGATTAGTAGTAGAGTTCTTGCCTGGCATGCATGAGGCCCTGGGTTCGCTTCCCAATGCTATTACAAAAATAAATTAATAAATAAATTTTTAAAAATGTTGAAATTGCTTCTTACTAAAATTAGATATGTCCCCTGAAGCTTTTTACATCAAGTGAAAATATAATCACCTGAAAAATAAATCACTCCTCTTCCTATTACTTGTCCAAGGTGATCTGTGAAAACGGTTCACTATTGTCTTGATACACATAACCCCACAAAATCTTACAAATCAAGAGGTTCAAATCTTTGTGTTCACTTTTGAAACAAAGAAATTGCCAAAGCCATCAAGGGTATGCATATCCAAAGGGCCACCAAGTGTCTGAAAAATGTCACTTTAAAGAAACTATGTGGTTTGGCATAGTGGTTTATGCCTTTAATCCCAGCAGCTACAGAGACTGAGACAGGAGATTCCCAAGTTCAAGGTAATCCTCAGCAACTTTGTGAGGGTTTATGCAACTTACTGAGACCCTGTCTCAAAAATAGAAAATTTCAAAAGACCTGGCGATTAACTCAGTATTAAGTACACTTGGGTTCAGTCATCAGTAATCAAAAAAACCAAAACCAAAAAAAGAAAAAAAAATGTGTGC
The DNA here is from genome assembly GCF_052094955.1 of Ictidomys tridecemlineatus. Taxonomy (NCBI): domain Eukaryota; kingdom Metazoa; phylum Chordata; class Mammalia; order Rodentia; family Sciuridae; genus Ictidomys; species Ictidomys tridecemlineatus. The sequence continues at coordinate 204,731,420 of NC_135477.1, forward strand.
CATTTCACCGTTAAAATGGTAGAGTTGATTGTTGTGTTTAGACCAAAGAGTGGGACTGACTTAGGGTCCATAGACCAAAAAAAAGTGCTCAATTTTGGCAGACATTTTTAAATATAGAGTAATGTTGAACTTGAGGATTTAGATGTGGGTGTTTTGGTCATTTAATGTATCTAAATGAGCAAAGAACCAAGATATACTGCCACACTTCCAGCTCATGGCCAGAAAAACCTGTACATGAACTCCCCCTACCCCACTGAGATGATCCTTACTGAAAAAGAATTTCTTCCTAAATCAGAAAAAGAAAATGCACACACACATAAACACAAACACATGCACAAAAAAAAGAAAAAAAGAAAGAAAAAGAAGCAAACAACAAACAAACAAAAAAATAAGTAAAAAAAAGAAAGATGTCTCTAAATTGCTGAGACTGGTCTTGAACTTTAAATCTTCAGGCTGCACTCTCCTGAGTCACTCAGATTACACCCATGCTGCACCAGACCTGGCTAAATACACATTTAAATAAAATAGTAATGGGAGGAATTGAGATTAAAAGGGGGGCGAGGGAGAGTAGATAAATGGGAACAATTTAGGATAGAATACTCTTATTTACATTAAAAAAGTTAAAATTGGGGGGGGCAAACTACAACTATAGATAATGTGATATTAACTCCATTGATTTCCCCTTTAGACAGGACAATGATAGAAAATTTAGATACACTTTGGCACAGAAAATCTAGGCAAACATTAGAAAATTTACAATTCTAAGGGCTGGGGCTAGGGCTCAGTGGTAGAGTACTCACTAGCATGTGTGAGGCATTGGGTTTGATCCTCACCACTACATAAAAATAAATAAATAAAAGAAAAGAATTGTGTCCATCTACAATTAAAAAAAAAGAAAGAAAGAAAAATTACAATTCTAAAGATTTGGACTCTCCTTTTTTCAACACAACCTGCTCCCCTTACTCATTTCCCTACTTAGCAAGGACTGCTTTAAAACTTAGCTTCTCCATCCAGCTCCAGGATGAATTAGGTTATGGTCTTTAAACCATGATCCAGCACCACTGAGTCTGGTCTCTAAAACCAGGGAATCTCTGCACATATGGGGAGAATTTGCCATGTGCACTGACCATTCAGGCAATCCCAGCAAATGAAGAGATTGAGGGAAGAAAAACACATGTTTGAGACCATCCTAGGCAAAATGGCCAGATCGTGTCTCAAAACAGAAAATAAAAAGGGTAAGAAGAAGCTCAGGGGTAAAGCCTAAGATTCAGTCACCAGCACAACCCCCCCCCCAAAAAAAAATAAAATGAAGAATTGGACACAGTAATTACTTTATTTAGTTGATTTGTTTGTTTTTGTTTTGGATACCAGGAATTGAATTCAGGTGCACTTGAGAACAGATCCACATCCCCAGCCCTATTTTTTTTTTTTGGTATTTTATTTAGAGACAGGGTCTCACTGAGTTGCTTAGCACATCAACCTTTCTGAGGCTGACTTTGAACTCAAGATCCTCCTCCCTCAGTGTCCCAAGACACTGGGATTACAGAGGTGCATCACTATGCCCATCTTATTTGTCTATGTTTATCTGAAATAGAGAGAGAATTTTTACAGTGATTTAAAACTGCCAAAGAATAGAGCCTGCCTTCCGGCCCATACCCATCTATCTGTTCAGTATCTAATCCAACCAAAATGAAGAAATTTCAACAATGCCTTCAGGATTCATCCATTTGCACCTTGATTCTATCAGGTTCCTCAATCAATTTGTCATGCAAATGAATGTTCTTCCAACATAATTGGGTATGGCTTCTGAGGTCAGCTGCAAGACAGACCACTATAAAGAGGTGCAGTCCATACCAAATTGAATCATTTACTCCTTTTCCTAGACCAGGTGCACACCTTGGCCTGATAGGGAACCTGAAGCTATGGCAGTCTGTCAACCTCAGGATCCCTTACTCCCAGGAGGGCATGTCCAGAGAACATTATGACACAAGGCCTGAACCCAGAACAGGTGTGGCCCTGGGCACTGGAAAATTTTTCTACACTGAGCTGCCACTCCTGCCAGTGCCTCCAGAGCTGCCAAGATGTGAATTTTCTGGTAAGCCAACGGCCTCACTGGGCTTACACAGAGCAGAGAGCTGTATTTGAGGACCTGAGAGAAGTGTACTAACAGAATATGTTGTTACACTGGAACAGAGGGTTGAGAGGGGACAAAGATGAGGTCTACACCCAAGCATCCAGGAGCCAAGGGCTGAATCTGCTCAGGATATCCAATCACCTCAAGAAGAGGGAAGCACTATCATCAGTGTGGCCCAATGGGTCCTGAACCTCCCAGAAGGTGTCAGTGCCTGAGCTATTGGACAGACACACTCAGACTGTATCCTGGAGCCCAGGTTGTCCCTGGAAGCTGCTGAAAACTTAGGCTGACATCCCAGAGGAACCCAGAATGGAAAGGAACCCCAGCCTGGAGGATGCCTTGCAGTACAGTGCCCTTCAGGCAATGCCCTGGAAGGAGCCTGAGGGATTCCAGTGGCGACCCTCATACTGACCCTGTGGACTCATGCACTGGGATTGTGCCCTGCATGCCCAGGAGCCTTACAGTCATGGCTATGCTGATCATTCCTTATTTTGTTCTTCCTCTCCTGAATAAATTAAAGGTTCTTCAATAAATAAAAGTCTGTGTAATTAATTTGATAAGAAACTATTCTTTTAGATAGACTGAGAATTTTCATAGTTTCTAATCTGATTGAATATTTTATGATGATTAAAGCCATTCCTTTATTCACTGTTTGTCTATTGATTTTGAGGGGGTGAGTCAGGGTGAGAAGATGTAAAGGTGGGTCTGGGGCAAGAAGGAGACAATTACCCAGCTCAGAGCTATGGGATGAACCCAAGGGCATCTCTGGAGATATGAGGGTAGTGTGCTAAAAGAATGTCTAGTTGGGTGGCCAATTGGTGGTGTTTCTTCATAACTGAAAGTTATGTTCTTGAGCTCTGGAGAGAACAAGCATCAATAAGTGTCTTTTAAATGGTCTCCAGTTACATTAACTAGGAAAGAAGACCAAATGAAATCTCTAGTTTTGGGCCTTCTGAATTGACAACCAGGGAATCCAAGACATCAGCTCTAGGTCAGACATGTCCAGGCAGTTACAGATTTCTGCCCTGGTGGGCTCTGTCCAGTGGTGGGTGTAAGGATGGCTTTAGGTCTTAGCCTGAGCAACTCCATTTAAACCCTCCAGTTTGAAACCTGCAGTCTCACCAGGCATGCTTACCTACAGAGCCTTCTATTATGGCCCTCAAGCACAAAATAGTCATTTCTCCCTACTCTGACAAGCTCAGAGTGGTGTCTCTCCCATGTTTCCCTCACCCTGATGAGAGCAAAAAGCAAGAAAATCAGGGTGGCAATAACCAGACCAGATGTTTAACCCCAGAGCAAATGATGTCACTGAGAAACCTGGTGGCAGTTGATAGGGATTGAAAAAATGTTAAGAAGCCCCAAAATTTAGTATAAATGATCGGTCAAATGAATAGATATTCAGCCAGCTGACACAGATGCATACAAGCCTGAGAGCCTGATGAGGACCTAGACTGACATTCCCAACTCTTCTCATCTGCATGATCCCCACAGCATTGTTCTTACAGCTCTTGATTCTACAGCAGCCTCTTGACTCTAGTGAGAATAGGACTTTTCCCTATGACTGTCCCCTCAGCCAGACATCAGCTCTATTCAAGGAGAAGCCTTCCTTGGTTCCTAATCTGATCACCACAGTCAGAGTAAGTGTGCATCTGCTGAACTTAGAGCCCAAGGCTTGAGACTTTTGACCTGATACTTGAGCTTAGCATTTAAAGAGAGTGTCTTTCATGAGCCTGTCATGGTTAAGTGTGTTTTCAGTGCTTATAATTAATCTAGAATTGTTTACTGTGAATTGATTATGTTTATTGCAGTGCCTAACATTAAGGATTGTCAGTTCCTTGGTTAAGAATCTATAGAGTAAAATTGTATTGAGTGATATGAGTGAATAAAGCATTCAAAATGGTGGAAGCATATGGACATTATTTATTTCTCCCCCAGGACTGCATAAATTGCACCTTTTACCCATCAAGACAGTGCGGTCACATGGCAAATGTCAGTTTGCTCAGGTTGCTTTAGCCAACTGTTATCAGCAGGGTGCTATGATGTATACCAGTAGACCAAGCTACACAGAAGGCTCTGACTCAGGAGCCTTGCTTGAGCCCAGGACTTTGAAGCCACCCTGAACAACAGAGCAATATCCTGTAGCAAGAAAATGAAAATAAATTAGTATACACTGGGCTGAGCTTCAAGGGAAGTAAATGTCTTCATTAGGATGGACATGAACTTTTAAATTTTCCTGTTCCCTGAAACCCAGTAGGCTTTAGGTTAAGGGGATTTGGATTTAGAGGGCTTAGGTGCTAGGTCTTCCTGAACAGTAGGATTAGACCTGTTTGTCTTGTGTTTCTCACCAGTTTAATTGTCCATGGCATGGAATAGGAGTAGAGGATCAAAGAGGAGTGTTTTTGTGGTGCAGATATAGAGAGAACATTCCATGTAATCACCCTCACTTCTAAAGACTTAAAGTCTAAATCAGCTTTTCATCCTCTCCCTCTTCTTGTTGATTTTTTTGAAACTTGAGAACAACTGGAGGATTAGGCTCCACAATAAAGAAAGGTAGGAAGCTAGGTGTAGTGGCCCAGTCCTGTAGTCCCAAGGACATAGAGTCTGAGGGAGGAGAGAAACAAGTTCAAAGTCAGCCAGAGTAAATAAGCAAGTCTCTGTCTCAAAAAAAAAAAATTCTATGGAGGTAAGGGGTGTAGGCCTTTTTGACCATGTGTGAAGCCCTTGTTTCAATCACCATCAACACCAAGGAAAAGAAAAAGAAAACATAATGAGACATGGCTACATATACCATTGCACAAAATTTCCAGTCCTTGGGAGATTTTATATTTTACAAAAGTAGTTGTACAAAAGGCATCTTTTAATTTTTGAGGAAGATTCATTTTTTTTACACACACATACACACAAACACACACACACACACACACACAAACACACACACACACACACTGCCTAGCCAAATAATTAGCATTGTCATAATGTACTTTCCTTTGGTTAAATTTGCATAAAATAATATTCAAACTCTCTAAAATTCTTTATACAACTTATGCTTTCAATATTGATAATCATGGGAAGAAATAAATAGCATAGCACATGATAAAAAATAATGCTAGCAGAATAAATTAATAGAAAAGAAAAACTGATATTAAACTTTTTTTTTTTTTTTGGTACTTGGGAATGAACTTGGGACACCTTAACACTGGGTAACATCCTCTGCTGTTTTTTTCTTTTAAGAGAGAGTCTCACTAAGTTTCTTATGACCTCATTTAATTACTGAGTCTAGACTGGAACTTGTGATCCTCTTGCCTCAACCTTCTGAGTAGTATAAATGATGGAGTAGTAGAATTACAGACATTTTAGGAATTGATAATGGTCAATTGCCTAGAGGTAATACACAAAGCTGGCTGACTTTCACTATCACTAACTCTATTTCAAAATCTTACACTGAAAAAAATTATACTTTTAAAAAAATAATATTTATTTTTTAGTTATAGTTTGACCTAATAACTTTATTTTTATATATTTATTTTTATGTGCTTCTGACGATCTAACCCAGGGCTCACATATGCTAGAGAAGTGCTCTATCACAGAGTCACAACCTAGCCCTTTTTTAAAAAATTTAGGGCAAGACTCTCCTAGGAGATTGTTTTTATTTTCTATAAGGTATTGATTTCCTGAAATACAAGCAAGAGTCTCATGACCACAAGCAAGAGTCTCATGACCTTGAATTGAATATGATTCATGAAGAAATCTCTGTTTGAGAGAAAGAAGCCACAGTGTGGGTTTTACTGTCACAATTTTTTTCACAAAGATCCAAGGAGGAGTAGTTTTTATCATTGGGAGTCTATGAACACACACAAAAGCATAGAATCCTTCACAAAGTTTCATCTTAAACATGTAGGACCAAGTGAATTCTGCTTTGAAGTGGGTTTATAATTTGGCCCCTCTAGATACAGAGCCCAACTGCTGCTAACACAAATCCCTAGGATACAAGGCAGGTCTTACCTACCCCTTAGACAAAGTATCTAAGGCCTTATAATAATTTAGGGGCCTACAAAATTGTTTTCATTTCTTGTAAAACTGAAAGAAAACAATTAACTTTCATACCTAATATAACATCTGGTACATAATATTAACATATTGTCTTAAAATCATAGTGAAGGGATATGATTTTTAATTTACTGTATTGATTGGGTTTTCAGTGCAGGAATGAGTCCCTGAAGCTACAAGTGTGCCTGAGGCGAAGAGTCAGTGTGAGTTCCTGCAACAGGCAGAGGGCCACAGGTTATGTTTCAATTCCACAGCCTGAGGAAGGCTTAGCCTTTGACAAGTAGCATAGGGAGAGGCCAAGTGCTTTGGTCTGAGTTAGAAAATGTACCAGGAAGAGACGGTATCTTCTGACTAGACTTCCACTTAATTGTACTATAACAACTTTATGTAACTAATCTTTAACTAACCTTAACTAATTTTTGTATGATTGAAAAGTTTATCTTTTAATAATCTTCAGTATCTTTTGTATCCATTTCATAATTTAATAAGCTTCTTAATTGATTTACTTTTAATATCGTTTGCATCCATTTTGCAGACTAAAATCTCAGTATATTTTTGTAGTTTTTGAGACTCTACAAATACTTTGCTAAAAAAGTAATTACTTAAATTTCATTTAACTAGAATAATTTCCAGGAAGACACAGAAAGAAATGAAAGTGAAAGATTGAAGGTCCTACACAAAATCTGTAAAATTGTGTAGCAAGCATCATTATGTTGGTTTAGAGAATTAAAATCTTCATGATTCCATGTCAGTTGGGAGCCATGTTTTCATTACTATAAACATGTACATAGATGTAAAATCCATAGTATTCTCTACCTCTTGGACTTATAAAGACATTTAATATGTCCTAGAACCTTTATACAATCTACTCCATTTTGATTTCTAAGAGTTGCCTTCTTTCTCACTAAATGGATCATTTCAGTCTTGCACTATGAAAAAAAAATTTTTATTTCATAGAGTTTCTTGTTTCTGGGAGTGAATCTGTAAAATAAATTTTTAAATGTGGAATTCCTGTGTCAAACAGTGTTTAAAATTGTTAGTACACATGGCTATGTTGCATATTCAGGAATCCTACCAAATAACCAGTTTTGAAGAACATATTTTTGCTAATTTTTTAACAACATGGGTTATAATGAAATTCCTTCTTCTGTTTTATAAAGTAGGAATTAAATCCAGGGACTTATTCATGCTAGGCAAGTGCTCCAACACTTACCTACATCCCTAGACCTGTAATAAAAATCCTTTGCACTTTTGTTTTAAAGAGAGAGAGAGAGAGAGAGAGAGAGAGAGAGAGAGAGAGAGAGAGAGAGAGAGAGAGAGAGAGAGAGAGAGAGAGAGAGAGAGAATTGTTTTTCTAATATTTATTTTTTTAGTTTTCTTTTTTTTTTTTTATTGGTTGTTCAAAAACATTACAGAGCTCAAGACATATCATCTTTCATACATTCGACTCAATTGGGTTTTGAACTCCCCAAATACATAATACAGACTCATTTCTGTTACATACTCACATTTTTACATAATGGCATATTAGTGACTGTTGTATTCTGCTACCTTTCCTATCCCCTACTATCCCCCCTCCCCTCCCCTCCCCTCCCAACATCCCTCTCTACCTCCTCTGCTGTTGTTCAATTCTCTCCCCTTTTTCCCCCCACCCCCTTGCCCCTCATAACCTCTTATTATTTTGTGTATCACTGAAGGTCTCCTACCATTTTCATATGTTTTCCCTTCTCTCTTCCTTTCTCTCCCCCCATTCGTCTTAGTTTACTGTTAGTCTTTTCCTCATGCTATTCCTTCCTGTTCTATTCTTAGTGGCTCTCTTTATATCAAAGAAGACATTTGACATTTGCTTTTTAGGGCTTGGCTAGCTTCACTTAGCATAATCTGCTCTAATGCCATCCATTTCCCTGCAAATTCTATGATTTTGTCGTTTCTTAGTGCTGCATAATACTCCATTGTGTATAGCTGCCACAATTTTTTTATCCACTCATCTATTGAAGGGCATCTAGGTTGGTTCCACAGTCTAGCTATTGTGAATTGTGCTGCTATAATCATTGATGTGGCCGTATCCGTATAGTGTGCTCTTTTAAGGTCCTCAGGGAATAGTCCAAGAAGGGCAATAGCTGGGTCAAATGGTGGATCCATTCCCAGCTTTCCCAGGAATCTCCATACTGCTTTCCAAATTGGCCTCACCATTTTGCAGTCCCACCAGCAGTGAACAAGTGTGCCCTTTTCCTCACATCCTCGCCAACACTTATTGTTGTTTGACTTCATAATGGCTGCCAATCTTACAGGAGTGAAATGGTATCTTAGGGTGGTTTTGATTTGCATTTCTCTGATTGCTAGAGATGTTGAGCATTTTCTCATGTGCTTGTGGATTGATTGTATGTCCTCCTCTGAGAAGTGTCTGTTCAGGTCCTTGGCCCATTTGTTGATTGGATTATTTGTTATCTTATTGTTTAATTTTTTGAGTTCTTTGTACATTTTGGATATTAGGGCTCTGTCTGAGGTGTGAGGGGTAAAAATTTGTTCCCAGGATGTAGGCTCTCTATTTACCTCTTTTACTGTTTCTCTTGCTGAGAAAAAACTTTTTAGTTTAAGTAGGTCCCATTTGTTTATTCTTGTCATTAACTCTTGGGCTACGGGCGTTCTATTAAGGAATTTGGAGCCCGACCCCACAATATGTAGATCGTAGCCAACTTTTCCTTCTATCAGACGCAGTGTCTCTGTTTTTATATCTAGCTCCTTGATCCATTTTGAGTTAACTTTTGTGGCTGGCGAGAGAAAGGGATTCAATTTCATTTTGTTGCATATGGATTTCCAATTTTCCCAGCACCATTTGTTGAAGATGCTATCCTTCCTCCATTGCATGTTTTTAGCCCCTTTATCAAATATAAGATAGTTGTAACTTTGTGGATTAGTCTCTGTGTCCTCTATTCTGTACCATTGGTCCACCTGCCTGTTTTGGTACCAGTACCATGCTGTTTTTGTTACTATTGCTTTGTAGTACAGTTTGAGCTCTGGTATCGCTATACCTCCAGATTCACACTTGCTGCTTAGAATTGCTTTTGCTATTCTGGGTCTTTTGTTTTTCCATATGAATTTCATGATTGCTTTATCTATTTCTACAAGAAATGTCTTTGGGATTCTGATTGGCATCGCATTAAACCTGTAGAGAACTTTGGGTAATATCGCCATTTTGATGATGTTAGTTCTGCCTATCCATGAACAGGGTACATTTTTCCATCTTCTGAGATCTTGTTCTATCTCTCTCTTTAAGGTTCTGTAGTTTTCATTGTATAAATCTTTCACCTCTTTTGTTAGGTTGATTCCCAAGTATCTTATTTTCTTTGAGGATATTGTGAATGGAGTGGTTTTCCTTATTTCCATTTCAGAGGTTTTGTTGCTGATATACAGGAATGCCTTTGATTTGTGCGTGTTGATTTTATATCCTGCCACTTTGCTGAATTCATTTATTAACTCCAGCAGCTTCTTTGTAGATCCTTTTGGGTCTGTTAAGTAAATTATCATGTCATCTGCAAATAGCGATAATTTAATTTCTTCTTTTCCTATTTTTATGCCTTTAATTTCTTTTGTCTGTCTAATTGCTCTGGCTAGTACTTCGAGAACTAAATTGAATAGAAGTGGTGATAGAGGACATCCCTGTCTTGTTCCAGATTTTAGAGGGAATGCCTTCAGTTTTTCTCCGTTTAGGATGATGCTAGCCTGAGGTTTAGCATATATAGCTTTTACAATGTTGAGGTAAGTTCCTGATATCCCTAGTTTTTCTAATGTTTTGAACATAAATGGATGTTGTATTTTGTCAAATGCTTTTTCTGCATCTATCGAGATGATCATATGGTTCTTGTCTTTAAGCCTATTGATGTGGTGAATAGCATGTATTGATTTCCGTATATTGAACCAGCCTTGCATCCCAGGGATAAATCCTACTTGATCATGGTGCACAAGTTTTCTGATATGATTTTGTATTCGATTCGCCAGAATTTTATTGAGAATTTTTGCATCCAAGTTCATTAGAGATATTGGTCTGTAGTTTTCTTTCTTTGAAGTGTCTTTGTCTGGTTTTGGGATCAGGGTGATGTTGGCCTCATAGAATGAATTTGGAAGAGCTTCTTTTTCTATTTCTTGAAATAGTTTGAAAAGTATTGGTATTAGTTCTTCTTTGAAGGTTTTGTAGAACTCCGCTGTATACCCATCAGGTCCAGGGCTTTTCTTGGTTGGTAGACTTTGGATGGCTTCTTCTATTTCTTCCTTTGTTATTGGTCTGTTTAAATTGTGTGTGTCTTCCTGTCTCAATCTGGGCAAATCATATGCCTTAAGAAATTTATCGATATCCTCGCTATCTTCTATTTTATTAGAATATAGGGTTTCAAAATACTTTCTAATTATCTTCTGTATTTCTGTAGTGTCTGTTGTGATATTGCCTTTTTCATCCCGTATATTAGTAATTTGAGTTCTCTCTCTTCTTCTTTTTGTTAGCATAGCTAAGGGCTTGTCTATCTTATTTATTTTTTCAAAGAACCAACTTTTAGTTTTATCAATTTTTTCAATGGTTTTTTTTGTTTCAATTTCGTTTATTTCTGCTCTAATTTTAATTATTTCTTGTCTTCTACTACAATTGCTGTTGTTTTGTTCTTCCTTTTCTAGGTTTTTGAGGTGTAGTGTGAGTTCATTTATTTGTTGGTTTTTTCTTTTTTTGATGAAAGAACTCCAGGATATGAATTTCCCTCTTAAAACTGCTTTCATTGTGTCCCATAGATTCCGGTATGTTGTGTCTCTATTATCATTTGACTCTAAGAATTTTTTTATCTCTTCCTTTATGTCTTCTGTAACCCACTGATCATTCAATAACATATTGTTCATTTTCCATGTGGTGTAGCATTTTTCCTTCCTTTTTTATCATTGATTTCCAATTTCATTCCATTATGGTCAGATATGGTGCATGGTATTATCTCCACACTTTTATATTTACTAAGATTTGCCTTATGGCATAATATATGGTCTATTTTTGAGTAGGATCCATGTGCTGCTGAGAAGAACGTGTATCCACTTGATGATGGTTGGTATATTCTATATATGTCAGTTAGGTCTAGGTTATTGATTGTGCTGTTGAGTTCTATAGTTTCTTTATTCAGCTTTTGTCTAGAGGATCTGTCTAATGGCGAGAGCGGTGTGTTGAAGTCACCCGTAATTATTGTGTTATGGTCTATTTGACTCTTGAACTTGAGGAGCGTTTGTTTTATGTAGATTGCAGCTCCATTGTTTGGTGCATACAAATTGATAATTGTTATGTCTTGTTGGTGGATGGTCCCTTTTAACAGTATATAGTGTCCTTCTTTATCCTTCTTAATTAACTTAGGTTTGAAGTTGATTTTATTTGATATGAGTATGGCCACTCCTGCTTGCTTCCGAGGGCCATGTGAGTGGTATGATTTTTCCCAACCTTTTACCTTCAGCCTGTGTATGTTTTTTCCTATCATATGAGTCTCCTGAAGGCAGCATATTGTTGGATTTGTTTTTTTGATCCAGGTTGCTAGCCTATGTCTCTTGATTGGTGAGTTTAGGCCATTAACATTTAAAGTTATTGAGATATGATTTGTACTTCCAGTCATGCTTCTTTATTTATTTATTTTAGTTTGGCTAGTTTTACTTTTTTGGTTATTTTCCTCCTCCTTTACTGAGATACCTCTTGTTGTTAGTTTTGGGCACTATTTTTCAATTCCTCTTCTTGTAGTATATTGCTCAGAATGCTTTGCAGCAGTGCTGGTTTTCTTGCTGCAAATTCTTTTAGCTTTTGTTTATCATGAAAGATTTTAATTTCGTTGTCAAATCTGAAGCTCAATTTTGCTGGATACAGTATTCTTGGTTGAAATCCATTATTTTTCAGCGTTTGAAATACATTGTTCCAGGATCTTCTCGCTTTCAAAGTCTGTGCTGAGAAATCAGTCGTTAACCTAATTGGTTTACCCCTGAATGTAATCTGTCTCTTTTCTCTGGTAGCTTTTAATATTCTCTCCTTGTCCTGTATGTTGGCTATCTTCATAATTATGTGTCTTGGAGTTGGTCTATTATAGTTTTGAATTTTTGGGGTCCTGTAGGCTTCCAGGATTTGGCAATCCATTCCATCTTTCATCTCTGGGAAGTTTTCTACAATTATTTCATTTAATATGCTGTCCATTCCTTTGGTTTGAATCTCTGTGCCTTCTTCTATCCCGATGACTCTCAAATTTGGTTTTTTAATGACATCCCATATCTCTTGAATAGATTGCTCATGGGATTTAAGCATCTTTTCTGTGTTGACTATACTCTTTTCAAGTTGATAAACCTTGTCTTCATTATCTGATGTTCTGACTTCTACTTGATCAAGTCTATTTGTAATATTCTCGTTTGAGTTTTTAATTTGGTTTATAGTCTCCTGCAATTCTAGGATTATAGTTTGATTCTTTTTTAAGATCTCTATCTCCTGGTAGAGCTCGTTCTTTGCCATTTGAATTTGTTTGTTTAATTCATTTTCAAAATATATTTTTATTGCTTGGACTTGCTGTCTCATGTCTTCTCTAATATTCCTTTCCATTTGAGTTAGGTATGCCTTGAGTTCTTTCCCTATCCCTGCTTCTGATGTTTCTATGTTCTCTTGTAGAATTAAGTTGTCTTGCATTGTTTGTACTCCTTTTTTCCCTTGTTTTCTCATGTTGTCCCCGTTGCTTTCCAGCTCTATTTGATTGTCGTGTTTCTACTCTCTTCTATAGATATGTTTTGGTTCTGTATTACTCTGATGCCTCTCCTTAGTGTTGTTAAACTATGCCTGCTGACGTGGATTCCACTTTGAAGGAAGATCCGACGTCCGAGCTCCAGTGACAACACTACTTTGCTATGACCGGCCCCAGTTCCTTGCCTGGGTATCCTGATGAGGTGGTGTGACTGGACTGTCTCTGTTTGATTTCAGCTCCCAGTCGCAGCAGGCAGGCGGTCTCTAGCTGCCCAGTATCACAGGCCGAGGGCGGGTGATCGGTCACCTGCGGCCGGGTGTTCTCCTACCGCCCAGCTATGCAGGCAGTGGGTGAACTGTCGCCGGCGGGCCTGCAATTTCCAGCTGCCCAGTCTCGAGGGCCTTGCCTCTAGCCTCCTGGTTTCTCCTGCTAGCCTTCTGTAGCCGCAGGGCAGGCCGCACGAATCAGTGGGCCTGGATCTCCGGGGTCCCACAGTTGGCGATTGGGATCCCAGGCACTCTGTCCTTTGGATTTTTCCTGCTTGCCCCTCCCCCAGCTCTAGCTAGACAGGTGTCGTTTTGGCTGCAGATGGGTAGGGGGGGTTGCAGGTCAGGTGCCTCTAGTTCCCCCCTAGTCTTTATTTTTTTAGTTTTCGATGGACACAACATCTTTTATTTTATGTGGTGCTGAGGATCCAACCCAGTGCCCCGCGCATGCCAGGCAAGCGCGCTACTGCTTGAGCAACATCTGCAGCTTCTTAGCACTTTTTAATATGGCATTTAAATGTGTGCTTCTTTTACTTTTCTTATGTCTAACATTAGTGAGACTAGCCTTATCTTTCCTATGAGAGAGAGCCAGAGCTCTGTGTTCTGAGGCTGAGAGAAGTCAGAGCAGGGGCCATCGTAATCATTTTAAAGTGGTTACAAGCACATTTCTGAGTAAATCTACCATAAGCTGCCTGGAGCTGGTGTTGCCAAATACAATTCTGAGAAGCCCTTGGAGGGGAGAAGCGTTGGCTGCTAAGCAAGTCGTTGGCATGAGATGAGTTCAGTTGGAGATATTCACATGGATGATGGGGGTCCCAATGAGTGAGGGACAGGTGGGGCCTGGGGAGAGTATCTCTTTTAATGGTAAAACCCTGACTTTCTAACATGTGATACCCAGTTCCAGCAGCAGTTGGATTTTATTCTCAGCATCCGTGGGGTCAAAGAAATTAGAACATTTAAACTAGGATTGAGGAAAAGATGTGCTTGTAGGTCAGTCCTTTGTTTAACAAGAGCTACGCATCTTGGCATCCCAAGGTCAGCAACCTGAGAAATCCCAAGGCCCACAGCTCAGCCGGGTTCTGCTAGTGTCTTCTGTAAAGAGGCCGAGAGTGAATACCTGAGGATTTGCAAGCAGGCATTTCCATGGCACCCAGCCTGCCCTGCACAGCACAGGCAGTGGATGGTCCCCAAATGCTCTGCCCAACCAGCAGCCAGATGTTACTCCACCTGGGACTGTGACCCACTGACCCTGAGGTAGGGAACAGCCATCCATTTTTATCTGTCAATTCAGCATCTTTTACAAATGCATCTGGGAAGAAGAAAGGAATGCCACCTCTCTGCGCTGCTCCCAGGGAGAGACGGGAGAACAACCAAATCACCTTAGCAATTAAGTAAGAACCTGCTGGGAGTCGTTTTCCAAACGCAGGTCCTTATTGTCAGTGGAGAGCCTGGCCAAGCTCCAGGCAGAGGAGTTACCTCCACTGCAGTTGGGAGAAGAGGACATTTTAACTCAGAGCCAGCATCACTACTCCAGGTAGGATTTCCAAAGGAGACCCCTAGGGGAGGGCTCCTCCGGGCAATGAGGATGTGGCTTGCCACACAGAGGTGCTGGTGACCCTCGTGGGGTTCAGAAGGCTGGAGCTGCCCCATCCAGGTGCCAGCTGGCCCAGGTCCTGCCAGCTGGGACAGAGACACCTACCAGGTGGTGCTCTTGGTCTGCAGCCCCACAGCTCCATGCTCTTCTCCACCCCCAAAGGGCCCTCCTCTGTCTCTGAGTCTCTTCTCTTCTTTTTTAGGTTCAATTAGCACATAATAATTCTACATACGTGTGGGTACAGTGTGACAATTCAGTGCCTTTATAGTCTACAATATGTAATGCAAATCAGTGAAGCTGGAATTTCCATCTCTTTAAATACTGACCATTCCTTGGTGTTAGCGGTTCTTTACAGAATACATCATAAATTACTGTCAACGGTGGTCACCCCACTGTGCTGTAACAGTGCACAGTGACACCATTCCTCCTGTGTCCCCATTGTCCAAGCCCCTCGACTCCTCTCTTGTCCTTATCTGGTACTCTTCAGTCAGCTCCCAGTTCTCTCTCTCGCACACGGGGGTGACAGCACACAGCATCATCTCTGTGCCAGGCTTATTTCACTTGACATAATGTCCTCTGGTTCCATCTGTGCCATCGCAAAGCATAGGACTTCACTGTTTCTCATGGCTGAGCAATATTCCATGGGGCCATGAAGTGACCCCGAATATAAACTCACATGCTGGAGATGGAGAATAAAAGCTCAGAAATACAAATCCCTGAGCAAACTATGGGGTTACCTTATCTTTCATGGATTTCTCTTATCTCCAGCAGTTTTACACCTGGGAAAATAAATTTCCATCCAATTTAAGCCATTCTTATTTTACAGTCTATCTGTCAGCAATTAAAAAAAAATCCTACTTGGTCCAAGGAAGAAGTATCCCAAGCACATGGACCATCTTTGCTGTACTGCAGGTGGGGACACTGCTATCAACAGGGGTTGTGGGCCACACGAGCACAGGAGTGGTCAGCACCCAAAAGGCCTCAGCCACACCCTGGAGAGAACAGAGATGAGGTTCTGCTTTTGTTTCTTTCTCTGGGCACCATCTGCCTGATGGGCTGAGCTCTGAGCCTGGAGCTGTGGGTGGCCCACCCTCCCTGCACCCAGGAAGCAACCACAGACCAGGGTGCAGAGAAGCACCGAGAGATACCCTGAGCCAGCGTGGGCGTCTGTACCCCACCCCGACTCCAGGCCTCCAGAGCGCAAGGGCAAGGGCAGTCTTGGCTTTGCCATGTCCCACTGTCCTGGGGCGGGACGTACCCAGAGTCCAAAAAAAAGGTGACATGTGAGAGCGAGAAAAATATCATCTATGTCGAAACAAATAGGACACCCTGGTGCCTTCCAGGACAGGTCATGTAACAGGTTAGAACAAAGCAGGAGAAATCCTGTTGCAGACCTACATCATGACCCGGGACCAGAGCCCTCTGCCCCCCACCCAGAGCCCTCTGCCGCCACCCAGACCCCCTGCCTCCACCCAGAGCAGGGGTGAAGAGTAAAGCCACAGGATGGGCCCAGAGGAGGGGCCTTTGCTTGTCCAGGTAATTGGCTCGCCTGAGAGAGAAGCCAAGGGGGGGTGCATTTTAATAGATGATTTTCATTTTAGCTATTTTTTCCCATTACTGATGGATGTTTCTAAATATTGGAACAAATGATGAGCAAGAACCACACTGGTTACTTTTAAAGGCACACGTAACCAAATGTGTCAAACCAATGGCCTTTATCCCAGATCCTGGAACATTAAAAGAAAAGAAGCTCTAAAGAAGGCTCCAAAGAATGGGACAGTCCAAGTTGTTTACGGTTCACACTTTACTCTTTTGATAGAAAATAAAATGCTAAAATAACTAAAATCATATTAAAATATTTTTTAGCCAAAGTATCGGGGAAGTTATTTATTGCACACCCAGGCAGAGTTTGGATTAGGGTTTAAAGTTTGCTTTGGAAGGGTTTTTATCAGCTTCTGTTGAGCCCTCAGTAAGACAAAAGGCCACCTACCCTGTGTCACATCTCCTGGGCCATGTCTTCAGGCATCTACCAGTGAGGGCCCCCAGGGAAATGTCTCTTTTTCCTGTCTTCACTGGGTGACAAACTGCAAGAGGAATGTCTTCCACCTTTTGCAAATCTGGAAGGGACTCAGGCATCCTGGGGTGGCTGGGGCTGCCAGGACAAAGCACTCCAGACCAGGGCTCAGACATCAGCAACATGTTCCCTCGCTTCAGGAAGCCCTGCGGCCAAGGCCCCGGTTCTGCTGGGGGTGGCGTCTGTGGAGGGTGTCCCTTCTGGCTTGTGGAGGACTCCATCTTCCTACTCCCTCTGGAGAGAGCACCTGGTGACTCTGTTGCTTCTTCTAGGGTCCCAGGGCCCACCCATGGAGTCACTTCCCTTAATTACTTCATGAGTAATTAATTCCTTCTTCTAGATACAGTCATGTTGAGGGTGAGAGCTTTGTCATACAAACTTGGGGGTGGGACAACATTCAGTGCATAACAGATTACATTTTTTAAACTTCTGGTTTCCTTGTACTTTAAGGTAGACAGCAGGTGGGACAAGTTTTAGGCCTCCTTGCTTGGCATTCTGAGGACAAGCAGAATTCAGGTAGAGGCTGAGTTAAAGCAAGTGAGAAGGTGGGCTGGGCAGTGCAGGCACTGGGCAGGCACACAATGAGCAGCCTGCTAGGTGACCACCACCTGTGGATGGTCAGACACCTGTCACTCAGTCACGGCCTGAAATGCCTGCTGTGTCCCCTTAGTCAATACAGTACCCCAGCACTAAGCTCTGGGAAGACAAAAACAGACTCCATGGACCCCTCTCTCGAAACTATCTTGCCTTGGGGCAGGACGTGGCTCAGGGGTGGACATACTACCTCTCAAGCAGGAGGCCCTGGGTTCAACCCGCAGCACAGCAAGAATAATCCTAGTAATAATAATAAGCTTGCCTTACACACTTTATATTTTATATTTGTTTTATTTATATCATTCTATCATCTTTTGTCTTTAATCACCCAGATAGAAAACTAAGTCTGAAATCTTTGTGATCTTCAGCTCAGCAAATATTCCATAGGTAAGTTACCAAAGCATGATTCCATAAAAGCAAAAAAATGATACTCAGTTATAACATAAATTTTTTTGCTTTAAGAAGAACACTTTTAAGAGAAGGAAAAGACAAGCCACAGACTAGAAGAAAATATTACCAAATGTATTTCTAAAAGATTGGTATAAAGACTACACTAAGAACATTTAAAACTGAATAATAGAAAAAAATCCTACCCAAAATGTCTGGGTAAGGTTGTACACACCTGTAATCCCAGTTTTGGGAGGCTGAGCTAGAAGGATCGTGTGTTCAAGGCCAGCCTCAGCAACTTAGCAAGGTCCTAAGCTGCTTAGCAAGACCCTGTCTCAAAATCAAAGCTAACAAACAAACAAAAGTAAAAAAGGGCTGGTGATGTGGATCAATGATTAAGTGCCCCTGGGTTCAATCCCTGGTACCCCTGTATTCCCCCCAAAAAAGACTTGTAACAAAAATATGGACCAAATATTTCGATACTCTAATAAGAAGATGCAATTCTGCAGTGAAAAAGATGCTCCTCACCATTTAGGAAAAGCAAATTGAAAGCACAGAAGTGCTGCAGAAGCTCTTTTAAAATGTGGCTGTGACAGCAATATCAAGTGCTGGGGTGACTGGGTGGTGGAGACCAGGGTCCTGTGGGTGAACGAGGGAGTTGTGGGCACCCTGGGGACAGCTGGCATTTCCCATAGAGCTCACAGGTTAGGGCGGGCCCTCTAACCCGGCAGTTCCACTGTAGACACTCATGAAGACAAATGAAAACACGTGTTCCCACGAAAACCGTCGGTGGATGTCTACAATGGCTCTATTCCTGGGAACCCCACAAGAGTTCTCTGTCTACTGATGGACAAGTGGCAGTTTGTGCAGATGACTGAACAGGACTCGGCAATCAGGAGTACAAAGGTCACCTAAGAACATAGCTCAAGGTGCATTTAGACATAGGAAGAAAGCTAGAATAAAAAGGCTAGTGCCCATGACCCCCTCTATGACATTCTGGAAAAGATGCTGCCATAGGAAAGAGAAACTCAGTGGCTGCAGGGTACAGGCAGTAGGCCAGAGGTGAGCAGGAATGGGTGGGGGAGGGGAGGGGAGCAATGGCTCTTACATCTTGGTGGCAGTGACCTCACACCTACTCACCACTGGCCAAAACCCAGAACTAGTATGAACTATACCACAAAAATAAAGACACCGTCACCTCCAAGATAGAGCCAACGACAGAGGCCAGGCTACAGAGGGGGTCACTCTTGTGTTGGTCTCATTGCCCCAGTTGCAGCTTACCCAGCCTTCCCAGAGCCCTTCCTGTCCCACACACAGGTCACTCATGGATGCAAAGCAAAGGGTCATGGCACATGCTTGGGGCTGGTCCTGTCTCTGTCCTCACGCACGTCGGGACGGTGTGTCCTCCTTAATACCTTCCCTGGGGAATCAATCCTCTTTCTCTACAGCTAGATTTTCAGCACCTCTCGTTTGGGGACTCGCCGTCTCCCTTTTGGGTACCCTCAGTGCAACCTGGTAGCCCCCTGGACCTTGCAGCTGCTCTGTTCCAAATTCTGGCTGGCTCTCCCACTTGTGCTGTTTGATCAGGGTGTTCTCAGGGTACACAAAAATCAGAACCAGGAGAAGCCATTGTGTGACATTTTACCTACTAAGACTATGGTCATGAATATCTTTTAAATATTGGAATATTCTTCCTTATTTCTAGTCTTCCCAGCAAAACCAAGAACATAGGATTCATATATAATCTCTGCTGTGTATAAAGCTTGGTTTAATGCAATTATTTTTGCAGTTCTTGGATGATCCATAGCAGAGTCAACACATTTCCCTTCCTTAAGATGCTGCCAGGTTGTGATTCTGTTTACCAAGTCATATTCCACATCAAATATTCACCTTTAAAAATCAGGGAACAAAAAGAACTGAATTTTCCAAGCTCATTAACCAATGTCAGTCTTCATGAATACTACATGTGAATCCAGGGAGGAGACGGCCCTTTGTATGGAAGGGGAGTAAATTTTGCATTCTCTGACATTTAAAAGAATAGTCACAGTATTTATGTCCATAGTGTACTACAAATCAGAATGCTTTTTTAGGATAACTCAGAAATGACATTTGCTTATTTGTACTTTTAGGTTTTGTGGCTTATGTGGGTGATGCATAATTCATGGCAGAAATCATTTGGCTCCACAGAAAGTAATTTAGTTTATCCCTTTCAATGTCACTTCCAGCACATGCCACACTCGTGGCCAGCTCTGTGGAACAGGGCTGGGTGCAGATGTGTGTAGAGCACAGGAAAGTGGGATGGGGCCTCAATGTGATGCTCCTCAAGTGTTTCCATTAATCATTTTGCTCATTGTGGGAGATTCCTGATTCATATGCTCCAGATGACACTCGTTAATCACAAGCAAATTGAGACACTGACATCACTGGCCACAGGAGAAAGGGGATCAGGATGTCTTTCTCCTACTGAAATCTTCATGCTGATCATAGCATAAACTGTGGAGTATGTGGTGTCCTCTTACACCTCTTAGAACTGTACTTCAGGTCTCCTGGAGTCAGTCACAGACAGAAAAACCTGCATCTCCAAAGTTGCAGCCTGATGGACAGCCCTCTGGGTCCAGCAGTGCCCAGCATGTGGACAGGGCCCAACACCCAAATGTTTAACAAGATCACACTTTAGAAGACTCCCAGACATGATGACATGTGTCCCTGGCCCCAAATGACCCTCCCAAGAAGCCCAGTCTGTCAAACCCCCTAGCCATAGTCACTGAGTTGACTGTGCTTAGAGAAGGGTGCCGATGGGTGGTGACACAGGTTCCTGCTTTTTTCCTAGGGTTGAAAGACCTGGCATTTGGTGACCAAGGTGTCTTTGCCTCCTAATTCTTGCTGCTATCTGGTAGGGAAAGTTATTTCTCAGGAGAATGGCAGAGAAACGGGTTTGGTTGGGGACAGAAGAGGAGAAATCAGTGCTGCCAGGTAAAGCGTTAAGCAGCCCCTGCTCTGAGCACAGTAGGGCTCCACAAACTCTGGGCTCAGGCTGTCAATGGGTGGTCCTCAGATAAGTGTTACCAGGGAAGGCATTAAACTATCTGAAGTAGGCTGGGGTGTGGCTCACTGGTAGAGCACTCACCTAGCTTGCATGCCCCCCCACCTTCAAATTATTTGAAGCCAGGGCCTTCCCTCCAGAGGGCCTCCATCATCCATCTGGGCCAGAAGCAGAGCGGGGTGCCTATCACACTCCCCAAAATGGTCCATCCACAAGTATTTGCACTCCAAGTGCAATGGATACCACATTTATTTTACTTCTTCAATAGAACCCAGTCTGGTTCAGCATCACAACACTGGCTGGCAGGAAGTGCAGTCTGATAGTTGGGAGGGTCTCCTCCTGCCTACTGGAAGATTGCGATGACCCTGGGGTCGATAATGGCTTCTGAAAGAGGACACTCTGCATACTCAGGTGACATGGTGGACAACATAGCCACCAGTTCACTTCATAGAAGGGAGTGCGAGACATCATTGCAAGGCCCTCTCAGGAAGGAATGTGGGCTGTGACTTTCTGTCAAGTGTCCTTTCCTCTGAACACAATTAAGAGACTGGTTTCTAAAGAAGCAAAGCTGGGTTTTCCTAGAGAGAAAGCGTCCTGGTGCCCAGCTGGGGAGAGGCCCATCTAGAAAGAAGATGGTTCTTGATGAGAACATCCAGGGAGAGCTGTTGACCTCCTATTATGAATTAGATAGAAGGTGTCCCCTAAACCACCTTTGTAAATGCAGGAGGTGAAATGATTAGATTACAGGAGCTGTGACCTAATCAATGGATTAATCCATTTGATGGGGTAATGATTTGAATGGACTAACTGGGTGGTAGCTGTAGGCAGGTGGTGTTTGGCTGGAGGAAGTCAGGTCACTAGGTGTGTCTTTGGGCTTTATACCCATGCCATGCCTCTCTCTCTCTCTCTCTCTCTCTCTCTCTCTCTCTCTCTCTCTCTCTCTCTCTCACCCTCCCTCCCTCTCATCCCTCCCCACTTCTGCTGCCATGAGCTGACAGCTATCTTCTGCCATAGGCCCTTCCACTATGAAGTTCCACCTCACCAGGTCCCACAACAAGAGAATCCATTAACCATCCACTGAGCCTCTGAAACCATGAGGCCTTTTTCTCCTCTAAGTTGTTCTTCTCAGGTTTTTTGGTCACAGCAATGAAAAGCTAACCCATCCCCTGACAAGGTAGGTGGCCGTCGGGTTCCTTGACGGTGGTCTTAACAGGACAAGAGCTGATTGCCTCTGAGCAGATCCTCTCGCCCTATGACTGAGCAACTAGGAATGGCAGCCTTGGTGGACCAAGGACCAGAGGTGTCCTCAACCATGGTGGACAGTGTGAGGCCAGGGTGCTTCAAGCCCACAGCACTGAGGGAAGATGGCCCTCCTAACCACCACGGTAGGACTTCCTGCCAACCAAGACCATGGGATGGACACCATTTAAAAACATAAGTAAACGTGGCCTTTGTTGTCTTTTGAGTGTATATTCAGGCATCGAGCTGGCAAGGCAGTTCCATGGGTAGACCATTTCCCAGACACTGAACATCCATTCCTTAATACATCTAATGACAGGACCTTGTAGATGTAGTTGAGGGTACAGACACGAGGTAGAGAGCTAATCATCACCTCCCCAGGGGGATCAACCCAGTCACATGACCCTGGAAGGCAAAGGGCTGTCTCCAGCTGGAGGCAGAACATGCCCAGGAGAGGTCCCATCCACAGCACCATGGAGGCTCCCTGTGTCACCCAGATGTGTGATGAAGAGACAGAAAATATGGGTAGCTGGGTAAGCTGAGGAGCTTCCCACGGACACCCCCAGGGAAGCGGGGATCTCAGCCCTGCAGCTCCAAAGATCCAGATTCTGCCAATAACCTGAGGGGCTGAGAAGCCAGCTCCCTCCAAGAGTGTCCAGAGGCAGCGAGCTCAGAGGAAGGAGGGGGCCCCTGGACTCCCAACCAGGCAGAACAGCCAGACAATAACCTGTGTTTCTTGATGTCACTCCAATGCCAGCAGAGATAGAAGAGCCACATAGGGAGGGACACTGAGCCTTAGAACCACCTGCAGGCAGCAAAGGAGGGGTGGGCTGTACCCTCCAAGAGGGTGGGACATCAGCTGGGCACTGCTGCCTCAGGTTCCTTCATCCCTTAGGGCATGTGGGCTGGGCTCTCCAAGCCCTGGAGAGTCATCCTGTAGGAGGCAAAGGGACATCAGCTCAGGAGGTCCCCACCTGGATGATTGGCCTCTGATTCAGAGGAGAGGAGGGGACAGTGGATACAAGTCCAAATCCTGAAATCCAGGGCAGAGGAGGCAAGCAACTTGCGGGCGTCTCCTTGTCTAGCACTTAGAAACAAAGGTTTCCCTTGGGTCCACCTGTGTCATGCAGGTATTTCTTCAGAAAAAAATTCATTTTCATTGTTTAAATAGGAAGTAAAAAAAATCAATTACATGACAAGGACATTTTAAAAAGCTAATTTAGTGAAAATTGTATGAAAAAAGTGTAGAAAATCATTTTTTCCCTAGCAGTGTAGATTTGAGTTTTCTATTTATATGAAAATGTTGGATGTCTGAGCCTATTTCGTGTTTTACAATTTTGAAATATTACCTATTTCATAAACCTTAGATTAACGAAGTCCTGATAGGACAGTGAGGATTTTGGAGAACAGTTTTAGGAGAAATTTTTTAACAGATACTTCTTCACTCTGCAAACAGCCACAATGAACATTTTAATTTTTAGCTCTAATGTATTCTGCATATTTTTCCCTTACATTACTCTAAAGATAGTTTGATCCATTTTTTTAAGAAAAAAAATTAGATTTTAAATAAGAATAAAAAAAGTAACTCCAGTCACTTGGAAGCCAACATTCTAACTTTGCCTGGGCAATCTGTCAACTTTTACCCATGTAATGACCTTAGGTTTCAGAGGATTTTCGAAGCCCTTCAGTATTTCCCTGTGTTTTATTGGATTGGCTGCATTTTAACTGTATTTAATGGCTCCTGTAGAAAAAAACTGTAAAACTCAGATTCTTCTTAATTTCTGGCTAATTGGCTGCTTCGGAGTGAGAAATGGCAAAGCACTTGGGCTGATGTGGAGGGAAGCCCCAGGGCAGCTGCTGTTTGCAGAAAGTTCTCCTGTCCTTTCCCGCCTTGCTGAGGGGACACCCCAGCTGGACGTGGCCTAGCTAACGGGGCTGAGTGCTGCTGTCAGGCAAGATGGAGAGAACGGGCACAGAGATGTCACCTCTAGTTACTCACATGTTTTCAAATTCTAGCAGAAACCCCAGGACAGCCCTGCTACCAAGACTGGACACAAGGACAGGCCACTGTGGCCAGTTAAAGGTGGGATTCTGCAGCCTCTTCAGGCGGGGCCCTGCTGGATTGAACTTGCTTCTTGGAAAGGTAAGAACACACATGGTGAGTTCTGATCCATTACTGTTCAATGTCTAGAGAAAAAGTGTCACCATCACTCCCTGGGCCTACGCACAACCCTCCCAGGCCACCGGGGTCTCCCCAGGCCCTCTGCTGAGTTTGCCTGATGTGCCACCTGCTCAGACCTCTCCCAGTCCTTTCTATACCTTCAGGCTTAGTGACACTTTGTGCTGGGACGTTCCTGTGTGAGATGGAACAGAGAAGAGCCTCGGATAGACCTGGGTACCTGGATCAGACTTCAGCTGGTCTTTGGAGGAGGGTGTTCCCTGGCCACCTCTGGGGACACCTACTCCTCTACATGCCCCAGCTTGTCTCCCAGGTTCCTTCTCCTTGCACCTGATAAGAAGCGGATGTGAGGTCTCACCACGAGTGGGTCAGAGGATGCAAGCAGCGGGGTTGGAGTGCTGCCTGCCCTGGGTCCCCCTGTCCCCCCAGGGTCTGCCTCAGACAGGCCACAGTGTCTTCAAGGCTGCCCTTTCTGGGGCTGTGCTTCCCTGGACACTGGTCCCCATGCTTTCTTCTTCTTTCCAGGCTTTGACAAAAGGTGACCCCCAGCCCAGAGCAGCCCCATCCTCCCCACTCAACCTCACTAAGGAGACCTACCAGATGTGGTCCTCTCTAGATGAGGGCAGTAAAACAAGCCAGTCAGTTTATCCTACATTTTTAGTTATTCCTTAGCCTTTCCAGCAGGGTCTGCTTGTCCTCTGAACAGCAATGATAGGGAGAAGAGGAGGAAGAGGCTTAGTGGCCAAGCCCCCAGGGCCCGGGCAGGGCGATGGCCGGCAGGTGCAGGCTCTGTGCACAGCACACTCATTTTGGCCACCTGGGTGTTTGTGTGTTATCCACCAACACCTTTGAAGTGTAAGAGTAAGGGACAACACAGACCCTGGATTTTAGAGCTGTAACAGTTAATCGGGGGCTGGGGTGTAGCTTTGTGGCAAGTGCTTACCTAGCATGCAGGAGGCCCTGAGTCCAGTCCCCAAAAAACAACAATAAAAAAACAAGACTTCTTCTGCAGAGGCTTGAAGATGCCCCAGGAGAGAAGATGGGCTTCATTGTGTCCACCCGGGAGAGGGGCATATCCCTGCTTGTCCTTTTGACTAGGTCAGTTTGGGTGGGAGGATGAAGATATCCCTGTGTCTCTGGGTGCTGGGTGCACATGGGACGTGGTGCCAGTACCAAGCACAGCCCAGAAGCTGGCCAGTGGCTGATGTCTTTACACGTGGTCCTGAGACAACTTCTCAGAACTTTCCAGAGCATGGTGGGGCATCAGCTGGCCCAGGCAGGCACCTGAGTGGCTTGGACAGTCCCATGGAGCTTTCCGAATGACGCTAACTTCCAAGCATTAAAGAAAAAAAACAAAAGTACAAGAGAGTCACTCAACCTGAGGTGTCACTCACCAGTGACACAGAAACCAAAGGCATGAAGGGACAGGCTCTCAGAGCAGGCTGTGATAGACAGGCGGAGACAGATGACATGCACACACCTCCTACCACTATGTGAATATCTGAGAACTAACATACGACCTCACATTTATAGAAGGTATAGTCTAGACTACAGTGACCAAGGTTTAGTTTTCCTGCCTCCCTGGAGAAGAGGAGCTTAAAACACCTGCTGAATGGCCTGAAAATAAGGAAGGCTGCCTGCCTCTGTGGGCGGAGTTAACAAAGCTTCAGGACCCCAGGAGCAGCCTCCAGGGGAGGCCGGTCTCCACCCTCCTGCTGGCAGAGTAGGGAGCTCCACCTCCTCCTGCTGGTGAAAGAAGACGGTTTTAAACTGTGTCACCTCCCTATTCTGTACTGTAACAGCATGATGACATTCGTTAACACCATGTCAATGAAGCTCACCCAGAGGCCATGGGCTCCATACGCAGCCACCACCTCAGCTGACCCCGGGAGGCTGTGGAATGGCCTCCTTGCTCTGTTCATGGAAATGTCATTTAATATTTTTTTCTGCTCCAAGATTCAAGTTCTGGGCAAATCATCAAAACTGTGGTTGTGTTTATACAAGGAATGTAAATATTAATAAGCCCGAGAGAGAAGGTGGCCCGCGGCAGGTGGGAGGGATCCCAGGTGCACAGGAAAGAGCAGAAATGTCGGCACCTTGTGGTCACCAGCGGGCAAGAGTGGAGTAGGACAAGAGATGGTTGGAAGCCTGGCATTTTAGGAGGATAGGAAAGGCCCAGTAGAAGGGTCAGTGTAGGTGATCTTTCCCCCAGCACCCTTGCAGAGCTGGGTGGAAACTGGAGATATCCCATAGGGGAACAGCCTCATCCTTCATAGGAAAGTGGGTGGACATTTTAGGACGTCCACAAATGTGGAAGTGGCATCCTCAGCTCATCATTCCACCCAGAGAAGAGCCCCGGGGAACTGAGAGCTTCCGAGTTTCAACACCCATGCTCCAGAAGTAGGAGGTGGGTCCGCAGAGGCATGAACTGGAGCCCAGTTTCTGGCAGGCCTAGAGGAGTTGCCATGATCACTGGACCAACACAGATGTGTTCGTCCTAAGTAAGGAAGTGGGCAGGGGGGCTGCAGTCCTGCTCAGCTTGACAGGGATCGGGGTTCTTGAAAGCCAAATATGCATTATTTTTAAAAATAAAAAATATTTTAACATTTCTAAACCACGAAATACCATAAACATTACAAGACTGTTGCCAGCTCTCTGTTTCTACCTCTCCTGTTTCTCGTGTGTGTATTTATTTTGGGTGCTATGGACCTGCATCTCAAATGTACTCACTTTCCATGGTGGAAAAGCTAATATTCCATTGTACTTTTCTTTCTTATACTACAGTGTAAAGAGTTTGATTTGAAACAATCTTCTCCTTCCTGGACCATGACATTTGGTGCCCTGGAGAGGTCCCCACAGCATGTACCCCTCAGGTCTGTGCTCAGGGCAACCTGGAGTGATAAGACAGACTTCCAGGCCCTGAGTGTGACTTAGGTCTCTGCAGGTTCCTAGTTTTGCTGTGAACATTGTTGGGCGAGATTCCTCCCTAAGCACTGTGCATCCTTAGATTCCATGTAGACAGGTGTCTTGATGCACGCAGACCTCCATGCTCACTGCTGGGGCATAGGAGCTCCTGGTTTAACCTGTCCCCTGGAACGCTGTGCCCTGGGGTTGGCATTTGTGTGTTGTGTATGGGGCAATTCCCACCATGGTCTGGCCTGTGTCTCCCTGGCCTGGTGAGCAAGCACCGCTCCGCCTCCTGCTTGTCCATCCGCCGTCTTCTTGGTGAAGTGTCTGCTCAAGCTTTTTCTCATCATTTTCTTTTGCTTCTGCATGATGGGTGTTTTTAATCTATTTGATTTGTTCGTGTCAGTGTGTTGGAAAACAATTATATACTATGATTAATGTAAGTAATAGTTTTTGTGATACACGAGGTGGGATTCCTTCTTCAGTGTCTCTTGGCCACTTGACTGAGTCCTCTGTCTCTGGGCCTATAGAGGTGGACATGGCAGATGCAGTGGACACAGTGGTGCAGGGCTACAGGTGGCATGTGGCTTCATTTTGAAATATCTTTGCATCCTCTTCCTAAAGAACTCGGTAAGGTGCCAGGAGCCCCAACTCTGTGCAAAGTGCTTTGACGATTTTCTCATGTACCATCCCTTCACCTGTTGTGACACTGGACTTCTCCTCATTGATTTACAAGTGTGTGCTGTGTACAGGGAACATCAGTCTTTTGTCTCGTTATTCTGGGGAGTGTCCCCTGGGGACTCAGGACTGGGCTCTGTCTTTGGGGTCTGCTTGCCTGGATGCTCCTTAATGAACACAGTGCAATCTCAGGTGGGGCCCGAAGCCCACATCAGGTACGAGACATCAACCTGGCCACTCCTGCACTGGTGGATTCCCGATAGATAGCTGTGTTTCCCTGATTACAATAATAACCTCATCCAACAGCAGAAATGAAAATGCAAGTGAACAAGACTTCAAAGGGCTCTTTACATAATAGAAAACACTGGAGACCCAAATGACGAAAGTACAGATCCCCTGGGTCTAGGCTGCTGTCCCTTGTTGAAGTGTGTGCATAAATATCAGAGAAGGAAGCACGAAGTTGGACATGGAAATAGATAGAGAGCACAAAGTAGCCCTCTATCCAGGCTGCTGAACAATCTAAACATTTCTGCATAATATTATCAAATATTGGCAGGAGGGAGCAAGAGGGTCTCACCACCTCTTCCTGCCAGCCCAGGCCTCTGTGCCCACCACCTACATCCAAGAGCTCCAAGTACAGGAGTGGCTGCCTGAGGGGGCTTGCAGACCCCGAGGTTTGGGGGCCAGCCTGGGCCAGAAGATAAGCCTGGCACATGTGGCTGCAGGGGCGGGCCCAGAATGTGTCCTTCACATACATGGGCCCAGGCAATCCTACTGCAGTGGGCTCCAGGCAAGTCAGGCCTTCTCTGAACCTAACTGTGAAGCTGGGGAGGATGCAGGCAGAGGTAGAGCATCCCTCATCTGAAACGCTTGGAACCAGAAGTGTTTCTCTTTGGATTTTGGAGGATTTGGGGATTGTTGGAATAGTTACATAGACTTTACGGCTGAGCATCCCTAATCCACAGATCCACAATTAGAAATGCTCATGGCGATCACCCCAGAAGGGTAACCAGTGGATGATGGAAGGGGATCCCAGGATGGGGAAGAATGAGGGAGAGACAGGAAAAGCCTGTGTCACCTGGATGTAATTGACAACAGGTCCTTGCTGGTCCTTGCAATGATGAATGCTTTGCACCAATTGGTGACATTAACAATGGTTCAACTAAATAGGGGTGCATGGAACTTTCTAGTGTTCTCACAACTTTTCTATAAATAACATTATAAAATTATTATGAAATAAAGTTTATTTAAATTTTAAGTCATGTAAGTAACCCCAGGAGGCTTTTTAAATGTTGTTTTTAAGACTTTAATCACATTATTGGCTCATGATTTTTTGTAATGGTTTTAATAATGCACAAATTTAAGCCTGGGTATTATCCTCTGAAGACCTTCTTGGATACACACCCCACACATTTGGTAGAAGTTGTTATCATTCATGTTATATTATAAAAAGTGCACGGTGGAAAACATGGCTAGTTAAACAGGAGGTGCTCAGCTCAGGCATTAACTGAAAAAAATTAAAACCAATACAGAAAATTAGCAACATGGAAATGTGAAACAGCAAGAACGCTTTATCTTATCCCCACAGCTACTTGAAATTGGGAGAACAAGTCTTTCTGCAATCTTTGACACCTCTGCCTCCAGCACACAGGATGCATGTCCCTAAATGTAAATGTCACCTGCTGCTTGGCTGGGTGATGTGGAGGCCCTAGGGGGAGGGGAGAAGGCCAGCTCCTCCCTGCAGGGGGCAGGCCTGGAGACAGTCCTGGTGCCTGTAGATCCCTGGACCACACTGCAAATGCTGAGTAGGCACCTGCCACCTCCAGGCACCAGGTGAGAGGCTGAGAGAAAGCAAAAGTGAGCGGCCAACACCCTGCTCTCCTTGCACAAAAACAAGGACAGTTCATAGGAAATCGGTACTCCTAGCAAACATAAAGGTGCAGAAAAGACTCTGTGCCCGGGCACCACTGTTTCTGCCCAGCACCTGGTTCCTGGATGTCCCTTCTACTGCTCTTTGGGGACCCACCCCTCCCCACACTTAATTCTTGTGGCCTTAGCAGGGTTGTGACAGAGGTCTTCTAACCCTGAGGCCACAGTGATTGGATTCAGAGATGGGACTGTGATGCCAGATGGCCAGAAAGCTCTATTTCTGGATTTTGTCTGCAGTTATGCAGAAATAGGATGTTCTTTCCACTTGGTTTGCAAAGTTATCAGAAGATAACCCTGACCAGCCTGGAGTTGTCAGAAGCCAGAATTTGGAGAGAACTTAGAAATAAACCATCAGAGAGACAAGCAAGTCCCAGAGATGGAGTGGGTGAGAGAGATGGAGAGAGGGAGAGAGAGAGAGAGCACCCTGTTTTCATTTGAACTTCTGGACCCAGCCATTCCTGCAACCAACTAGGACTTTATAAAGCCAGCAGCATCAACTTGCAAATGCTGGTGTGACCTGCAAGCACAACCTCACAGCTTATAACCACATGGATGTGGCTTGAGCTTTTGGACGCCAGAAGTCAGGTCAGTTTTGGGCTCAAGTCTGGACAGTGCAGGCTGCTTCCCCTCAGCAGCCAAAGGGGAGCATCCGTGTCCTGGCCCTTCTCCTGCTTCCAAAGGCCACCTGTCCTTGGCTGTGGCCCCTCCCTCACCTTCAGAGCACTTCACTCTGGCCTCAGCTTGCACCCTGGCCTCTCCTTTCTTTTGTATTTTAAGTGGACACTCCTGTCTCCTCCCATCAGGATCCTGTGGTTGCACTGGGTCCACCCAGATCTTCCAAGCCAGCTTCCCCCTGCTGAGAGATTTAACTTGATCCTATCTGCACAGTCTTCCTGGCATCCCCTCAGATCCCAGGAAGTGGGCTGTGGACATGTTTGGGCAGCCTTACCTCTGAATGTCCCATTATTCATGCCTCCCCTTTTATTCCTTCTGGTATGAAGCTGGTTGAGTTTAGTTTCCTTGTGCACAACCAAAAAAATAGTGACACATGTTTTAGAGAAAGAAATCGCTGAAACCATGCTGAGCCAGGGAGGTCTTTATAGAAGAGCTGGCCCTGAGCTGAATGAAGTATGTGGCAAAGGAGGAGAGTGGACACGTGAGTGAGGATGTGGCGGTGGAAGCTCCACTTAGGTAGGACCTACACCGACCCCGGGGTTCACCCAGCTTCACGCCTCCTTGAAGCCTATGTGTGGATGGAACTCATCTTCCACTCACATCTACCCTGCTCCAAACACTAATTTAAGCCAGCACTCTTTGCTTGGGGGCCTCTGAAAGAGCCCTACTCCTGACTCCCTCATTCCCAGGCGTTCTGACTACACAGCTTGGCTTCCGGCTATGGGTCCTTCAATGCCTCTGACTCCTCTTTGCTGGAATCCTCCAGAGCCATCCTCCAGATGGCCAGGAGTGAGCAGGGTGACACACAGCTGAACCTGTCTTGCTGTCAACACCGGCATGAGGGAGAAGGTTGAGGATGGAGGGTAGGACTCTGGCCTCTGTGGACAAATTGCTGTCAATAAATGTCAGGGATCTAAACTCAGTTCCACGGCACACATCAGAATGGGCTGCTTAACATTCTGAAAGAGCCGCCATTCAGAAGGTTCTGGGAAAAACCTTCTCTTACAAATGCATAATCATCACAGGCCTCTTCAAAGCAAGGATAGAAGAGATTCATCCACTGAGGGACAGTGGGGTACCAGACAGCAATGAGCCCCGAACAGAGCACGTCACATAGACCAGGGTCAGCATTGGGGGAGCATCTGGTGCTCTAAACTAAGTCTTTGCTCACCTTGAGTGTGTGCGTGTGTGTGCATGCGTGTATGCACGCATGTGTAGACTAACGCTCACTCATTTGACACCACCTGTGTGTGCCTGTCATTCCATGCTGATGTCATTTTCTTCTGCAGGAAATACAGGATAAATTGACAAGGAACACTTCCTACTTGAAAAACAAAGCTTGTCTCAGGGTTTAGTGTCTCCTAGGTATTTCCAGAAAGTGTGTTCTTAACACAAAATGCTCTTGAAGAGACACAGTCTGTCACTTGCTGAAGTTACATTCTTCTTGCCTTGGGTCCCTTCTGGGGGTTTAAAAACAAAGCTGGATTTCCCACAGGAATCTGCTCCTACCTTACCTAAAATTCAAATGCCTCCCTTGGAGGGGGGTTCACAAGATGTGTACCTGGCCAATCAGCAGGAGCTATGCCATTGGCCACAGTGACTGGCTGGAACGCTCATGCAACCTGGTCACGTGCCCTAGTGCTAAGTTCTTCCAAGGGGGCTTTATGTACAGGAGATGTCGTGTGTCCCTTGCTGCAGCCTGCACAGGATTGTTGACGAGCTTGCCCCCTCCGACACAGGCTTCCCAGAGTCTCCAGGTGCACAGAGGAGGCACCTGAAGTGACTATATGCACATCTGAGGCAGGTATGCTGGGCTCCCGGGATGGTGGGAGCTGGACTGGGCCAGATGGGCAGGGAGAACCAACGCGATGGCACCTCTGCCATTTCCTCTAAGAACCCTGTGCACCCCACTCCTGCCTCAGGCTTTGAGTGTCCCATCGAGTTACAGCTCTGGCTTGGCCATTTCCCACAAACAGACCTGGCCTGTGAGGCATGCTCACAAGGTAGTGTCACCGTGTGGGCAGTCACCCACTGGCAGTACTGGCCCAGACACACAGCCACCTGAGCTACTCAATCTGTTGGAAATTAGCAGTCAGAAAGGCTCACAGACTAAATTAAGATTCTTAGATTGTATGTCTTGTTAAAAACCTGTAGCAGGAGGTGAGGAGAGCACCATAGGGTCACTCGAATAGTCCCCACAGCCATGCTCAACTCAGGAGCAGACACCCAGGTTCCCATCACCTCAAGAACCAAGACTCAAGAATGATCGTGTCCATGTGACAGAGTGACATTCATCAGTCCAGGAAGGCAGCACTGGCAAGCTCCCGCTGGGGTGAGCTACATGTCTCCAAGGCTGTGACAGAAGCCACGCAGGGTGACCGACTGAGAGGAGATGCTCAGAGCAGCCAAATCCATAAATATAGAAGATAGAACAGCAGTGTCCAGACTGGAAGGATTGTGGGACATGAGAGTGACTCACGTGGGGAGTGACCAGTGTCCCTTCTAGTCACATGATGGTGCTGCTCACTGTTCTGTGAACATGCCAAATCCCTGGATCCTGCATGGTCAGTGGCCACTACTGTGGAACCAGAGGGTACATCCACAAAGATGTCCTTATAAGAAAGCAAGAAAGAGAGAAGGTTGACATGCTGGTGACAGGATGCAAGGGAGAGCCTGCCTGCTTTGGTGTTGAGCAAGGGGCACAACAGAGGAAAGGGTTCAGGTGAGGGGACACTTGAGCTGGTGCATAGCCGTGTCCTCTTGTGTCCTAGGAGTTTCATAGATGGACATGTTTTTTCTTAGGTATTCAGCAGTGTGCATTTTAGTTGTGTATTCAGAGTGTCACAAATGCCGGCATCCATTGTGCCCTTGAGGGTTCAGCCTCTGCTCTCCACCACTGTCCATCCTGCGCTGCCTGTGGGACATTCCCACCCCACTTCCCTCCCTCCTCCTATTCTGTTTTCCTCTCTCATTTTCCACATCAGAATTGAAAAGTCTCACACAGCACAGCCAACACAAGATGCCACTGCTCCTTCCTGAGCTGCAGGTGGGTCTGCAGATGTCTCTCTGATGGAGGGACTTTCTGTCATCTGGAAGAGAAGGTGACTCCTGCCCCTGTCCCTTCTGTTGAAGAAGCCTCAAATATCCTTCATCCCTCTCTGTTGATTCTCCCTAAAACTGGAGAGTGGCTAGTGGCCTGAGGGAAACTATGTCCTTCAAATGACACCTGCCAAATGTGACCTCTTCGTTGAAGGAAGCCCCACAGATTTCAAAGAGCTTCCTATGAGATAAGGGTATGGCCACGTGGGCATCTTCTGGCTGGTTCTCTGACCTTGCTGGGTGTCCCTTATATTGTGACATGAGACACCAGGCTCTGAGGTGACTGAGGGTCCAATTCACAGGGTAGGCTTTAATGGAGCCAGGTTAGCTGAAAAGTGTTGAGCCCGCCCTGGGTCCAAAAGGGCCATTGTGACACTCAGAGGAATGGCCTTCTGAAGTCCTGACCAGGAAAGAGGCCTGGGACTCCACCTCTGCTCACTTCCCTGGGAACCAGCACAGACCAGGAGGGCTCACAATGGAAACGAGCCCACCACGCATGCCTCAGAGTGACACCAGTTAAGAAGGTGGCATAAGTGACAATCTGACTTGGTCACAACAGGATGGCCATGGAAGGCAGGGTTGTCCAGTGAGCCAAGAACTGCATTGTCCAACCACAGGCCACTTGCTTCCTCTGCGGAAGGTCACCTTCCCACACTGCAGAGGGCACCTGGAGCATTGGCTTGTCCATAAGAACTAGAAATAAGGCTCAGTCTGTGGTCTTTCCGTGGTGAAGACTGTGAAGGAGCGTGGAGGACAGGCACCGCGTGGCCCTCTAGGGCCATGGAGTGTGTGGACAGACCATCTGAGACCCCTCCCTCTCCTCACTCTCCTGCTGACCTTACCTCATCCTCTGGTCTCACCTGGGTCCATGAAGGGAGGGGCTCCAGCAGGAAACAGAGAGCAGGAGGCTCATCCCTCTGGAGCCACCCCAAAGGCGTTCCTGTCCCCTGGGCATGAGTGATGGGGGCTTCCTGACCACACAAAGTCTTGGTGCAGTAATGTCCCTGCTCCCAATATCTTGACACTCACAGATTCCTTTGGGAAAGAATCGCAAATTTCCCTCTGTTCCTCCAAGGACGCTGCTTGACAGAG
This sequence comes from Ictidomys tridecemlineatus, assembly GCF_052094955.1. Taxonomy (NCBI): domain Eukaryota; kingdom Metazoa; phylum Chordata; class Mammalia; order Rodentia; family Sciuridae; genus Ictidomys; species Ictidomys tridecemlineatus. The sequence continues at coordinate 204,766,085 of NC_135477.1, forward strand.
ACCAGAGAAGAGGGGGTAACCAGGAATGTAGCTTCGCGAGACATCTAGATCATTGCTAAGCAGATTTCTTTTCTTGAATTTCCTTGCTGATCCATTTTATTTTTTATTGCAGTGAAATTCATATGACATAAAATTACCCAATATAAAATCGACCACTCGATGGCATTTAGTGTCAGCATGAAGTCCTAAAAACCACCCCTGGTCTCTAGTTGCAGAACACTTTCATCTCCCTGAGTGACTCTGTACCCAGGAAGCCATGACTGCCCAAGCCCTGACAGCCACCTGTTTGATTCCTGTCCCTGGGGCTGTCCCTTTCCTGGAGGCTTCCTCTGAATGGCACCCATGGGATTGGACCTCTGTGCACGCCTTCTCTCCTGGAGCACGACATTCCAGGGTGCACCTGTTGGAGCATTAGTCAGGACTTCCTTCCTTTCAGTGGCTGAATAACATGGACATCCCACGGTGCTTGTCCACTCGCCCACTGGTGGACATCTGGACACCTGGGACTCACGCTAGCATGAGCAGCCTTTACCTAGGTCTCTCGGGTGTCACTATTGCCCTAGTTCTGAAACCCCAGGGTGCCTCTTTTCCCTGGTGGGCAGGAGCCTTTCTGAATGGAAGGGGGTCTAACAGAAGAGTGTCCCTGTGGGAGGGGTGCTCCCTTGAGCTGGACGCCCCTCCCCTGTCACCTGTGATTAGCGATACCCTGCCTAGAGGCTGCCTGTTTATCATGGCTGGTCTTATGGTCACTATGGGACCTCAAGTCCTGGGGCAGGTGCTTCCCAAGGGTCATAGAGGGGAGACTGGGTTGGCCTGAATGTCTTGGGCCTCCAGAGCTCTGCTCCACAAAGCAGCCAGCAGAGCCACAGTGTAGGGGACTGGAGGGGAGGGACCTGTGACACCTGGCCCCAGACAAGGGAGAGCTGTGCAGTGCCTGAGACTGACAGCTTGTCCTCATCCCTGAGCCAGCTCCTGGCATATTCACCACCCAGCAGGGGGATGCCACCCTTTGTTTCTCTTCTTCCTACACTCACAGGTCCTCTCCCAATGTGACAGCAGTCAGGTTCTTGGGAACGGAAAGTGAGAATCACCTGAAGGTGGACTGGCCAATATCCTGTCTTTTCATTGCTAAGTTGTCACCTCTTTGCTGTTGTTTTTATTACTTTGGGAACAATGGTGTCAATAAATTCAGATAAACACAGTTTTATTTTTAAAAAAGCATGTGTTTATTGCTAAAAAAATACAAATCTCTGAAAACTTACCAAAGACAGCAGCATATCACTGCTGCCACTGTTCCCCTGTTCTGTCTCTGCCTCTCACATGTGAACACACGTGCATGCACACACAGGCGGGCACACTGTAGGCATGGCCTCAACACCCAGCAGAGGTCAGGCTGAAGCTGAAATTTAGGTGACCCTGGCTTCTTTCCCACACCATGAAAGAAGCCCCCTGCCTTTCCCCCAAATATCTGCAAGTGCCTAGAAAGAAAGTCAGTCTTAATATTTAACAGCTCATTCATTCCTCTGTCCATCAGATAGCTACAGGTTTAGCTTCTCTTAGCCACACTGCTCTGATGGCTGGGGACAGGGAGGTGGAGACAGCAGGTCGGACTTCCTGAGACTGCACCTTCCAGAATCTGTCCCTACTGACCCCATGCAGCCCTTGCTCCTAGACACCCGATGACAGCACAATTAACGGTGAGCTCAGATATTGACTGAACAGTCCAGATTCAAATTTCTTGGCGCCACATCCTCAGTTCAAAGAGAACTGGAATTTCTATCAATTCTTGAATCCTACTCACTTTGGTTAGATTTTTTTTCAAGCTGCTTATCATTCTATAGGTAGTCAGAGAAATAATAGTTTTCACTGCATGCATGAGTGCGACTGGGATTCTTTATTTCTGCCCTATATGTTTTTATTGATTTTTACTGAAATATTGATCTGACGCACATACTTGGCAAGCTGGGCAGGAATTCAGTCAAATGCGGGGGATTTTTGTTGTTATTATTATTGCCTGATTTGCTTTGCCTGTAAATTGAGTAAAGGAATTGATTCTAACTTCATTTATTTCCTATTGCGGCCAGCTCTTTAGTCCCCAGTACTCTCTGCACTACAGAAAGGGCACTCACTCTGACAATAAAACATCAAGTCCGGAATGCCATTTACCAGACCACCTGTGATATTTCTTCTCCGGGCGCCATGGTTTGTGGTTGCTAACGTATTTCTTTGGCTATATAATTTTATAATTTACTTCCAAGGTTGAAGGGCTATTATGTTATATCCCAAACTGTTCCCGATAGCATCCCAATACAGAGTATGTTTGATTTACAGGACTAAAAATCTATATGTTTTCTTGCAAACTCACTTTAAAATCACTTCCAATGACTGTATGATGAAAAATATTTAGATTTTTCAATTTCTCTGTGAAAGTGAATTTACTTCATGCTCAGGCATATTTTCTACGTTAGCAAAAAGGGCCTCAGGCCTCATTAGCATGGAACTGAGACTCTGAGGCCAATTGCTGGTCATCTTTGTTTTGGTTTTTTTTTTTTCCACATTCTTAATTTTTATTTTTTTTATATTGGTTGTTCACAACATTACAAAGCTCTTGACATATCATATTTCATACATTAGATTGAAATGGGTTATGAACTCCCAATTTTACCCCAAATGCAGATTGCAGAATCATGTCGGTTATACATCCACAATTTTACATAATGCCCAATTAGTAATTGTTGTATTCTGCTACCTTTCCTATCCCCTACTATCCCCCCTCCCCTCCCCTCCCCTCCCTTCTTCTCTCTCTACCCCATCTACTGTAATTCATTACTCTCCTTGTTTATTTTCCCATTCCCCTCACAACCTCTTATATGTAATTTTGGGTAGCAACGAGGGTCTCCCTTCATTTCCATGCAATTTCCCTTTTCTCTCCCTTTCCCTCCCATCTCATGACTCTGTTAAATGTTAGTCTTTTCTTCCTGCTCTTCCTCCTTGCTCTGTTCATAGTTGCTCTCATTATATCAAAGAAGACATTTGGTATTTGTTTTTTAGGGATTGACTAGCTTCACTAAGCATAATCTGCTCTAGTGCCATCCATTTCCCTGCAAATTCTATGATTTTGTCATTTTTTATTGCTGCATAGTACTCCATTGTGTATAGATGCCACATTTTTTTTATCCATTCATCTATTGAAGGGCATCTGGGTTGGTTCCACAGTCTAGCTATTGTGAATTGTGCTGCTATGAACATCGATATGGCAGCATCCCTGTAGCATGCTCTTTTAAGGTCTTCAGGGAATAGTCCGAGAAGGGCAATAGCAGGGTCAAGTGGTGGTTCCATTCCCAGCTTTCCCAGGAATCTCCAAACTGCCTTCCAAATTGGCCGCACCAATTTGCAGTCCCACCAGCAATGTACAAGAGTACCCTTTTCTCCACATCCTCGCCAGCACTTGTTGTTGTTTGACTTCATAGTGGCTGCCAATCTTACTGGAGTGAGATGGTATCTTAGGGTGGTTTTGATTTGCATTTCTCTGACTGCTAGAGATGGTGAGCATTTTTTCATGTACTTGTTGATTGATTGTATATCCTCCTCTGAGAAGTGTCTGTTCAGATCCTTGGCCCATATGTTGATTGGGTTATTTGTTATCTTATTGTCTAATTTTTTGAGTTCTTCGTATACTCTGGATATTAGGGCTCTATCTGAAGTCTGAGGAGTAAAAATTTTTTCCCAGGATGTAGGCTCCCTATTTACCTCTCTTATTGTTTCTCTTGCTGAGAAAAAACTTTTTAGTTTAAGTAAGTCCCATTTGTTGATTCTTGTTATTAACTCTTGTGCTATGGGTGTCCTATTAAGGAATTTGGAGCCCGACCCCACAATATGTAGATCGGAGCCAACTTTTTCTTCTATCAGACGCAGAGTCTCTGATTTGATATCAAGCTCCTTGATCCATTTAGAGTTAACTTTTGTGCATGGTGAGAGGTAGGGATTCAGTTTCATTTTTTTGCATATGGATTTCCAGTTTTCCCAACACCATTTGTTGAAGATGCTATCCTTCCTCCATTGCATGCTTTTAGCCCCTATATCAAATATAAGATAGTTGTAACTTTGTGGATTAGTCTCTGTGTCCTCTATTCTATACCATTGGTCCACTCGCCTGTTTTGGTACCAGTACCATGCTGTTTTGTCACTATTGCTCTGTAATATAGTTTGAAATCTGGTATCGCTATACCGCCTGATTCACACTTCCTGCTTAAAATTGCTTTTGCAGGGCTGGGGATGTGGCTCAAGCGGTAGCGCGCTCGCCTGGCATGCGTGCGACCCGGGTTCGATCCTCAGCACCACATACCAACAAAGATGTTGTGTCCGCCGAGAACTAAAAAAAAAATAAATATTAAAAAAATTCTCTCTCTCTCTCTCTCTCTCTCTCTCTCTCTCTCTCTCTCTCTCTCTCTCTCTCTCACTCTCTCTTTAAAAAAAATTGCTTTTGCTATTCTGGGTCTTTTATTTTTCCATATGAATTTCATGATTGCTTTATCTATTTCTTCAAGAAATGCCATTGGGATTTTGATTGGCATTGCATTAAACCTATAGAGAACTTTTGGTAATATCGCCATTTTGATAATGTTAGTTCTGCCTATCCATGAACAGGGTATATTTTTCCATCTTCTAAGATCTTCTTCTACTTCTCTTTTTAGGGTTCTGTAGTTTTCATTGTATAAATCTTTCACCTCTTTTGTTAGGTTGATTCCCAAGTATTTTATTTTTTTGGAGGATATTGTGAATGGAGTGTTTTTCTTCATTTCCGTTTCAGAAGTTTTGTCGCTGATATACAGAAATGCCTTTGATTTATGCGTGTTGATTTTATATCCTGCCACTTTGCTGAATTCATTTATTAGTTCTAGTAGTTTCTTTGTAGACCCTTTTGGGTCTTCTAAGTATAGAATCATGTCATCTGCAAATAGTGATAATTTAAGTTCTTCTTTTCCTATTTTTATGCCTTTAATTTCTTTCGTCTGTCTAATTGCTCTGGCCAGTGTTTCGAGAACTATATTGAATAGAAGTGGTGATAGAGGGCATCCCTGTCTTGTTCCAGATTTTAGAGGGAATGCCTTCAACTTTTGTCCATTAAGAATGATGCTAGCCTGAGGCTTAGCATAGATAGCATTTACAATGTCAAGGTACGTTCCTGTTATCCCTAGTTTTTCAAGTGTTTTGAACATAAAGGGATGCTGTACTTTGTCAAATGCTTTCTCTGCGTCTATTGAGATGATCATATGGTTCTTATCTTTAAGTCTGTTGATGTGGTGAATAACATTTATTGATTTCCGTATATTGAACCAGCCTTGCATACCAGGGATGAATCCTACTTGATCATGGTGCACAATTTTTTGATGTGTTTTTGTATTTGATTCGCCAGGATTTTATTGAGGATTTTTGCATCTAGGTTCATTAGAGATATTGGTCTGTAGTTTTCTTTCTTTGAGGTGTCTTTGTCTGGTTTCGGAATCAGGGTGATGTTGGCCTCATAGAATAAATTTGGAAGAGCTCCTTCTTTTTCTATTTCCTGAAATAACTTGAAAAGTATTGGTATTAATTCTTCTTTAAAGGTTTTGTAAAACTCCGCTGTATACCAATCCGGTCCTGGGCTTTTCTTAGTTGGTAGTCTTTTGATGGCTTCTTCAATTTCATCCATTGATATTGGTCTGTTCAAATTGTGTGTATCCTCCTGACTCAGTCTGGGCAAATCATATGACTTAAGAAATTTATCGATGTCTTCACTATCTTCTATTTTATTGGAATATAGGTTTTCAAAATAATTTCTAATTGTCTTCTGTATTTCTGTAGCATCTGTTGTGATATTGCCTTTTTAATCCCGTATGTTAGTAATTTGAGTTTTCTCTCTTCTTCTCTTTGTTAGCATGGCTAAAGGTCTGTCGATCTTATTTATTTTTTCAAAGAACCAAATTTTAGTTTTGTTAATTTTTTCAATAGTTTCTTTTGTTTCAATTTCATTAATTTCTGCTCTGATTTTAATTATTTCTTGCCTTCTGCTACATTTGCTGTTGTTTTGCTCTTCCTTTTCTAGGGCTTTGAGATGAAGTATGAGCTCATTTATTTGTTGGTTTTTTCTTTTTTTTGAGGAATGACCACCAGGCGATGAATTTTCCTCTTAAAACTGCTTTCATTGTGTCCCATAGATTCCGATATGTTGTGTCTGTATTTTCATTTATCTCTAAGAATTTTTGATTTCCTCCTTTATGTCTTCTTTAACCCATTGATCATTCAGTAACATATTGTTCATTTTCCATGTGATGTAGGATTTTTCCTTCCTTCTTTTATCATTGATTTCCAGTTTCATTCCATTATGATCAGATAAACTGCATGGTATTATCTCCACCCCTTTATATTTACTGAGGGTTGCCCTGTGGCATAATATATGGTCTATTTTTTGTTTTGGTTTAATGGGAACGCATTGGTGACATCCCACTGAGCAGGTGTGTACTCGCTCTTCTTGGACGTGGCTGACCTGAACCCTCTGGACTGAGGCTCACTGTCTTCCGGGCATTCATGGGCTTCTCCACACACATGAACTTGCACTGGAAAACCCAGACCTTCCCATCATTCCACACATTCAGGATGGAACTCCCTCCAGGTCAGCCCCACCAAGGGTCACCAGTCCAGGTCTCAGCCGGTCACCTCAGTCTGTTCCCTAGCCATCACCAGGGTTTGTCTGAGATTCTGACTTTCAGTCTTGACTCCAAGATTCGAACCTCAGTCAGCTGGAGCTGTAGCCATGCCGGTAGCCCTCGCAGGGATGGGGAGTCAAGTGGATGTTCCTTTCCTTAGTCCTTTTTTATTGTTCTCAATCCCAGTAATTTTGGGGAGAGAAAGTCCATTTTAAAGAATAGTGGGATGAGGGTTTAAAATTCCAAAATGGAGATTTAGGGGCTTAAATTGTAAAATTAGGACATCATTTTTTTTTCTGATTACATCTGAGGACTATAACAGAGTATAGGGTTAGCTTCACTTCGTAGGTGCTAAAACGCTTGGCTTACAAGTTGGATTCACAGGGAATTATTGGTGTCCACTGTGTGTGATTTTGGCCCTCAGCTCTTAACTGTCTCCATCTGTGAGGTGGACTTTAAGTGTGGATTATGCAAGGTGTAGACAAGGCTGGAGGCTTTGCAGGACTTGAGGTTTTGCAGGGCTTGGTCACAGAGCCAGAGTTGGAAGAGCTGAGCTTACAGCGCAAAGGTGGGCCCAGTCCAAGAGCTTTTGGAGGCCTGTCATGTCTTCCCTGGTGCAGGCCTGTGTTTATACCTGACGTCCTTCCAAAACAAAGCCCACTTTATGCCACCAGTAAATCTTTCTTCCATTAACATATATTTATCAGAACAGTTTTCTTTCCTCTTGTAACTGCCAAGGCTAATTTGTAACTCTACCTTTCTCATGTCTGCCCAGCTCTGCCTTTTAACTGCACCCAACCCAAATGTAATGAATAAACCTTGGGCCAGACTTTCAGAGCTCCTGACCTATAAGCAACAATATGGCTATGCAATAGAAGAGGTGACATTTAAAGAAAGGGAAGAATCTTGTTCAAATGCAACCAGCCAGCACAGAATGTATTAATTTTCCAAGTGCAGGCATTGTGATCTTCTGACACCCAGGTTTGGCTGATAAGTGATTCTTCGCCTGGCAGACAGACTGGCCGCAAGCTGGACCCGTGTCCAACGCCCCAGGTAATTACTGTTGGAAGCTGGATTCTGAGTGGCTTGCCATGAGGTGCTGAATCCAATGTGAGAAGGCACTACCCAGTGCCTTTCTGTGTTGACAACAGGAGTTTCCTGAAAAAATAATAATAAAATAAAACTGGTGGTGACAAGGAATCTGAGTCTCGCACTTGTGAGAAACATCTGAAGATTGCCAGCCAGGCTGCTTGCCCCTCTCCTGCTGTTCCATTATTAGAGGTGTCTCTCTCATTGATCCTGGCTGAAAGACCACAGTCCCCTAGGAACACACACAGCCAATTTTGAGTGATCCTGTTAAGTCTCCTTCCCATTTAAAGATCTGTAGATAAAAAAGGTTTTCTGGCCAAGCAGTGGT